>NW_026606912.1:3955000-4275610 GCF_029890125.1 Rhinichthys klamathensis goyatoka | reverse complement strand
AGGATGGACGAACAAAGGTTTAGCTATGAGCTCTGCCCGACTTAAATAAGACTATTGGAAGATTCAGGGTGTACAAAATGTTCCCTGTTGAGATTTGCTGGTTGTGTCATGCAATAGAAATGAGAAGAAAGTGTAAGTTACAAAAGCTACAGTTAACAGGAGTTACACTCCAAAAACATAAATTGAACCTATTAAAACCACGCACACGTTCCTAACCCTCTGGCTATTTTTTAGATAGTTAGCATTTTGAGATTTGTCTCAATTTAGTTTTAGATAGGTAGATTAATTTACGTTAATATATTGTAAAAATACACACACACACAAGTAATTACATATTAAATTAAAGCAAAATTACCATTAAACTAACCTGAACCTGAAAATAATAATGGAGAAAACAAATACAAAGAACAAACAGTATCAAATATTAACAAACGTAGCCATCAACCTCACAGTTCTCACTTCATACAGATGTTGGTAGCGGCATTAGCCATTACAAAAAACTAGGGATGCACAATATATCGGGCACCACACGATATCGGCTGACACGTTTATTTTCGATGTTATCGTTATCGGCCCGATAAGAAAATTTGGCCGATATATTAAAGCCAATAAATAATGGATTATTTCATTCAGCTGGAACACTTCAGGTGCGCACTGTTCCCCATGATGGTTTTAAATTGCTTGAAATATGATTGGAATTACTTCAAAAAAAGGAAAATACAGTTAAGTGCAACATGTGGAGCACAAGTCTGTCCTTCATAATATCCTAATGAAAACATTATAATCGTAAGTGCTTGGGAAATGGCTTTTAATGGTGAGACTTTTGTTTTGTAATAGGCTCTCAAAAATTAAATAAGAATTTGGATTTAGAATTATCGGCAATGTATCGGTTATCGGCTTTCGAATTATAAAGAATTATCGGTTATCGGTATCGGCCTAAAACATCCCTACAAAAAAAAACTAATAAAAAAAACAGTCAAACATTTATAGGATCATTGGTTGGATTGGACTGATATTCCTGCATTAAAAAATGCCACCAAGAAATGCATGACCGAGACAAGCCAATTTATACAGGGATACCACATTTTGAACGGTTGTTCAGAATATCCCGAAGTGAAACATCACATTTCCCTTTTGCAGCACTTTTGGCGTGTGCAGTCTGTCATCGCTGTTCTGTGGAGGCAACGAGGCCCTGCACAATTAATACCCAAGTAGAGCAATTCCCTCTACCTCCCCATCACCTCCTCTACTGTTCTCTTCCTCCTCCCCAAAAGCCCTTCCCTTCCCTCCATACCCCTTTCTCTCTCTCTCTCTTACCGCAACCCTTTCATCCGTGGACAGAGCGGCACAAAGCCGGAGCTCTGACAACTCTCGTAATTGCCACAGACATTAATGACATATTTCAGCAGCAGGCAGAAGCCATTAGATGGCCTTTGAAAAATGCTTTGTAGGACCATCATCAGAGCATGTTATTGCCAGGGGACTAATGGGGAGACAGCAGAGGTTCCTCTTATGCTGTTCCTGCTCTCACTGTGCACAAAACACCAAAGAATAATGATCAGTCTTACATCAAAGAAAACATGAATTAGCAATACTGTCAAAAACTTGACATGCTAAGGCAAACTGTTAACCTCAGCGCATCAATACGGCAAAAGTGCCAGGTCACTTTTCGGTATCAAGAATAAGTAAGTATACATTTATAAAAAACAAGATTACGATGCAATACTGAAAATATAATAAAATGTTATGGTACAAAGATGATTGCCCAGCATAAATAAATGAATATACAAATAAATAAATAAATAAATAAAAACATGCACAAATAAATAAATAAAATAAATAAATAACCCCATGCATGGTAAATAAGACACCATGCACTACAAATAATCTAAAGGCTATTAGTGTAAAACAAACACTGGGATAAATATTCTAGACACTCTAATTATAGACAGAACGATGTTTCTGGGTCTTAGGGTCTATAAAATTCTCTTTATGGACACTCTGTCACTGAAGTGAAATTATAAGACAATTTCTTTATTATTGAAAATATAGAATAAAAGTGGCAGATAAAACTAGAAAATCTCACCCTATGTTTTTTTTTTTCTCAATTCAAAAGCACTTACTCTGTTAAAATAGAAGAAATAAGAATAATATTAAATACAGATCAGCTCACAAATCCATACATAACTCCAGTGTCAGAGACACTGAGAAGACATATTGGTGAACACTTCATTGACTCAAAGCCTGTTTGGCGCAGAGAAAGTATTTTCTAAAAGGAACCAGCTTAGTGTAAAACATTCACCCTTGTAATCGATATTTACACTTCAAATATCTTATGACAATATCTTCTCGTAGAGCTTTTCTTAAAAAGGTAGCACTATGCTAAGCTAGTATGCCAAGTTGATAGCCTGAAAACACAAAGAAAGGGTTTGGGTTTAAAACATCAATTTTTGGCATTTTGTCCATTCAGAGATGCTAGTGTCACCTAAAAATGCTTCACCAATAAAATGTTACACATAAGGCTCAATGCAAATCGATAAGTGAGAAGAATTAAGATAACTTAAGCTAGTGCAACCTTAGATTCTTGAGCGTTAGCAGATAGCTTCTTTAGATAACTACTTGAAAGTGAATTGCCACCTTAGAGAGAGCACACTGGTATGGGGTTACAGCTTGCTGAACCACTCATTTTAAGTGAGAGTCTCATTGACTTTTTTCTCATATGGCAAACATGTTTTGGGGGTAAAGCACAAATCAATGACCTCTAAAATGCTAGTCATGTACAGTATTACAGCCCTATTGATCAAGTAACCAAACAATCACACCTCCAGACAGAAAAGGTAAAAAAAAGTGATAATAATGGTCTAACCATTTCTCTCTCCCTTACTTGTTTAATAAAGTGATTTCATGTACATGAAACCTTTCTGTGAAGGAAAGCTGCAAAATGGCGGCTCGTTCTTCTGTGATCTCTTTCGTTTGAGGTGAAAATATGCTCTGTGCACTTCCATCATTACACGGCGGCTTAGCCAGTCACTCCTTTTGTAAGCAAAGTGGAGCAACATGCGTTCATAGAAATTGCATCTATTATTGCCAGGCAATTATTGCTTTACATTGTGACTTCATGAATAACACTGAGGGAGCGGGCAATTTAGTGGCTGCCCAATCTCAGAAAATTCCCAGCAGTCAATAAATGCACACTAGACCATTAAAAAACCCCTCTTATTCATCTCTCCCCCCACCTCTGCGAGCAATACCTACCGCCCATCTCAGTTTGAAATTGCTTGGCCAGATGGAGGGCTGAGGGGTCTGTTTGGCTAGCTCCTGGCGCTAGCAACAAATTAGCATACAGTAATGAATTGCCCGAGTAGAACAGAGATGCACTTAGACCTTTAGAGGTGATGCCATCGAACAAATGGAAACATATCTCATTTGTGACAGACCTAAAACAAACAAAACCTTCATGGATTACTTTTCCCTTACGATTTACACTTCTGCTTCGTACGGCGCCTCTGTCCAGTCTCTGTGCAAGTGCTACAAATACTGGCAGGTATTATTTAATAGTCTCTTAACTTTCGGTATGGAAGACAGGAAGGCATGCACTACCAAATTCACGGCCCTTCTGTGAAGCCGCTTTGTAACTTCTGAAAGGAGTCTCATTCAGCCTGGTGGGTTTGCAATGGAATAAAAAGAGCTTGCTGTTATTCCAGACAAGCAACAGTGATTCCTTAGTCATGATGTTAACTGGCCTATTTGCCCAAATCCACCAGAAGAAAGATTAGCCCTGATTAAAAGGATGAGATGAAGTCAGGTCAAATAGTAACATCTGAAATAAATACAAAGCACCTGGAGGGCTTGCAGAGGGTTTTGTTTATGGCGGGTGACATGCATATAAACATTAACTCTTTCCCCGCCATTGACGGAAATTTCTGGCTTTCCATGTTATCACTTTTATACGGTACTGGGGGGGGGGGGGGGGGGGGGGGGGGGGGGCAGTACTGAAGAAGAAGCAGAAACAAGCGATATCATATGTCAGCATATGTAAAATAATGTGATCATCAACATTAACCAGCATATAAATCAAAACTGCCTAATGTCACTGAATGAAATGTTGACCCAGGATAGGACTGTGAAGCATTAGGGGTGTTAAAGGACTTGATCTACGATTTAATCATTGTTCTAAATCCAATCTTGATGTAGTCTTTGAAAAAAAACGTGATTATCTCAGCTTTATGCTCAAAATGTTGCTTTTTTATGAAACTTACACATATTCAGGTGTTGATAAAGGAATGCATGAAGCTAGAACAAAACGGGGGAGGGGGGGGGGGGGGGGGGGGGGGTATATGTTGTTTTAAAGCAGAGGATCTGTTCTTTCTTTTGATATATTGCGTATTCAGATATTCATACAACAAAATATTCTGGGGGCCATGAAAGTTTTCTGAAAATGATCAGAAATGCTGGAGGTGGCTGGCAACTTTTTTCAAAAACGCTGGTGGGGAAAGAGTCCCACTAAAAGCCCACTTTGTCCAACTTGTGCGTCCAAAATATATAGGAAAAACAGGGAAACACTTTATTATGCCCGTTACATGTTATTGCTAATAACTATAAATTATGCATAAATACATGCAACTAAACCAACCCCTAATCCTAATTCTACCTTAATATTACTAAGTACTTAAATGTATAATTACACTGTAACAAGGACACCTTAAAATTAAGTGTAACCTAAACGGATTTCAGACACTAAATCTTGGGTTTAATACTTTCAAATGGCATATTGGTTGCCAAGATAAAGGGTAACTTTTTACAATAAAGTCCTAGTTAACGTTAGTTAATGCATTAACATTAACAATGAGTAATATATTTGTTACAGTATTTATTGATCCTTGTACTACTGTTTAACTGCTCATGTTGGCTCAGGTCAATTAAATAATATTAACTGATCCAACTTCTGATTTTAATAGTAAATGTTGGAAATAAATGAACTAAGATTAATAAATGCTTTATAAGTATGTTTCATAGTTAGTTTATGTTAATGAATGTAGTTTAATGGAACCTTTTTATATAGTGTTACAAGATAAATTTATAGTTTGACAGGAAAGAAAATTTAAAGTCTACTTTAGAACCACTAAGACGGCTTGCATTATACATTTTTATGAAATTTCCCCTTTACATTCCTATAATCTTAATAATAATTCATTATATTTATAAATCATTATTGATTAAAATTAGTACATTATATTTATTACATTTTATTGCATTTCCATCCAAAAAAAAACAAAAAAAAAACAATCATAATGCACATAATCAAATTAATGTTAGGCTGCTACTTATATTTTGGGTGTAAAATGTGACCTGCACACCCTTGAACAATCCCTTTTTCTTAAGGTTCACATTCCTTAGGGTAAAGTGTTTATAATCAAAAGCATGCAGAAAACAATTTTTTTTTTAAAGAAACTTAAAAGAGACATCAGAATCTGATAGCGGCTGAGAAATGTTCATAGCCTACAGCTCCCACAGCCCTCAAGAATAATGTGCCATTAGCAGCAGCTGCATTACGTTCAATTAATAAAAGCAGACATCTTAGATTACATCTGCAGCATAGGGGTTGAATTATGCAATCCCACACTTCATTACTGAAAGCTCTGTGAGCCAAATCAATACACTTTCTGTCATATCAGCTTCCCTACCCTTTCTACAGAGGCTGTGGAACTTAATGCTGAAGTGTTTGTTTGTTCATTCATTTATTTAAAAGGTGTGATCTGGCAAATTTAACGTTTAACATTGTTACTCCTTCTGTCACCCTACTACCCCACCATCCACATTATGAAGGAGCAAGCTATGCAAGTCAGCAAGAGGTCAGCAAAGTGCACATTAAATAATGAATCCATAATGACAAGTTTACAGAGAAAACTCCCCAGTCTTACGATTGGTCAAACAAACAGGTAAGACAAAAAACTCATGCTACTGGTTGAGTCAAAAATGCACAGACAAACAGACGTGGGTTTGAAACAAACGAATGCCACTTATTAATCTCTTTAAATGAGCAAAAAGCTACAATTATGATCAAAACAACCCACAATATCCAGGCACAAATATACCAGGCAATCATGTTTTTAGTGCGGGAGCTGGAAAACTCCTCTGAAAACTTCATTTGGAGCTGTTTATTTCTTACTAGCTTTGCTGTGATAAGAATGCAATTTGCATTTGAGAATATGAGAGAGACGATTATCAGAAGTGAGAACTCAATAGAAGAATCGAGACAGAGGCTAAAGCATGCTAATGTTCTGTCCGCAAATTCATTACTGCAGCCATTTCATGCACTGGTGGAGCCCAAGCAGCATCTGATTTACTGTTCTCCTCTCTCAGACGGCACACCATTTCGTATCTCTTCGAAATCCAGTCCACAGCTCGGAGGAGAGCTGAGACGCCATCTTTTTTCTGTTCAATCCCAGAACTGCAAGTAATCCCATCTTTAAGCGAGATGATGTTCATGTGATTATAGAAACAACTCACAATTACATGTGTTAATGGATATTTCATTTGTAATATGAAGTTTAAACCGTATTATTCCCAATCCCAGCATATAAAAGTCAATGACCAATGAACAAACAGGAATATAGACTTCACCATTTGTGGAAGGAGACATCAGATTTAATTTCATTCCATTTTTAAAAATAAAATACAATAATAAAATAAAATAGGTTTATAAATAAATAATAATAATTTAAAAAAACATTGGAGCCCATGCAAGAAGTTAATTTGGAGACATTTAAACCATCTAAAAAAGAGAAACAAATGAACAATAATAACAACGAATAAAAATTAGCTACAATATGGACTGTATCTAATTCTAATAAATGTGTTTTTAATATATCGGCCTAAACACTAGTCTATTTAGCTGTCAGCCTTAGGGTATAATCATCCGTGCATTCGCCAGAGGCTCTAATGTTGCTAAATATGACATCCAAGCTGGAATACAATTTCTTTTTTCCTGATAATAGTCCGTCTGTGTTAATCAGCATGTCCTTCCCATTTAAAACACAAAGCACTCCAGAGATGCAGACAGTAATCACAAACTTACACAAGCACTGAAACACAGAAAATGAGTCTTAGACAAATCAGTCTTGTCCAAGTATACCTGAAAGCAGAAATTACTGGAAATAGGTTTGAATATCCCACAAGAGGTGATTCATGAACTATCACCATTGGGCCCTTGAGCAATCCACTTAACCCAAGGCTACTCCGGGTGGACCCTATAATAAACAACAGTACTAGACCAAAGCATCTGCTTAAAGGAGAACTCTGGCGCAAAATGAACCTTTGGTCTAATTACACATTGTTACCTAGTCAACCGTTATCTGAGATTTGTTTTCATGATTATCGAATGTAAATAGTTTTATCTCTAAAAACAGTTTAGCCTATAAAGCTAGTATAACGCTAGTATTTTGGGCATAGATCAATGACAAATAAAAATCGCTTGTTAATACCACTAACAAGGCTCAAAATAGCCCCACACTAACACGGTAGCATAATGAGGGTCCCTACCTTCAAACCGAAGCATTGAGAACTTTGTCAGTGTCCAGACAGTTTAATAAGAAGATATTTAATACATACAGTCAACTTCGCGTATACAGGCAGGAGCCATCTTTGAAATACAGTCTCTACCAGTCAATCTACGAACGCCGATCCAAGTGCGCTGGTGAGATGTGAACGAGCTATAAGTTGTGATAAGGTGAGCGCGAACAGCAGGCTTGGATCGGCGTTTTGTAGATCGACTGGTAGAGACTGTATTTCAAAGATGGCTCCTGCCTGTATACGCGAAGTTGACTGTATGTATTAAATATCTTCTTATTAAACTGTCTGGACACTGACAAAGTTCTCAATGCTTCGGTTTGAAGGTAGGGACCCTCATTATGCTACCGTGTTAGTGTGGGGCTATTTTGAGCCTTGTTAGTGGTATTAACAAGCGATTTTTATTTGTCATTGATCTATGCCCAATATACTAGCGTTATAGGCTAAACTGTTTTTAGAGATAAAACTATTTACATTCGATAATCATGAAAACAAATCTCAGATAACGGTTGACTAGGTAACAATGTGTAATTAGACCAAAGGTTCATTTTGCGCCGGAGTTCTCCTTTAACAACAAGCAATGCTGACAAAACATTTTACACACCATGGAACTTGGTAATTTTGTTGGTAATTATCACACTTTACAAAATAAAAACAGACTTTGAGTTTTTACATTTCAATTATGATGAACATTTGCGTGCACATTTTCAACTGTCACAACATCTCGCAAAATCTTCCCATAGTACCCAAAAGCTACAAACTGAACCTAAAAATGCAGACAGTCCAAATAAACATTTAGCCATGCTGCTTCTGCTGGTCAGCGCAGATTGCCTGCCGCCAAGAAACAGTAATGGACCTTTACAGGACTTTTTCCCCATCACAAGAGACCCGCCATTAATTAATGTAGAGTGAAGCTAAAAGCCAGTAACTACAATGAGTGCTTTCTCCCTCCATTGCAGCTAATTATCTGCCTTTTTTCTAAAAGCTTTGAGATAATAAATTCCAAGAGTGTAGATGGATGTGCAGACCAGACCTGTCTATCGTTCACAGTGAATGTCAGCGTACAGACATATGCTACCACTATAAACCATAGAGCTTATATTACATGCGGTGGACCACATATAGCAACCGATTGCCTAATGTATGAGTAGATAAGGAACAGAGAGAGAGAGCTGGAACATAAGGCAATTTAGCTTTCAGCAATGTATAATTTTCATGTACGGCCCCACCATGCTTCAGTAGTCTACAGCAGATATGTGCAGTGAAACATTCTCTGCCACTATTTTGGGGTTTCAGTGACTTCCAAACCTGTCCAGGAGGGCCAGATCACATGACAAAGCATCTAAACGTCCATTAGGGCTGCAATAAAATTGTCAGGCAGGACTATTGATGGTACGACATCCAAATTGTGATACAGATCTAAATGACCACGATATCATTATCCACCTAGAAAACTAAATTGCTATGCAGGCTTATCGTTACCTCTCACGTTTCAAGTTAATTTGTCACTCCAGACAGATACACGAATACAATGGAACAAAATAACATTCGTTCAGGTTCATGGCGCAGTTATAGGAAGGACATTTTATACAACAACAACAACAAAAAGTTACATGTGACTTCTTGTCAAGGTTGTGAAAGTATGCAATGCTTCAAAACACTTCTATTCCTTTCACAGAAGTAATTCATGACAAAATGGCTGCTATTTTGTGTTTTTTTGGAGGTACTTTCCCATTATTTGATACTATTACCAATTTGCTTTCCTCTACTAACCATGTTTGGCAAAGAGCTACTGCTAAATTACACTTAAAAGTGTCAACAAAACAAAGATTTGGCTCATTTTCAAACACAAACTGAAGTGTTACCCCACAGTTGAAACTGAGCTGCATAAATTGTATTCATCCAATGTCCATAAACCTATGAGCCGGGTTGCCCAAAAAACTACTTTTTTGAAAAGCTCTCATAGCTAAAAGCTCAAAACAATGGCGGTGATTTGACATTGGTTGATTTGTTCATAGAGTGGTAAATTATTGGGTCTTTTTAACTGGTCTCCAGAAAATAACATCTGAGCCAAATGACTAAAAGTCCCCTATGGCAACAAAATTATTATGCTACTGTATATTATTAGTGTGCGTGAGCAGTTACTCTACGCATCACTCTAAACAGGTGAAGTATGTAATTTCTGCGCTACTAGCGTCACCAAGCGTGATTTCAAAAATAATGTTTTCAAACCATCTGCCATTGGTCAAACAAATAGGTAGTCCCGCCTTAAACTTTTTGCTAGTCAAGGTGATCAAACAGATCAATTACAAATGTATATGATTAAATATTATTAAATTAGTATCATACCAAAATTACAGACTTTTAAAAATACTTGCTGGTTTTGTAAAAAAAAAAAACAGAAAAGTCACCTGCAATCTGAGTGCAGTTTGTTGCTAAACAAGCACACAATGTGTTTACCAACTGCATTTTTTTTAATACATCTGCATTTAAATACAACTACAAAGCGATTTATACAGATTGTCCACTTAGTTGTAATCAAAACAAAGTTATAATGGGTGTCAAATGTAAAGCAGGATAGCCTGGTGTGTGTGTGTGTGACTGGATGCCTCTCCAAGACCCCCTGAGAGCAGCGCCAATGTTAATAACGACAAACAGCAACAAAGCCCATTATGAAAATGAGATCACCCTCTGTGCGGTGAGGACTCCCTGCCAAGAGCCCATACAACAGGCCCCGGGCAGAGTCACACATAGACCCCGTCACCTCTTCCTCCTCACTGACATGCTTCCACAGATCAAAGCCAGGGTTATCGGCCTACATACTTACTCAGTGCTAAAGCAATTAAAAGAAAAATAAGAGCAGACGTCACATTTCATTTGACAAGACTGTACGGTATTGTTAAAAAAAAACAAAGTTGGCCAAATGATCAACTTTCTGTCAACATCAGACCGGGTCAAATTTGCAAGGGTCATCAAAAAGAAATAAGCTCTATTTTACTTAAAGACAAACAAAGCCTATGTCAATGGCCATTCAGATTTTCATCAGTTCCATAATGCAAAAAATAAATAAATACATAAATAAATCTTATTGTCATTAATGTATTATGAAATAAAAAATATATAATAAATATATTAGTCATGTGCATGTCAATGCAATAAATCTTAATAGTCTTAAAACGTCATATTTTTATGTGCGCAAAATGTGTATCACCTTAAATCACCTTATGAAAGTAACGCCGTTTCAAATAAATATTGTATTAGTTACATTGTTACACGAGTAGGGGCCGACAAAATGTACTTGTCATTGAATCAATCATTCATTGAACCAATCATTCATTCAAAAGTTTTGCTCAAAAACATTGATTCAACAATTAAATAAAAAAGTTAGGTCTTAATGAGTCATTGAATCATTCATTAAAACTGTTTGTTTGTTTTTTGTAAAAAAAATAAAATAAATTACATGTTATTTTGTTAAGTTGTCTGTTCAGAATCGAGTCGTGATTTCGGTTTTAAACAACAACAAAATGCGATTCTCAATTTATCCAGAATTGTGCAGCCCTGCAGTAATTTTTTTTTACATTTTTACAATAAAATAACATTCAAATCTATTCCAAATAAATGCTGTTCTTTTGAAATTTAGTATGATTTCTGAAGGATCATGTGACACTAAAGACTGAAGTAATGATGCTGCAAATTCAGCTTTGCATCAGGAATAAATTACACTTGAAATTACTGAAAAAACATTCAAATAGAAAACAATTATTAAAAATTGTAATATTTCACAATATTAATGTTTTTACTGTATCGTTGATAAATGCAGCCTTGGTGAGCAAAATAACAAGCTTTTGAAAGGTAGTGTAGATTTTATTTTTTCACTATTGATTTTGAGGTTAAATCTGACGTGGACATTCACCCATATGTTCAATGCTTCTGCCAACACTTCACAGCCCTACAGGACACGATCTTGAACTGGCTTGAGGATCTCCAAAATCCTGGGCAGTAGCAGGTGATAAGAGTGAGAGAGTTTGAGCTGCTGAAGAAAGAAGCAGCAGATATCAGGGCACTGAGCATCTGTGGGGTTCTCCAGGAGTCTGTCATCTCCATGAATACCCACCAGACCTTGAAATTTAACACCACACTTCTCACGCACAAACACGCATACACACCAACCATCAATCTTCTGTGTTTGTCACACACCATGCTAATGGTTCACACAGTTAACGATAATATTAGAGAAACACCACTGAATCATTTATAAGAATCTGAGTGAAACCAGTATGAGGTATAAAAGTGTTGATCACATTTCTGGACATTTTTCACTGACATGACAAGATGGTCAGCAACAACAACAAAACTTTTACACAGCAAACAACAAAGACAAAAACTAGACATCAGAGTAGATGCCATTTTTACACAATGGAAAATAAGGCTTTGATGGATGATTGAAAATGTTGCAGAATTTCATCTAATAATCACAACATATTTTCAATTATAGTTGATAAAAAATAATGTATATTATATATACTACTATATATTCGCATATGTATGTATATATATATATATATATATATATATATATATATATGTATATATGTATGTATGTGTGTGTGTGTGTGGGTTACATTAAACAGAAGTATTTTGGGAAAAAAATATTAAACTTACAGTGAGAAATCTGTAAGAGGGCGGAACATACTCGATTATTTATTTCTCCAAAATGCAAACTCAGAATCAGGGTTATTATCTATAACTAAAACTATTAAAGACATTTTTGTTCATTGTTTTTTTTGTTCAAATAACGCTGAAATAATAAATAAATATTTATATTAGATGAAAAACTTAAATTATATGAAAAATAAAATTGATATAAGTTTAAGCAGAAGTGCTAAAACTACCAACTGGAAATATATAAATTAAAAACTAGAATTTAACTCAAACTTAAAATGAAATTAAAATAAATTATTATTTATTTATTATTATATAAATAAATATTTTAAAAGAACAAAAACTAATAAAAATGACAAATCAAAATGTAAACTGAAAATATCAAATAAAAGCAAGTTCATAATATTAATAAAACCATATTAGTATACAAATAATACTAAAATAACACTGCTCAGAATGAGATAAAATTATAAAAACAAATTTAAAAGTCTATAACATTTCATTTCCACGTGTACAGCGTGGTAGAGCACTTTAAAAGGGTTATTGTGCTACAATAATAAACAGAGAATCAGGAATATAGCTGTATGGTTATCCAGATATTGTTTAAACATCATAATTCCAATCCACTCATAAATGAAGTAATTTATATTTATGTTCAAAATGACAAACAAAAATGAGGTTGGACCAAAATACAATCAGTTTTAGGGGTTCAATTATTAAAAATGAACAGAATGTGTGTAAATCATTCATAAAAATATTTGTATGCAAACAGTGTAGAACGTTTTCACGTTCGATCTACAAAACTAATATGTGAACTAATCGTCATGACAATTTGACATCGAACAGACTGTATTTCTATCCCTCACAGCCTCATTTCCATTCACGCTAAATTAAATACGGTGCCGGTAACACTTTATTTTACAGTGTCCTTGTTACATGTTACATGTTCTTACCATAGTAATAACAGTAAATTACATGCAACTAACCCTCAACAAATCCTAATCCTACCCTAACCCTATAGTAAGTGCATGTAGTTGCTTAATACTCAGTACTTAAATATATAATTACACTGTAACAATGACACCTTAAAATAAAGTGTAACCACGGTGCTACTCTGCCTAACAGCTGTATGGTCAATATCCCTTATAACCCTTAGGCTATATACTGTCCTGACCGAGACACACTCGGCATCGTCCAGATAATATCCGTGCTTAAAATGCAAAGGGCACAGGAATGGAATTAGGGGAAATTAACAGAGTAAATATTAATTAATGGCTTTTTTTTTGCTAATTATTGAGTGTATGGAGGGTAATAAAAACAATTAGAAATTTAATTATGAGGTCCATTTTTCATCTTTATTACGGGAGGGCTTCAGCTCTTCTGCAGCAGTTGTGTTTCCACAGCATGCCGCCAAACCTCAAGCTAAGACTGACAGCATAGTGAACATGACAGAAAAATTAAGTATTTATGTGGGCTGCTTGAATTGGGGCTGTCAGCATTCCTACAGACTCTGGCCGTGATTGAATGAAAATGTTAAACGCCTCAATTTCTCCTATCATATTCCCAGAGGGATTCCAACTCTTCTTCTTTTTTTTTTTTTACCCAGAATGCCACTGTGAGAAAGCCTTGAAGGACTTAAGTTATGTATACCCATATTTACATATGCCCCTCAGAAGTGTTTGTTCTTTTCATACTTTCAACATACTTGCATAGCAAAGACAAACTTCACTCGCCGATGAGAGGGCCTTTAGCCAGTGCTGCCATCTAGTGCATGTGATGTTAATTACGACCCAAATTATACAACAAAAAATATATTTTAAGTGCCTCCCCTACTCATTCCAAAAAAGGCTTAAGACAAATCAGTCTTAACATAGATAAGGAATTTATAAACCACAATTACCACATAAAATAAACCGATGAAACAACAAGGTAGCCTCACTAATTAGCTTCAGGAATCATCCCAGTCTTACAACATCTACGCCTCCATAGTGAAATTTAGCTCTCTATACATTTATAACATTATACGCTAAAAAGTCTTTTTATGGTACATCCATAATGTGCTGTTATGTAATACAGGCTTATACAACAAGTCTTGCACTTTAAAGGAGAAACAGGGTTGACTCTTCATCTGCAGGTAAGAACTGGTTAGTTTCTCAACAAATTACTCAAACTCATAACAAAAACCCAAAACTGATTATGTATAAATGTCATAAGAAAAGTATGCACTTAAATAGGTCCCAAAAAGCATATATATATATGTGTGTGTGTGTGTGTGTGTGTGTGTGTGTGTGTGTGTGTGTGTGTGTGTGTGTGTGTGTGTGTGTGTGTGTGTGTGTGTGTGTGTGTGTGTGTGTGTTGTGTGTATGCTTTTTGCTTATGACATTTATACATTATCAGTTTTGGGTTTTTGTTATGAGTTTGAGTAATTTGTATATATATATATATATATATATATGTGTGTGTGTGTGTGTGTGTGTGTGTGTGTCTATATATATATATATATATATATATATATATTCAGTCAAGGTTAAGTCTCTACCTTAAAATGCTCCTAAATCAACTGAATATGTGAATTAATGTCCAAACAAGGACCCATAACACCGTATTCTAGAATTTAATATTGTGTGTATCTAGCATAATCTGTTTAATAATGAAAAAATATTCAATGCTACTTCATAAAAGTAATGTTTCTGGAATCCTGTATGCATTTAGGAACCCTTTATTCCCCATATCCTCAGCGGACGCATCTGCGTGGCGCGTTCCAGATGTAACATGAATCAGACGATGTGAATACCGCCTTAAATGCGTTTACAATTCCTTCGTCCTTAATGGCACAGCTGAGAAACTCCTAAAATCAACACGGTTTGTCCTCAATCCATGGACACATTCTCTTGCCGCCTGCTTGTTGGCTTCATTTTGAAAAGATGAGTACAATGCAACATCTGTGTGACTTTTGGCACGCTCTCCACCATTTCCTGACAGTGAATCAGCATCTGATCGTAATGAAATGCACCGCTCTCCCCCCGGCAGCAGCCATCAGCTCCCACATTATCTGATACTCGGCTAGATCATTTGTAGCGCTATTGAACACATCATCTGCCTGAATCTCATGCTTGTCACAAAGTACAAGGACACCAATTTGTTACCATGTGCCCATAATGGTAATCTAGGCAGATCGTTCCACGCAGTTACTCCATCGCCCCAGGGAGAGTTCCTGACCAGCAAAACCCATCTGAAGTCTATGTTTTTGTTAGACAAAGCTGGCATGGTCAGTGTTGGGGAAGCTACTTTGAGGCTACTAATAATTTAAATGAATAGGCTAGTATTTATCTACACTACAAGCTACTAACAAAAACATTGAACGTATATAATAGGGCAATACTGTATATACACATACACACATATACATATATATAAGTGCTCCGTTTTTATTTTGAATTTTTTTTACCATAATTTTGCCCAGAGGCCCACAGATTTTGTGCTTGTTTCCTTTCAGGCTACATCATGACTAAGTAATGAGAAGAACAATAACACTTGCAAATGAATATATTCTATTTTAATCCTTTCAACATCCCAGTTCCACAAAAATCAGCAACAAATAAAAATAATACAGTACAGCATGGCATTAGCAATGCCCAGGTCATGGGTTTGATTAGCAGTGAATGCATGAACTGATAAAAAAATAATAATAATAATAATAAAATAAACACTCATATCATGCATTGTAAGTTGCTTTAAAAACATCTGTCAAATGCATAAAGGTAAATGTAAATATAAAAATCAGATGACACTGTTTAAATTATGCAATAAGTATGTTTATCTGGCTTAGAAATATAAGACAGCTTGGTGACTGTAAATACAATAAAAAATTCAATTACATTTTTAAAACACAAAAACAGTGACAAAAGTATAGTTAAAAAAACACTCACAAAAAACACTGATGCTGTATAAGAGGTGGGCGTCTGGGCCTTATGACAATATCTAACTGATTGATCTCCCTTTTTTGGCCAGTGAATTGCTTATAGAGCTGGTAAGTCCCGCCCATCCGTAAAACTCCAAGTGGACCTCTAGGTTGAAAAAGCGTCAATGCAAGTGAATGAGAGAAAATAATTATTTTGTGCCATGAATGTGAACATATGTTGTCTGTGAATTTTTTATATAATTTCTCATGTAACGAGTTTGACAGTATATTGTATGATTCTTTGGCTAGCAGTTGTGGAATACACATAACGAGAAAGACTACTACTACACGTCGCATATGTGACGTCACCGCATAACACATTTTCCCTCCACAAATCACGGTGCGATAATCTAAGGAATTAGATCGAGATCCCTGTGTGTTTTGTACCCAAATGTCACCATTCAAACAAAGCAGGCTGTTTAGCGCAAGGGGGTAATCCATCAGCCGGAAGTTGAAGCTGGCTCCGGGGGCCGCCATTGTAGCTCGCTATCACCTGCTGTTAGCATCCCATTGACTCCCATTCATTTTGGCGTCACTTTGCGAATAACTTTACATCTGAGGCGTCCAAAGACTCCATTTGTCCATTATTTATTTCTAAAGAAACACGACAATGAATAAAAGGCTCCATTACTTTGTATCTTACGTTATGGCCACGTAGAAGCCATTCTTGTAAAAAATAGGCTAACGATTGCGTCATAACCACGGGACGCTCTGTCGCACAGTAGAGAAATTACCGTGTAGACAGAAGTAGAAGCTCGTAGGCAATCGTTTACTGTCTATGAGGCAATCGGGTGGACATGGAGGCATAAAGTCAAGGGAGAAGCCCATAGATAGAGAGTTCATAAAAGCAACGGGACAAAATATTTCAACAACAGATTTGTTTCAGATTTCAATTCAGATTTGTCCCGGCACAGCTACTAGAAGGTCAGAACGGTTGCTCACGTGACAACTACGTCGTCAAGCTCAGTTTGAGCCTGCGCAGAACGCTTGGCTATCAGGAAGTGAGTGCCCATGTTGGGCTTCAACTCTCTCTGTTGAAATCAACGGGGTCGCTGTGTCCATTTCTTTTACTGTCTATGGTTAAGCCGTTTAGCGGGATCCGTGTGCTAGTGGTGGTGACGTATATCAAACGCGTCGAAAGCAGCGAAGAGTTGTAGTCCACAAAGTGCTCTCACACAAAGTCTAACCGTATGAAAATTCTACCCGCTAAATTGTAGCATTCTTTACACGAAAAATTATATAAACAATTCACAGACAACATATGTTCACATTCATTGCAAAATTCAAACGGGATTAGAAAATAATTATTTTCTCTCATTCACTTGCATTGACGATTTTTCAACCTAGAGGTCCAGCGGGGTAAGCGGAAGGGGCGGGACTTACCAGCTCTATATGAACCATGTGAACAAACTGAATTTCTAAAAGGAATCAGACTTTCCAAACCTATCATAGTGTTTTGCCTCAATTCACTCTATTAAAGCCGTGGTGTATTTCGGAGTTCATTAGTTTGCATCAAGTGTGCCGCACAAGTCCTGAAAAGTGAAGTCAACGCATTTTGAACGCCCCCTGGTGGCTGGCTGCAGTATAGGTCATAAACCCCGCCCTCACAATTTAATCGAATGGGACGCAAGCCAAACCTAAAAAAAAATCAATTACACGTCAAAAAATATTTTTCCAAAGACAGTTTTTTTCATATCATTTTAGGTAGTTCTTATCACGCAGAACTGCACAGACTCGGGCTCCAAATGACGTAATCGGCAATAACCATTTCTGGGATATTTTGACTTTATTTTTCTACAGTGGAAGGAAGCGGTGACAAGCTTTTTTTTTACAAACTATGGTTTGCATCAACCTTTGAGGTCACTTCGCTCAAATGATCAGCTGTGTGTCTGACGGTTCCTCGATCTCGCCTGAAACGTACATTTCCGGTGGCAGCTCCTAGACCAGGGGTCTCAAACTCAACTTAACTGGGGACCGCTGGAGTAGAGTCTGGGTCAGGCTGGGCCGCATCAAGTATTCCACAGAAAATAGTATTCAAGTAGGCCTATTCCAAAAAAGGAGCACAACTGATCCAATCTTCATGAGCTGTCCTTCTGACAGTTGAAGTTCATTTTCCTTATACACAAAATCTTTGTGATACTTCATTTTACAAACATTCTTTTTCTTTTCCTTATAACACATATTTGTGATACTTATATTTGCTTATGTCCTTTTTATTTTCTTTATACAACACAGTTCCTGTCAATTATCAAAGACATGCTTTAGAGTAAGAAGCCTTGGGGTGACTTTTTGTGTAAGAGGCAGGGCTGAAAGGTCAGCGTGTGTATCTGCAAAGTGGTGTGTTTACAATTCAAGTTTTGAAGAGCCTGTCCTTGATCCTACTGCAGAGGTGCGTCCTGGAATAGTGAAACAATTCTTTGTAATTTCTGTGAAAACACAAACTTCCATTATTCAGCATGTAGTGGCAAAAATAATGTGGCTGCACCCTCACCCAGACAGGCATTTCTTTGGAAAGCCTGTGGAAGTTTGGGGTATCAAGGGAATAGAGTCTAACATTGCCTCATCATTCCTCCCTGTTGAGCGCATTACAAGCAGATGTGTTCTCAGTACCACAACTGTGCAGTTAAGTCACACTAGGGAGAGAGTGTCTGTGGTCATTCCAATGTGTACAGTGGTAGAGATTTAAAAAAGTTGTATCTCTGAAGTGACCATTTGTGTGTGAAACATTTTTGTTTACATTGTTTTACATTGTTTATTTTGTAGGTTTTGTATTGTTTGAGTGCATTTTACACTAAATAAATTTGCATAATCCTAATGAGTATTTCTCCTTTGTTATGAAGAGCAGTGGACACCCAGATACAAACTTCTTTTAAGGTACTACAGTCTTTGTTGTAGATTGACACAATGTAAAGCACTTAGCAGCCAAATCACCTTTCCTGAATAGTAAGGAGGGGGGCAGGGGAATAGGGGCAATCTTGAGCTGCCAGTCCCAAAACAAATTAGCATTTACAAAGCCAAGCCATCAACTAACAGCAGGGGGTCAGACAAGTTCCTGTTTTCGGGCATTTGCAGGCATTTACAGGTACGCATAACAAAGTTCCAAAGCTCCATGCTAAAGAGCACATTTAGCGGGCGTATTCATTGCCTGAATTCTCCCGTTTACACCTCTTTTGACGCAGTGTTAATGATATTGAATGTTTTTTTTTTTGGAAGGCACATTTCCTTTTATTATAATTAGAAAAACGATTATTGCTTTTGAAATACAAATATTTGCAGTCATGTCTGCCCGTCTTAGGACCTGTTTACATATCGCGTCTTTTGCGCGCTCAAGTTCGTTATTTCAAATGTAGGTGCGCGGTGTGCGCGGTATGCGCGCTCATAATGGAAGCGACGCGCTCATTTTTTTCAAGCGCGTGCGCGCCGCTTCGAGATAAAAACATCTCAACTTTTCAGAATGCCGCAAGCGCACCGTAGCTTAGCAACGGCAACCGCCCTAGCGCTTTGGAATAAGGAGAACGCGGCGCGCCTAGCGTTTTCTACGCGTTTTTGGGCGCTAAATGTGAATTCAGCCTTATTTAATTATTTCTACACATGTATAGTGTCTCAGGCAAATTACTGACTTTGCACAAATCAAAGCAAACCTTCTTATCAACCTGCTGGACACATATTTATTACAAGCTCAAAATGATTATTCTCACATTGTTTTAGAGCAGGGGTCTCCAACGCGTCGCTCGCGAGCTACCAGTAGCTCGTGGCATGTTCACATATCGCGCTCACATATTTTGCTTGCTCAAGTTCATTATTTCAAATGTGGGCACGCGGCAAGCGCGCTCATAAGTGACGCGCTCATTTTTTCCAGGCGCAGTAAGTTTGTACTTCGCGGTTGTCTATGACAACAATTGACAACAAACCCACCGTAAGCTGTCATGAGACTATCTATGGTAGCCCATAAGGGATACAATTTTTTTTTTTTTTTTTTTTTAATTAAAACGCGGCACACGCAACGACGGGCCGCACTAACATTAAACTTTAATGTCAAGTAGGGGGCCACAAAATCCGCGAGTTTGAGACCAATGTCCTAGACTGTGGAATGAGTTTCCATAGTCCTTAGAAACATATCCCACGGCCTTAAAAAACAGTGATTTCCTTTAGATTTAAATAATGTATTATAAATTGTACTGTCTTTTCTTTTGTCAGTCTTCGTTCTTTGTACTTTTGGCTCCATGTATGATTTCCCTTGTAACCTTTATGTACAGCTCTTGGGTACCCATTGTGGTTTTTTGAAAGCGCTTTAGAATTAAAGTTGAGTTGTGGAGTGTGAATGCAATAAAATAATGCAAAATATAGTGAAGTTGCATTTTGTAATGTAACAATGCTATTCGTTGAAAACCGTAGGTCATTACTGGGACTTTTTCGAAAATATCTGTACTACTATCAATGCTACTGAGATAATACAAGTATCATTGCTACTTTTAGTAAGTACTCCCCTGAAATGGACCCATTCAAAGAATACACTAATGGACCTGACTCAAGTGATGGACCCCAAAAGAAGGAAAACCTCCAGGCAAACAGATGCCAGAGGAACACCTAATTTCATTCATCAGAACAAGACGTCATGCTCAACATCCAATAAAAAGAGATTGCAGAGTACAAAACTACTTGTCTTGCTGTGCAGCAAAAACAGGAACTCGCACAACCTTCAGAGACTTCTCAGAACAGATTTAGATAATGTTGTTTATAACTAACAGGCAAAGTGGAAGCTAATTGGCTGCTGCAAAGACACAAGGCCTACGTAAAAATGAATAAGCTCTTACCCCATGGCTGTCCACAACAGGGTAAAGGTGAAATTTGTTCTGATTTCACCGGAACTGAGATGTTTTGAAAGGAAGAATTAAAATAGAAGGCATTCATTTGCAAGGGTTATATTGTTCTGCTCGTTACTTAGTCATAAGGTCGCCTTGGGGAATATACACACGCACGAAATATGTGGGCCTCTGAAAATTCGGTGCAGGAACTTAAAAATAAATAAAACTCATAGCACTTTGACTCAGTCTTACTTAAAGTGCAGCTATTTCCACATGAGTGTCCATCTGTTGTGCACTCCCTTTTATTGACGGCACATTTGGTGCCCCATTACAACTCATTCTGCTTTTTCCCAGCCTACATCTGGCTTTCTGGCTGTTGTTTTGTATTTTTCCCCACTTTGTCATCTTTGATGAAGCCATTTCAGTTTGCAGTGTGATTTAGTCCACTTAGAGTTGAGTGACATTGCAGAAAAAAAAGAGAAATATCAGCTTTTCTGTTCAAGTGCAAGATAGCCAGTACACAGCGCCCTGGAAAAACTCCCAAGCATGAAGCCATTTAGCAAACACCTTTATCCAAAGTAACATTCCCCCTGGAGCAACTTATAGGATTAAGTGCCTTACTCAAGAAAACAATGATGATGGCTTACATAGGAGTCTATGATTTACGGAATCGCAGTATACAGTCGAATGAAGTATAACATGGAATGGAATTTGGCACAAATTGGAATGAATAAATCAAAAGTAGGGCTGCACACTTAATGATATCATGATGTGGACAGGAGTCTATTAATATTAAACTGCAAAAAGAATGCTGTTGAAATCTGAGACTGAAGCCTGCGTGTTCTACGCGTCTCAGTTTTGTGTACTACACATCATCAAGCATGAGTGAGCCTAGTGGTGTTTTCAGCGTCTGCCATCTCACTACGACACTCCACATGAACTTCATCTCCAGAGCTGCTTTGAGAGTTTACTTTGAGCATTTCATTTGATAAAACTACTCAAAGGTCTTCACTACAACCCAGCAAATCCAATGTTTCTGAGTAAATTATGAGAGAAAATGTATCACTGTTGCATAACAGAATGCAACAACAGTAGTTTATTAAAACATTCACATATAAACATTATCATCACACAATTGTCTGTGTTTTAAATGAAACAGTAAATCTCTGTGTGCAGCACTTTATTTGTCAAAAATGAAACAAATTTGTTTTAAAATATCAATTATATTGTTAAAGTTTTATGCATTCTTTTTATTACCACCGTTTTTGATATCACATTCGTATTAAACGATAAAGCACAAAAGCTCAAAAACAGGGCACTATTATTGTAAAAATTAATAAATTCTTAAATTGTACAAGAAAACAGAATACAGAAATTAAAATGGAAAACAGAAAAAATTAAGGATTCTGACAAATAAATAAAACAAACTGGGCCCTACTTACATGTAGGGTTCAAACAAGCAACCGTTTGGTTACCATTTAGGATCTTAAACCACTCTGCTACACTATCCTCCAACTTTCCAAGTCATTAAGCCGTTGAAATGATTGGCTTCTCTTCGGTTTCAGCAGTCTAAAGATGTGGTCGTAAAAGCAGAATCGAATAGTTAACCAAGCCTTTCATTCAGTTCCTTTAGTCCGTCCTCTCTGACATTGCAACCCCTCCCATGTCTCCTCCTATAACGCCTGCACTTGTCAGCATGTCCATGACGATCTGATATGAATTATTCATTAGGGTTAAGTAAGCTACATTTAATTTCCAAATCAGCTGCTCACATTCCCTTTAATGATATGCTAATAGCTAAGGAGACTCAATTCCCTTAGCAGCAGTCCCTCAGACTGGGAAAGTGTTTAGGATTGCATAATCACACCACGATAAGCGTTGCATTAGCCTTTATGTTTTCCTGTCTGCCGTGTCCTGTTCTATCTCAGTCAGCAGAGTTAGCAGAACAATTATCTCTTGGAAACATGAGGTGTGCTAAAGCACATGCATATACAGTATGTGCAGAGCTAAGTGCTTTTTATTAGCTTATAGGTTTTAAGCTTCAGGAAAACACACTCTGTTCACCGAATATATCATACTATAAAGCGAACGGGAACTTGTAAAGCACAGGTTCATTTACATTTCAAAAAACGTGGCTTTGATTTTAGCCGAGCATTGTTACACAACTTGAAAACGTTTGATCTTCTAAACTAGCCAGTTTCTACCACACCAAAGGTGTTCTGCACATATGACTTTCTTTCCTTCAACCGATCCTTTTCTTTGATATTAGCCTCTGGACAGCCGAGAGAGGGACAAAAGTTTTGTTAATGCAGTTTGTTCCATTTTCCTTCTTTTTTTTGCGGCTAGTGTTAGTGTGATAGAGAGGAAAACAGAGAATGTGTGTGTGTGTGTGTGTGTGTGATATATATATATATATACACTCACCGGCCACTTTATTAGGTACCCCATGCTAGTAACGGGTTGGACCCCCTTTTGCCTTCAGAACTGCCTCAATTCTTCGTGGCATAGATTCAACAAGGTGCTGGAAGCATTCCTCAGGGAGTTTGGTCCATATTGACATGATGGCATCACACAGTTGCCGCAGATTTGTCGGCTGCACATCCATGATGCGAATCTCCCGTTCCACCACATCCCAAAGATGCTCTATTGGGTTGAGATCTGGTGACTGTGGAGGCCATTTTAGTACAGTGAACTCATTGTCATGTTCAAGAAACCAATTTGAAATGATTAGAGCTTTGTGACATGGTGGAAGTAGCCATCAGAGGATGGGTACATGGTGGCCATAAAGGGATGGACATGGTCAGAAACAATGCTCAGGTAGGCCGTGGCATTTAAACGATGCCCAATTGGCACTAAGGGGCCTAAAGTGTGCCAGGAAAACATCCCCCACACCATTACACCACCACCACCAGCCTGCACAGTGGTATCAAGGCATGATGGTTCCATGTTCTCATTCTGTTTACGCCAAATTCTGACTCTAACATCTGAATGTCTCAACAGAAATCGAGACTCATCAGACCAGGCAACATTTTTCCAGTCTTCAACTGTTCAATTTTGGTGAGCTCTTGCAAATTGTAGCCTCTTTTTCCTATTTGTAGTGGAGATGAGTGGTACCCGGTGGAGTCTTCTGCTGTTGTAGCCCATCCGCCTCAAGGTTGTGCGTGTTGTGGCTTCACAAATGCTTTGCTGCATACCTCGGTTGTAACGAGTGGTTATTTCAGTCACTGTTGCCCTTCTATCAGCTCGAACCAGTCTGGCCATTCTCCTCTGACCTCTGGCATCAACAAGGCATTTCCGCCCACAGAACTGCCGCTCACTGGATGTTTTTTCTTTTTCGGACCATTCTCTGTAAACCCTAGAGATGGTTGTGCGTGAAAATCCCAGTAGATTAGCAGTTTCTGAAATACTCAGACCAGCCCTTCTGGCACCAACAATCATGCCACGTTCAAAGTCACTCAAATCACCTTTCTTCCCCATACTGATGCTCGGTTTGAACTGCAGGAGATTGTCTTGACCATGTCTACATGCCTAAATGCACTGAGTTGCCGCCATGTGATTGGCTGCTTAGAAATTAAGTGTTAACGAGCAGTTGGACAGGTGTACCTAATAAAGTGGCCGGTGAGTGTATATACACACATATACATACATACAGTATACACACATACATACAGACATATCTATAATTATACATACATATACACACACACACATATCTATAATTATCTACATCTATAATATGTGTTACTATTGTCATGGTAAATACACAATAGTAATATGAAGTGTTCATAAAACATATGGACACTGATCCTAAATACAATGAACTTCATACTTGCATGCAAATCCTTGCCAGCTAACAAACGACATACTAGTTACATAATTAATTGGTACTTTTTGGTAATTTCACGACTTAGCAACGAAGTTGCTTGCTTGCAGTTTTAACCGCAAAAACGTGTTCTGTGTGAACAGGCCCTGGAGACAAGAGGCCGTTTTTTTTTAATGGATGTCAATGGAGGAGAGGCTTCACTACACTGAATAAACCGCTTTTGTGAAGAAATAGCTTAATTAATGGCTAATCTTCAACATGTTTGCTGTAGCAACCGCCGTTGACAAGTCTGAAAACAAAACAGGGTTCACAATCTGCAATCTACAAAAACCTATAATCTATAAAATCGCATTTTAGTAAAATATGACTATGTTTGAACTGCTTTAAAGGTTTTTTTTAATAATTTTCGTTAAATATTTGAGTAACCAATACTTACATTTGATTAAACTCTAATCCGGCATTTTCTCTCAAGAAAATCCAATTGTTACTGGCGCACAATGAATCTTGGGATAGGTTAGGTTGCGAAGGGTCCATGGCCTGGGAAATGAAGGACGCATTTGCAGGCCGCATTCGAAGGAGCCTTCCAATTCGGACAGCGTTGGCCACATCGCTGTGACCCAATCGGCCTTGTGTCTTCCAAGAGAAACAATGATTGGAATAGATGTGTTGTAGATCAGTTTCCAAACTTACTAATCCTTCTAACTTTCATAAAGGCAAAAGTTCCTAAAAAAGGCAGCAAGGGTTTTCCCTCGGAGCTAGGGAAATGAATATATGGCTCATCCATATGTTCAGTTTTCCAGGCTGCAGCAAAACTATGAACTGATGAGCACAGCATTGTTCCTTCATGTGTGCAATCCACTTCTGCGTCCTTCATTTTCTCTCTATTTCCCGAAAGTAATTTCATTAGTTCAGATCTAGAGATGATGAATGCCACCTGTTGCACTTTGAAATATACTTTCTGAAACTTTTTATAATTAGCTGGCCACAATCCCTTGTTACTACCACCCGATGAGGATGTTTTCAACTTTTCAACAAATGGAAGAAGATGCCGATTTATTACTTTAATGCCTCAAGCGCTGAAAGGGGTCTTCCTGTCCTCAAGTGACCTTTAATGACAACTAACCAAGTCAATGGAACTGCACGCCACAATTTCAAGCTAAATCATAAAGAAAATCAAGAGCAACGGTGTTCACAAAATCAATTTTATGCTAACTTCATTTGCATGTCCGTAGCAGCCCATCCTTCTGGCTGCGATGAAAATACAGTATCGGTGCAAACTAAAAAACGATGATGAATTAGACGTCTAAGAGCACGCCTGAGCTAATGATAATCCGAAGGCGAAAATCTGAGATGACCTTCAGCGAGCACCTGCACATTAATCATCCAGTGATACGGCCAGCCTTTCATTATCAGCCCCCGTATGATAGGTGCATTCCTAAACGACTGTGATCTATTACATCATCGCAATTAACACAGTGCGGGCTGGTGGAGAAGCAGAGACTTGTGGGCTAGAACGTGGCGTTACAGGTGGCCACGTCAATGAGGCTGAGGGTCTAAACACACATTGCATAAAAAACAAAAAGTGTGCAAAGAATAACGTTTATGGACTCAGTCAACAATTCTCTCCTTCAGGAGAAGAAAAAAAACATTCTTATTACAGTACCTCGGCTGCATTCTGTTAGAGTGGCTGTTTCTGATTTTGTTAAGGTCTCTGCCAACAAACACTCAAGGCTTGATTTTCTCTCCAATGCTTCAAGCCAAGATGCTGACTTACTTGGAACAACAACCTGTGCGAGGAACAGATTAATCATTTAGACAAGCAGGAAGAGAACGGTTGTAGAGTGAAAGTGAAAAGAACGGAAGTGGGAATAGACTGCTTTCTCACATCAACAGTGTTTTCCCTTAAAGGAATGTGCCAAGCCACTCAATCCAAATTCCATTTTTCCCACAATCAGATTACTGTCAATCCTCTTTCTTGCTGCTCACCAGAATCAGGAAGTCTCGGCTACAGCGTCGCTACATCAATGTGGTGCCAATGCTTTGTTTTTTTGGAATGTTCAAGGAAAGAAAGTTCACAGTCCAACCCAAAGCAGACCACCAACATCCTGTTTTTTGTGAGTGACTTGCCAAGTCTTCAGAAAGATAACATGATGACAATAAGAGAGCTATAGCTGTTCTAATCCTGTAATCAGTCTCAGACCCCGGTACCGCTCTGCTTCAGCAGGAGGGTCATGAGGAGGACGTTTAGGCTTCTCTGGAGGAAGTCATGTGGAATAAGCCCTCGCTAAAGTCTAATCTGCTGTGCAAATGCCTGTGAGGGCTGTCAAGGACTTTGAGACCTCTGCAAACAATCACACTTATACATACATAAACAATATGTACTAGCCAACAACAACATAAAATGTACCTACAAACATATACAGTGCCTTCATATCATTGCTCAGTCAAATTGATGTAAAGTCATCCTTAAATAAAAAAATGGGGGAAACAAATGTAAATAAAAAATATCGCACAATTAACTGTGAAAACAGCCTCGGACAGTGATCTGCCTTTTGCTAAAACAATCAAATTAAAAATTAAAAATAATAGTTTTTGAACTATGTAACTTTCTTTCAACCTCAACCAAGGGGCAGGGGTCCACTAGTGGGTCTCAGTAAACTTGTAAAAGGGCAGAAAATAAAGTATTACAATTAAAACACCACAAATATGTCAATGAGCTGTATGCACAAGCTATGTAGCAACACTATGTCGATATAGCAAGTATTGTTACTGTTTGTTCAAATTACTTAATTGAAATTAGCTAAAGCAACACAATTGCTATACATTTAACTATACAACTTAGTTTAATTGTGTTCAATCTACTTAAATATTTAAAATGGAAGTTTACTTTATCCATTTGTGTTGGGATTACATGAATGATTGTTGCTGCATTAACTGAAACTGGGCGGAGGATTTTTAGTTCCCAGCATTCTTTGCATATGGCTGGATCAGGAGAGTAAATGTGAAATGATTGTGTTATTTAATGTGTTTTTGAGTGAAGGGAAATACCTGTTAACGTCAGTTACGTTTGACATTTAAAAGAGTTTCCGTTATGTTGAAATTTTTATGGTAACCACATGTGCTGAAGAGTAGAGCTTATGGTTAGGTTGTGGATGGCTGCATGTAAGACTATAATGCTACGTCAGATAGAAGTTCGTACAGGTTTCAAACAACTTGAGGGCAAGTAAATAATGACAGAATATACATTTTGGGTGAACTATTCCTTTAATTAACTACATGTACTTATTATACATGTTACGGTTAGGTTTTTATTAGGGTTAGTTACTTGTAATTATGCATAACTTATTGTTATTACTATATTAAATTCATATAGTAACGTGTACGTCACCTTAAAATAAAGTGTTACCCAAAGTCTCTTTCTGCTTGTGCTGTGTGAGCTGCAGACAGTCTTTTAATTGTACAACATAACTGAACGTCAAATACAAACAGGTCTTTTTCAAATACTCAAAATCACAGACTTGAATATATTTGAAATATATTTTAAAATGAATAAATGAATTTTGTGTAACCACTTTCGGTGCAGAAATAATTAAATTAAAAAAGTTACATCATGTGAATCTACCCAAAATGCATTTTTAGTGCTGGTTAAAATATAGGGGGGGGGGGGTTACAAAACTCTTTTTGTAAGCCTTGTTCATATCATAATTTATATTAAAAAGTAAACTAAAATCAATTCAAACTTAAAATAAAAAAGAAACAGATTAAAAGTTAATGTCTAAATATTTTGATACCATGATACCATGCGTTCAGCATAGTTTTACCCCAAAATGCTTAACGACCCAACAGTTGAGAACCACTCGTTTTCAGTGCTGATTCTGACACTTTTCTACACTTTATCTCTGTGATATTCACGCAATGATTCACATCATCTCCTCAGATTGTTCGGAAGGTATTCGGTCAACCACGATAAGACACATAACCTCTCCTCAACGAAGACCCCACACAGGGCAAGATATCATAGAGCAAGACTATTTTCTGAGCAGTGGGTAGAAAAAGTGCATTTTACAGCAGTGCTTCTCAGCGCCAGGGAAAACAGATTACATCCGTTTGTGCTCCGATGCCCGCCTGACAGCAGCAGTGCCTGGTACACCTGCCCTCCAACTTTGAGTGCATGCATTATTCAGCATCGCTACAGCTCTGCGTGCCACCGGTGTTGTCGTCTAAAACTGCGGGCATCCATGTGCCGTAATCAAAGCAGGCCAGTGAGCAGCTTGTCTCGCTGCGATATCCTGCAGTTTCTACATGATAGTTTTGGAGAGACTAGGAGGAGGAGGGGGTGGCTCTAGTTTACAGATTCACCTTCATTTTTGTGGTTTAGGTACTATAACTGCCACTGGTAGTTGTTTTAAAGTGCAACTTTAATAGTCTAAATAATAATAACAAAATAAAATAAACTTGATAACTTATTTTTATACTTATTTTCTTTCCTATTATTTCACTACTAATAGTAATAAATAAATACAAATAATCACTGTAAATAATCACTATAAATAATGTTACATCATTTAAATATTTAGAAATCATATACAATGTTGACTGTTCTGAACTCTCTAGAAAATTGTGAAATAATGCATCCCTCTGAGTTCTTGTCAGCATGGAGTTATACATAATATTCACTAAATTTATGTCCATCATTAAAAACATTTGTCAACTGAAACAAATGAACAAATGCTATTTTAATTTGTTTTAAATTAAGTTTTAATGAACCATTTACAAATACCCAATCTTTAAATGGTTCCTCTACTTCAAAAAGAAAGGAAATAGGATCTGCAACTAATTATATTATAGTGTGCGTGTTCTTATGGCTTATGAGGACACAAATGTGTATAATGACATGGGTATTGCAACATAAACATGGTTTGAGGACACTTCCTTTGTCCTAGTAAACCAAATGGCTTTAAAAAAACAAAATAAACCAGTGTTTTTTTTTTTTTTTTTTTTTTAACTGCCAAAAGCTTTGAGGGGGATAGAATATACAGTTTGTACAGTATAAAAACCATTACAGCCTATAGTCCCCGCAAACCACATATACATACGAGTGTGTGTGTGTGTGTTTCTATATATAAGGTGTTACTAATCAGGCACTGCAGTCTTGAGTTTGGGTGTCACCAATGTTCTCAGGTGGTCTTTCGAGGGGTAGATAACAGACGTAATCTCTCTCTCATCTGGCTCTCACTGCTGGGCTCTTTTCTTTGGAGCCACACTGACATTGCAGGAAAAAGTGGTTTTCCTTGCTATTTATAGAATACATTATCAGGAGACATCAGCTGTGGGTTAAAAGGGCCAAAAGCATCTATTTAAGAAATACCAAACTGTGTACCCAGTGATTTCTCACTCCCCGGGAATACTTTCTAAGTAGTATATTTTGCCATATTTGACTGCAAACTATGTGCCAGCGCAGTGGGAGAAACCGGGGAAAACGCATGCAAATTTATCATGCAACATCCAACAGCAAAGATTATATGACAGAAGCAGCAGAGGATCGTCAGATCTATAGGTTTCACATTGCATATAAAGCCAAATTGTGTTTCAAGAAATGGGAAATTTAGTGCAGAGGAAAACAGCTGATGCTGTATGGGGGGGGGGGATGGCAGCAAGATGTATCTCAATGGTCAAAACATCTGCAAACTGATTGCTGTGGACTGTCAGCTATAATAGGCTTATGTTCTATGATATGGGATGGGGGGGGGGGGGATCAAACAAAAAAACTTTCAATTTTAAAACCACTTTATTCAATGTTTTACTAATCTGTCACAATAAATAGAATATTGATCTTATTTGAATGTACTTTAATGATCTGTTCAACTGATCAGTTCAAACATCTACTCTGTTTAATGAGCTATACAACATGGAAACAAACTTGATTGAAATGTAACAACCTCCTCAACCTCTGAAATGACTTTCCTTCGCAGCGGATGTCACAAAGCCCAATTTTTTTAACCCCACTATTCACAATCCACTCACTTTTCTCAACAAGTACTCACAAGTAACATCCTCAGTATAAACATTTGAGGTCTTTTTAAATGAACACCAATGCTGCATTTATTTGATCCAAATACAGTAAAAACAGTAATATTGTGAAATATAAATTGAAAAAATAACTGTTTACTATTTATATATGTATATATATATATATATATATATATATATATATATATACACATACAAAAGTTGAATCTTAAGCAGCCATTTATCCCGTCTTCAGTGTCACATGATCCTTCAGAAATCATTCGGATTTGGTGCTCAAGAAAAATGTACTATTATTATTATCAAGGTTGAAACTGTTGTGCTGCTTAATATTTTTGAGAAAACCGTGATACAAGATTCTTTGATTAAAGGGATAGTTCACCCCAAAAATTCTGTCATCATTTTTGACTTCCATAGTATTTTTTCCCTCCATACTATGGAAGTCAGTCATTTGTTCTGTTACCCATATTCTTCAAAATATCCTTTGTGTTCAGCATAAGAAAGAAATTCATACTGGTTTGGAACAACATGTGGGTGAGTAAATGATGGCATAATTTTCATTTTTGGTTGAACTATCTCTTTAAAAAAAAGTTCAAATAAACAGCATTTATTTGAAATAAAACTATTTTCTCACTTCTGATCAATTTAATGCATCCTTGCTTATAATACTTGCTTATAATGCTTAATAAAAGTATTAATTTCTTTGCAAATAAAGAAAAAAGTACTGTCCCCAAACTTTTGAATGGAAGTCTAGGCCACATTCATGCTGACAAGATTATTATAAAGCACAAAAAGTAAAACTGTCTAGTAATAATCATTACGTCACACAAAAGTGAGTAGTGATTTAATTGCTGAGATGGAAAGCACTTGGTAGGCATAAAGAGCAGGTGGTCTGGTCTGCAGAGAGCAGAGGCATGGTTAACTGTGTGGAACGCCCCTCATTACATGAGTCACACGCTGTGGCCATTACAGAGCCGCAACACCTGGGAGCTCCCCCATTATCCCTTGCACTGTTCTCATGGAGCAATGAGACATGCTTGTCCTTCTGCAAATCATCTAGTGAGTGCTCCCCCAAAAACCATCCCCCTTCCCAGATTTTAGAGCTGAAATATGACAATGCGAATGCGCAAATGTAGTGATACCAAACTAGGAGCACATCTCATTCATCTCTAGTTCCCCAGAATTTGAATCATGAAAATGCACTATAGCCAGGACTTTGTTCAGCTAAACAATGAGACACAGATAATTCAATTACATGCAATATAATTTTGAGGTCATGTATTTAAATGTAGCTAGTACAGTCTGGTGCCATTTGTTTATTGTGCATTTTGTCATATATATTAAAAAGAACACTGAAAAAAGGCACAAAAAATGTTTTGAATAAATTCAAATCAGTTTGTTTCAATTAATCAATTAATAACTTTTATTCAACAAGGTATCTTATCACAAAAAAAAAAAACAGACTCACAGCAGAATGTATGGACTCCATAGCAGCTTTCATTGGCCAAGGACCGATAGGATTGATAGGTAAAGTAACCAATCACTGTTTGTTTTGTTCAGCATCATGTTTAGTGGCGTAAAAATGTAAAGTCGGTGTCCTTACAATAACACACCGGCATGTAAAACTCTTGGATGTCTTTTAAAGAGTCTATGCCGTGAACTTCACATATCCAGCAAGCATTTAGTTGATCCTGATAAGCGCTCATTGTCACAGTTGTAAACTTAATGGCTTTCTTCCATGAGGGGGTTTGGCGTTGCAGCGTCTTTGTTTCCAGGTGGACCGTTAAAGAACGCGACACACACGTCTCCTGGAAATACTGCAGAATTCAATTTTGTTTGCTTTATATATCAACGGTCTGTGGGCATGACATCTGAGACTAAGACTAGAAAATTGCATACTCAAAACTGATGTGTTCAATGGTAAAAAATCTCATTTTGAAAAATACTATGGTACTAAATGACTAGCATATTCACTTACTATGTATCTTTTGCAGTAATATGCAAATGCCAATGGCACATGTCCAAAATACTGTGGTATTACTATAGTACATGTGCAGAACAACAGAATAACCATAGTATCATGTCCAAAAAGCATGGTACTGTAGTATCACAGAAGATCAAACGCCCACAAAACAATTATTTTTAGGTGTACACTATTTAAAAGACTTTTAAACCTGTTCGTTTGTACAACTGTCCACAATGCAGTAAAACATTAAATGAGAAAAATCTAGGCAAGAATGATCCGAAACAACCTACGACCAGTGAGCTGAATCACCTAGTGAGAGAATAATTAGAAGCCAAATCTCTCCTCTATATTAAATCAGGGGCCTGCATTAATTCTAATCAGCGTGTGTAGCCAGGCTTGACTGCGGGCCCCGAGGGGGAAGGAAAACGGCACCCTATCCTCCGTACCCGGGCCTGGCAGAGAGTGCATCTGCCTCGGACCCTGCACTTCAGGGTTCAGCGCTTCCCTCCAGCGACTGCCATCAGCGCTCAGACTCACACACACACAGGTGAGAGACTGCAACCTTTCCCTGCACCAGCTGTTTAACTGTACCTGACGGAGCTGTTCAAATGGCCTTTATACACAGGGGTGGATATGGCACAAGAATTATTGCCTGGCATTTGCAGCTATGATCCTATGAACAGCGAGCCAGATTGTTTAGGGTGTTTTTAATTTCAGTGTTTGAAAGTTTGATCAATGCATCAATAATGAGATTGCATGTTGGTTATTGACTTCAATGCTGTCATATTGGTTTGAGTAATGTGTTGTTTGGATGACATTTAATAAAATATGATTGCTTATTACACTACATGTAATTTGGGATTACATGATCACAGAAGCACGGCATAAAAAGACTAAAAATCGGTGTATGTGCAAGGACATCGCTAAAAATCATGGAGCCCGAGACAAAAAAAATATTATTTCACTATATACCCATACAACACAGTGGCTCCTGAAACAGTGTACAGGTTAAGATTGTTCAGGCCTTATCTGGATCTCTTTGTAGTAATAGTAAATTATGCAGTTCATAGAATTAGCACATACAGTATTTAGCGCACTTTCAAAGGCAAAAGCACAACATGAGATGCCCATTCATCTCTAGGAAAGTTTATTTACAACAGGACCACATCATTCCTTTCTTAAAATGAGGATATTCAAGAAAATATTTCCACGTCAGACCTGGACATACTCAAGGGGACCCAGACTTTCCAGTCTACACTTTCCTATCAAATGAAGCCCAAAAGAAATCAAATAAAATGTCCACACAGCAGATATTAATGATAACCCGTCACCACCAAGACAAAGAGTTTTACCTTTGATTTGACAGCCCAGTACTCCTCTGTCCCATACTGTACATCTCTGAGAGTGGTGAGGTAGTCATAACTGATGACAGCTGTCTGAAAACATTCATTCCACAGACAAAGATGAAAACTGTGAATAAAAACTGCACACTTGACAGAAGAAATATTGATTAAAAATACACTGTATTTGCACTTTTTTTAGTAATTCACTTACTGTGACTCAAACCCAAAAAGTAAATGTATTTAATATAAAATAAATATTTAACATGAAAGTAATATTTAGCCTGTTAACTGCCAGGCCCAGTTTACACCTGGCATTAAGATGAATTTTGATCTATCGGCAGTTTCACGGTAGCTTGGCATGCTTTTTTATTTGCCTTTTTCTCCATCACATATTTTAGTAATCACCATAAATTAGGTATCACATTCATCCTGTGAAACCATTTTGAAATTGAACATTGTGTTATCATGGAAACGGTACTTTAAAACCTATTAACAGGCTACATTTTTATGATATCAAATTGGAACATAACATGGTTAAACGTATGGCTTTGATTTTCAAGCAATTATTTTGTAAAATACTTTTTTTGTATAAAATATATATGTTTAAGTTCAGAATACATTTGACTTACAGTAAACAAACTTTATCACTTTTTTATGCTTTCAGTCTTCTTTGAAAAGAGACAATCTTTAAGTTTGTAGTATTCAGAATTATTAAAAGTTTAATGAATTAAAAGTGTGAAAAATATTTATTCGTGTTTACCGTTGCAGCTGCTCTCCCAAATCTGACAATGCTGAGATCATTGAAGTCCACATTTTTGCTGTACAGGTAAAATCCTGATGATGCGATCACTGCAGTGGCAACAGATGATACCTTCAGTAGCCGAACAGCCATGTGAGGAACTGCAAAAAGACAGAGAAACATTATCTATCACCATTAAGCAGCTATCCTTGTAGTAAGCGTACTCAAAACATCAGCAGATTTAAAAACAAACAGTAAATCCCACACAAATCAGTATTAGATTCTGATTAGAACAACTGATAAACTGATATTACATTTCTCATACTTTCTCATATGTGTGTCTTCCCAAACAGAGTTTGTAAATAACAAACATATCATTAATCAGATACTAATATAATTATAGAAATAATACATACTAATAAACATTGTTTGATTATTTACTTTGATGAAATTTGCTGCAGATAAACTTTGGGGGCGTGGCAGTTAAGATGTGACGTCATTGGTTTCTTCATGATCAACTTGGGCTCATCATTATGCTTTTTTTGGGAAATGCAGCCCTGGTTTACACAACTGAAACCAAATTGCGTTATTTATCAAATGTATAAATTAGTTAAACGAAACACCACAGCAGCACAGTTTAAGCAAACCATATCGAAGCAATAAACCACTTTCATTCATAATATCAGTCGGTGTATTGAAAGACGAGGTCAGCTGATCATAAATATTGCTTGTTATACAAGCGCTTGCGTAACAGAGAGAATATAACTAAATAACCGACACCGTTTTATCGCATGGTGTCAGAGTTAATAACTGTGATTATGTATTTTTAGAGAATCATAATACAGCAGATTGATTTACCTTCATTGACTCACGCTGTCATCCACTAACCGGTGTCGCTCTCTGACCTTTCAACTCTCGCGTCTCCGTTGACGTGCGTGGCGCAAAGCATTATGGTCATTGTAGTCTAGAAATATAAGCAGTCATTGGGTAATCAAAACGAAAAAAGAACCCCATCTTTGCCATTTGACAATTAAATAAACGTTAAATTAGATATTAAATATTATAAGCTATTGATCCATTTTAATGCATTTCTCAAGAAAATCTGAGAAGCCAAAACAGTTCTGATTTGATTTCTTACACAAATACATTATCGAATAAACCTTAATTTTAACATTTTCAGATAAGTACCATAACATTCAATTATGGATTGTAAGTAGATGCAAGTACAAAATGTAATAACCATAACCCATTTTTTTTCTATTAAGCAATATGATTGAGGCATTGAGCAGATGTTCACAGCAATAAAAATCATTCCAACCACATTCTTTTTACAGAGAGAACCTCAGTCAAAATATCTATTTTAAAATGTATTCCATAAACACATTATATACTCTTTTTCTTTGAGGTGAAGAGGACAAGGTAGTGATGGAGCGTGACCAGATTTAACATGACATGAGCTCGGACAGATAATGTGACCGGAACATTGGCAGAGGCATCTTAGATGCAGCCTTGATTAACCTCTAAATAAATTATCCACACTGATGAAATGTTTCATGCATCTGCATACCTCAAGTTATACATAAAACTCTCAAGTTATTACTCAACTGTTGCCATGTAAAAGTAATAAGGAATTAACTAAGTCAATGTTGCTCAAGCATCTCTAATTACAATATATTTTTAAGTATACATTCTAAAATTAAACTTGTGTGTGTGTATACACACACACACACACACACACACACATATATATATATATATTTATATATAGTATATTTGTGCTGTCAAATCTATTAATAGATTAATCACATCTAATATAAAAGTGTGTGGGTGTGTGTGTGTGTGTATATATATATATATATATATACACAGACGCGCACATATACACATATAATATATATATAATATATACACAGGTTCATTATATAAACAAAAATGTTAATGTTAGATGTGATTAATCGATTTGACAGCACTAATATATACAGGTATATACACACACATACATATATATATATATATATATATATATATATATATATATGTATGTGTGTGTATATACCTGTATATATTAGTACTGTCAAATATGTATGTGTGTATATACCTGTATATATTAGTGCTGTCAAATCGATTAATCACATCTAACATTAACATTTTTGTTTATATAATGAACCTGTGTATATATTATATATATATTATATGTGTATATGTGCGTATATATATATATATATACACACACACCCACACACTTTTATATTAGATGTGATTAATCTATTAATAGATTTGACAGCACAAATATAATATATATATATATATATATATATATATATATATATATATACACACACATATACATATATTAAACACAAACTTTTATGCAAAATGCGATTAATCGATTTGACAGTAATAATATATCTATTAAAAAAAATCGAGAATTTGCTTTTGATTTTTTGTAAAAGGCAAAATGCTAAAATCTATTCAGAATTATAATGGATAAAATAATACTAAATGACAAATAAAATAATAATAATTTGTAGCCAACACAACAATATAATTCAAAATATCCCAATTTATTTGACTCACATTTCTTTAAATTTCATTGGACATTTTATAAGAAAAAAAAAACACACTAGACAAGCAGTCAATACAACAATAATCAAAACTCATTAAAGTTTGGCTTCTTGAAAACAAGTATGCCAAGTGAAGACACATCCACAATAAATAGAGAGTTTTCTGTTACTGAAGACACAACACTTGAGACATGAAATCAGATCTCTTCAGACGTCCTCTGCTTCTTTGTTTGATTTTTTTCCAGAAAATGGCTTTCTGTTTTTTTGCACCTGGAGCTACATTAAAAGAAAATAGAAAATGACATTTTGATGCAGATGTTCAAACTACAACATTTACCAGAGAGACATCTAGGGCCGGTTCATCAAGTTCCCAACTAGACGCTCACCTTTGCTCCTTCGATGAAATGAGGATCCTTTTGTAATGCATTCTGCAGTCCTTCCTCTGAAGTGAACCCTATCCAGCAAAACCCCCGATGAAAACCTGTCTCTTTATCCTACAAAACAAGAGAAAACTCATCTCCGCATGACAGGCATATAAGAAAAATATGAAACACTACATTTTATTTGTATTCTTACAAATGGCAAGAGACACTTCTTCACTTGGCCAAACTGCGCAAAGTATTCTCTAATCTCCTCTGAAACATAACACAGAACAATAACATACATTAGACATATAAAGCATCACTGTATAGCCTAAGTTACTATTAGAGAGATACGTATGATGCGTTACGGATAATGACTGGCTCATTTAATGCATTCATACGCGTAATATTTACCAATTTGATGTAAAATCATTGATCAAATGGCATGCTTTACTCACTCGTTGCGATGGTCCATGGCACTTTTGACACAAATACTTCAAACACCTTCTTCCCAGTTGCTGTCGCTGCCATGTTTCGTCCTTGCCGAATGGAGCTTACGGTGACCCTGACCACGTGACCAGAAGAAAAAATATTTATTACCTTAAACTATACAATTTTTAAACGTAAAATATCGCTTTGCCATACCTTTAATGTTTGTGATTGTTATTTTATTTGAGTTGAGTAATAAAAAAAATCTAAATCAAATCGAAGCTTTGTTTCGTTGGCGTAAGAAATAGAAAGGTCACATGATGACGACAAAGATGGCAGCCTCCATAATGGAGCATGGAGAAGATGCTTTTAGAAAACTGTTCAAGATTTACAAGAGGAGAAATCCTCCTCCAGACTTCAGTGAGGTCATTAATTTCTCCAAACCTTGTAATGACAAGGTGAGCCATTCAGACTTGAGAAATATTGCGTGTTCATTAACATTATGACGCTATAAGTCTTTCCTAAACAGTTTGTTAATATTATTATAAATCAGTTATTAGAATATTTATGTTCTATATGCATTAACTAATCTATTAAACAATGTTTATTAAACCGAACCTTGTAATGACAATGACAAGATGTGCCATTCAGACTTGAGGAACATTGCCGTATTTATGTTTGATTATAAATCTTTCCTAAACCGGTGCATATTAATATTATTAGTATTACTATTAACCCGTTATAAGAACATTTGTATGATTTATGGTTTATTAAAAAAAATAACTTGGCTATGAACTATGTAAACTACAACTACTATTATTAACAGTGTACTTCATGCTTGCAGAACATGCACAACTTTTTTGTCATAGTAATTTGCTATGCCTTTGTACTTTCTTCAGTTTTGTGCTTCTAGTAATAGAAAATGGTCTCATTGTCTAGGTTTTTACCTGTGAACTTAACTCCACTCCTATAAGTGAGGAAGATGTTTCTAAAGCTGGTCTTCGGCCGGTAACAGACTGGAAAGCTTTTGGTTTGCATGGATATCCAGGTAAGGTTTAGATAATCTGGTGGCAGTTTTAAATAATTGCCATACTGTATGTTCTCCAGAATCTAAAGGATGTTATGGGTTTGATATAGTGACAGAAGCCTATCATTAAATTCATTTTATGTAAGACACGATTGTCAAAATCTCCTGCATTGCATTATCCCGTATTATAATATTTAATAATTTAGATATATATAATAATATTAATAATTATTATTATTATTATTGCCACTTTGACGCCATATATTCAAATAGGCCACTTTGAATATATGGTAGCCTATTAATAACCAAAGTGAACCAAAGACAGTCTCAAAAACACGGTTCGAATCGCTGGTGTTTCAGACGTCGCAAACTACCTTGTAACCAATCGTGTCAACGTGTGATCGTCAAAGAGTGGATCTCTGAGCTGGTGCGAGTGAGTGGAGGCAGGGACAATTTGCATATTCATAGAACCGCGTATACTAAATGAGGCAAGGGTGTAGATTTACATTAAATCTATTTTAAAGCATGAAGAAATTTTTTTCATGTTTACCTGTTTTCCTGTTTACTTTTAATGAGATTAAATTAACTATATCGTCACTGTTGGAACGTAGGGTTTATCTTTATATCCAACCCATTCCTGCCGGGTTCTCAGCAGTACTGGGTAAAGCAGTGTTTGAAGATCTATCCACAGAAGCCCAGCGTGTGTAACCTGGATATGCATATGTCATCTGTGGAGACTGAAAACATCTGGGAAAGAAGCATAGATGTTATTCGGTAAGTCAAAGATCCTGACGTGCATTGGCAGCTTAGTAGAATCTTATTTTAGTGTATATTATTTTGGTGCATTTAGACTTTTTTTTTTTTAGAATAAAACAAATGCTATATTAATATATTTTGAAGGATATGTGGCAATTATTTGAGTATAGATATAATATAGGTGTGCTGGCTAACTCCACCTTCTGATACTGAGTATGTAGCATCCACATAGATGCTTTCCTTGTGGCTAGGTCTGTTCTGGTAATTTTATTGTGACCTAGATGGTAGATTTGAGGTATTGCAGTTTGTTAGGCCCCCTTTATCACACAACATTTGTGTGAATGGTTTGTGCTACTGCACCGCACCTAATCTATCTCACACTCTTCCTTATCTAAACGGGTCTGTGTATTATTGCAGGAGGAAAGGCTGTGGGAAAAGAGAGGCCAAAACTCTGCTAGAAAAACTGCGCTGGGTGACTCTTGGTTACCACTATGATTGGAACTCCAAGGTACTACGGTCACTCTCTAATGTACTTTATGTGTGCTTTAGCAGTGTGTCTAACACAAAATGTTATTATAATGCTGGAGCCGCTACCCTCGTGGGCAGCGCTCCAACATTTAGTACAGTTGCTCTTCAGGCGACCCAAGTTCGAGTCCCGAATTGTGGCCCCTTTCCGATCCCACCCCACTCTTCCACTTTGCTTCCTGTCTACTCTATACCAGTGTTATTCAAATGGCGGACTGCGGGACATAATTGCGCCATTTTTCTACAGATTAAAGTGAGTAGCGCGTCAAAACAACGGAGCGGTTCACACCGCAAGTACTCAAGGTTGTTTATGGTAAAGATCTTTCGGAGCTATATCTATAATATTTTATTTATAGCCAAAAGTGCTTCATTCAAGCCCTTTCCACTCCGTGCTCGTTGCTTCTCTCTCTCTCTCCCCCGCTACAAACGTAAAATGCCACATTATAGGGATAGTTCACCCAAAAATGAAAATTAGCCCATGATTTACTCAACCTCAAGTCATCCTAGCTGTATAGACATTCTTCTTTCAGACGAATACAATCCGAATTGAAAAATGTCCTGGCTCTTCCAAGGTTTATAATGGCAGTGAATGGCCGTTTCTGTTTTGAAGTCCATAAAAGTGCATCTATCCATCATAAAAGTGCATCTATCTATCATAAAAGTGCTCCACACGGCTCCAGGGGGTTAATAAAGGCCTTCTGAAGCGATGCGTTCGTGTAAGAAAAATATCCATGTTTAAAACTTTATAAAGTAAAATAACTATCTTCCAGCCAAATGAACATACAGATTTCACTAAAAGCGCAACTTATGCGAGTAATGCGACGTACTGTTGATATTTACGCTACGCCATGACGCACTATGCTACTTTTGACGTCATAAGTTGCGTAAGTTGCACTTTAGGCGTAGGTGGAATCCGTATGTTCGTTTGGCCGGAAGCTAGTTATTTTACTTTATAAAGTTTTAAATATGGATATTTTTCTTACACAAACACATTTCTTCGCTTCAGAAGTCCTTTATTAACCCCCTGGAGCCGTGTGGATCACTTTTATGATGGATAGATGCACTTTAATGGACTTCAAAACAGAAACAGCTATTCGCTGCCATTTTAAAGATTGGAAGAGCCAGGACATTTTTTAATATAACTCCGATTGTATTCGTCTGAAAGTAGAATGTCATATAGGCTTACACCTAGGATGACTTGAGGGTCATTATTAATATACTAATAATATTTCATTTTTGGGGTAAACTATCCCTTTAAGAGCTGCAGAAGACGCAGTTATTTTAATAACAGTAGCAGAAACATAGTGAGCAGCAAAATAGATACTTTTGCTAAAACACTGCAGAAAACAAGAGTGCAGCTAATACAATTATTTTGATCTGTCATACAGATGACTCTGACCATTTAACTAAACCAGGTTTGAGACAGTTAATGTGTGGCGTCTTTAATGTGTGGCGTCCCCCCCCCCCCCCCCCCATACATTTAGCATTATTAATCAGCATATGTAGGGCATTTCATAATAAACAATGTTATGTGAATTTGGAAAATTATTTTGAGATGGCAAGGAAAGAAAGAAAATTTTTAAATTACTATTTAACTTTGTGTTGTCCTCATGATGAGAGTTTTGATTATTAGATTATGTACATTATTTGTTTTTAGTAGTTTATTGCTTTGAGCAAAATACATAAATGTTCCATACTTTTCTTAAGAGGTAAACCTGCACCCTCAGTATGTTTTCTTCAAAAATAGCCAGTTTAAACATCTGGGCCCGTATTCATAAAGAATCTTAATGCAAAGAGTAGCTCCTAGTGACAAAATTCTAAGAAAATTCTTCTAAAAAATCCTAGTAAAGAAAAAAGTAATTCAGAAAGCATCTTAACCCTTAACAGAGGTCTTAAGGTCAAAATTGTTTGGAGTACAGACGAGGACTTTTAAGAGGCTTGAGAGTTTCTTTAGCAGAGGAGAAAATGGCAGAAAGATGAAGAGGGAGAAGAAATGTGATGCAGACAATAGATGACAGTGAGTTAATAAGACGCTATAGATGAGATCGTGCAGGGATCATGTTTGGGACTGATCTTATTAGAGACACTCTAATATCTCAGACACAGCGCAGGAATGCCATAACGCCAGAAATGAAAGTAATCACTACATTAAGATATTTGGCAAATGGGAAAATGCAATAAAGCAGCAGTGAGTTGGGTCTGTCACAACCTTCTCTAAGCAGTGATCACACAAACACTTACAGCACTTTCAGAACCTCTTATTGTGTCCCAGTTCATTTAGTTTCCACTGGACATTCCCACCTTGCAGGCTCAAAAAACTGCATTTATGAATATAGCAGGCTTCCCTGGTGCTCACAAGCAGGGGAATGAACCGTTAATAATTTGCGCTATAAGCTCCCACGTCTGCTTCTTGCTCCGTGCTGTGACACCCGGCCCGAATTTTCCTTTAATGATGGCCTAGTGTTCATCCACTAACTGGGCTAACAGTAAACACTGTTCTTCTGTCCAGCTGTCCAGTTGGGCTTTCTCATCTTTCTTGTTTTTTATTCCATGTTTGCTATATTAAAACCAACATTCAAACCAACACCTAAATAGACAGCAATCAGTGTAATTGGAAAGAGTGGAACAATTTGTATCATTCTAAGCCAATCAAATACCATAGGAAATTAACAGCATGGGGAAAAAAAAGGATTTATATACATATAATGTGCGTGTGTGTGTGTGTGAGTAAACCCTATACTTAAAATTGCTCTTTTTTTCCTTCTTGGACAACCAACCAATCACAGTCTTCAAAAGATTGTGTCATGCATAGCAACGGGGTCAACCCCGCCTCCTCACTAAGATGAAAGTTTTTGTCTTTTCCTTACTCAGAGTTGCTCTCGGATCGGTCCCGAATCGCTCTTAAGCTAAGACTCCTACGTAAAAGTTTTTAAGCTAAATTAGGAGTTTTCTGAGAGGATTCTTAGAATCTTTATGAATACGGGCCCAGATCTAACTTTTTTATATTCATATCCAGTTGGGAAAAATATTTACTTTTTTGGATACATTTTTGGTAAAAATTCTTAGACATCACTGGTTTGGCTCTCTGGGTCCAAGATTCTCAACTTTGATGACTATTTTTTGAGTGTTTAGTTTTTTTCTTTTCTTTTACAAAGTACTATGGCTTCCTCGATGGAAATGTATAACTGTTTCAAAAAAGTATTGTCTGGACCTCCACTGGGAAGGAAATATAGAGACCGGACCTCTTGGAACTTTAGTTGAATGCCCCTGCTCTATACTATCCTATTACAATAAAAGCAGAAACATTTTTTAAATGTTATTTTAATGTCATTTTAACAATAAGTACAACCATGCAACAACAAGATTTATTTTTTAATTTGATTTAATTTATGTTTACTCTACCGTTCAAAAGTTTGAGGTCAGTACGATTTTTTGGGGGGGGTGAAAGAAATTAATACTTTTATTCAGCAGCAATAGGATGCAATAAATTGATCAAAAATGACAGTAATGACTTTTACATCGTTACTAAAATTCTAATAAATACTGTTCTTTTAAACTTTCTATTCATCAAAGAAACCTGAAAAAGAAATATATCAAAGTTTTCACAAAATCATTAAGCAGCACACCTGTTATCAATTTAGATTTAAAAAAAAAAAATTATTGAGCAGCAAATCAGCATATTAGATAATGATGCTGAAAATTCAGCTTTGTGGCATTGTTTTTCCTAGAGGGAGAGGAAGGTAGAAAACATCGCCAAGGATCTTATTAGCATTATTTGCTCCTTTCAGGACATTTCATCTCTAATTGTACAGGCCTGATGTCTGCCTGTCTCGTTTATATGCTAATTACATAAAAGTGTTTAGTCTTCTGTCCTATTAAATCAGTCAGGAGGTGCACACCGGACTCATTAGCTCTGATGTTAGTTTGACACCGCCAAACGTCTGACGGCAATCAGTGAATTTTAAGCAGAGACTCTTTCCACCTTCCTTTAAGTAGAACTGAAGGCTGAGGCATTCACTCCGCTCGGATCAGACGTGTAAGCCGCTAATTCAGCTCTTTGGAGAGGCTGTGCTCATATGATTGTCCATTGATTACACTTTCATGTATAACTGCTGACAATGACCCACTGTGAAAGCCACAGAGCAGAAAGAACGCTGCAAATGCTCTTTTATCAGTTATGTCAATCATTATGTTAAAGTCAGCATGAAACAGAAGTTGCGATAGTCTTTTCTTCCTGTAGTGACGTATATAAGAGTGAAACGGCTTCTCGAAGAAGAAAAGTAGGGAGGGATTTAATGTTGTCCATTGGAAATTGATTGGATCGTTTGATAATTGTGGTTTGCTATTGCTGTGATCTCATGTGAGTGACAGGTTGTCCCGCCCTCAGACCAGTAAACACGTCATCAGAGAAGAGATGTCGCTTTGGATAAAAGCATTTGCTAAATGACTGCCTGCTTACCTCCTATAATGAGAGACAGTTTTACTCTAGAATACTATGATGAGGCATGTAAGGTGCCATACTATTCTGATATACTTTTATTCCGCAGACGTACTCCCCAGATCACTACACTCCCTTCCCCCAGGAACTTCACTCACTTTCTCACAGAGTGGCGGCAGCCTGCGGCTTTCCTGGTTTTAATGCAGAGGCGGGCATTCTCAACTACTATCGATCTGATTCGTCGCTTGGAATCCATGTTGACGAATCAGAGCTCGACCATACCCGACCTTTGTTGTCTTTCAGGTGAGGAATTTTATTAACTACATATACTGATTAATGCTGCCCTCAGCATTTCCAGAAAATATAGTCAATATTACATGATGGTGTTGTTCATGTGCGTTCATCTATTAAATACGATCATTCCGATTTTGATTGGAGATACAGATATTGTCAATAGTTATGTTTCCATCCAAAGTTGCAAATATAATAAATTATGCGCAAAACGGGAATAGCCTATCCTATCGCATAAAACATTTGCGAATAAAGCACCGTTTTCATCCAGTGAGTCGAAGAGAACGAGAGATATCACTAAGAAAAATTAAGAGAAGCCATTGTATATAATACTTGTTGTATATAATGAATTAGTTGCGTCTCAGAGCATGCAGACGAAACATAATAAAGTGTTATCTTGCTTTCGGAGGCAGATGCTGCTGTTTGGGAATGCAGTTATGTAAGTTCTGGGAGGGAACTATACCGAACTAGCCTGGTAATACCAGACTCTGCTACTTCACTTTGTCTGGAGTCTGGAATGGCATAATAGAGAAGTGTTTTCTCTCTCGCTAGGGGGCGCTTGTTTGAAGTTTAAAATCATTGGTTACCCGTAAGCCAATCAGATAAGTTTATTTATGCCATATGTTATGCGCTGACACAGCCGCATCGACCCACAGACATCATGCATCGAACTCAAATCTATGATCGAACTTCCACTGTAAACCTGCTGTAAACACTTGACGATGCGAGCGAAATACCGGAGTGAACATGGCTGTAAACGACTTTTGCTTCAGTTTGAAAAACCCCCGAATGTTCTCCATAACAGAGCGAATTGCATCCCGTGTCTGGTTTCCCATTTCCGCGGTCGTTTCGGTTTTCGATTTCTCTAACCTACAATGTAAAACTCGGCGCTTAGCGTCTACGTCACGGCTCTCAGCCCGCCCTCTGTTCGTTGATTGGCCGGCCGTCCGAAGGCCGCTGGAAAACTGAAAGAGAGGCCCTGTCCCAAATGGCGCACTTCATGCGGACTTTCGGTCTTGTGGACTTAAATCGCGCGTGCTCGCCGAGTCTACGAGTCCGTAGGCTGTCCCTTTAGCATGTTAACGCTCTGAAGTGTGCTCAGCAGCGCCCCCTTTGTACCCTTGAAGCGGTCTTCCGTGAAGCCCGCATAGATGCAGGCTCCACGCACTTTAACTACCCAGTAATCCTTGCGAAAGGCCAATCAGACAACGGATGGGAGGAGATTTCACTCACGGACAATTGTTAACATGTCTGAGAAGAAAATATTTAAGTGTAATTATCATTACGGTTTTTATGACAAGTTTATACAAACATTATGATCATCGACCAGTGGTTGATGTCTCAAACATAGGCTAATAATAGCGAGCTGAATAATACGATCGCATTATGATTCATTAAATAAATAGAACAGAATGTCAGGGCTTTACTGAGTCATATGTAAACACAACAACAATAGGCAGCATATTTCCCCGAACCTGTAGCTCCTGTCCATAACAACAATCAGACCGTCTTCCTGTTTCCGGCGTGACGATCGAGTCTGACCCAAAAATACCTCTCAATGCGCCCTCCCGGACTCGCGCTAAGGGCCCTATAGGTCTGCACTACATGACGTCAACTAAGTGTGGACTCAGGAAGTCCACAAGTCCGGAGTGTGCCATTTGGGACAGGGCCATAGGCTGCTATCTCAGACTGACTACAGGAGCGAAATGAAATTAGCGGAAGTAGGAAGTCTGACGTAGTCAGGCTAATACCGAACAACTTTGACGACAGACTTTGCTCAGGCGTTTCAGAATAGAGTGGTGCATGTATGACGTTGCAAATAGCAACTAGATTCTATTTACACTAAGTGAAAATAGCATATTTTCTTAGCGATAGATTCTATTTACACTAAGTACAAATATTTATAGCTGCTATTTACACTGTTTAAAAAGCAATAGATTCTATTTACACTACAGTACGTGAAAATAACAGCATTTTCTTAGCGAATGCTAATTACATTAAGTAAAAATAGCTGTAAATTCTATTTACACTTTGTAGCAGTATTTTCTTTGACATAAGTGTAAAAAGAAGTTATGCTATTTATACTTATAAATAGTGGAAAATACTATTTGCACCTCAGTGGTGTTGTACATTAAACGATATGCAATAATAACATACAGTGTAAATTATTAAATTTATTAAAATTATTAAATGGATGCCGCCTTATTGGGACAAAAAAGCCCTCCCTAAGCCTAACCCTAACCGATTAACACTTTATTATTAAATAAACACAGGTTAGACACTTTATTTCCACTTTTTGAATATTTTTCTTATTTCGCCTTTCCGGGGTTTGCTCATATCATGTAAACATGTTATTGGTGCACATGTAAGCATTGTCAGTGTCAAATATTACTTGTGTATTTTAGAAAAAAATAAAGTGCATGTAGCATTTTATCCACACAGCATAAGAAATGCATTCATAAAAACTTTTGTCCTCTGATGTCAGTTTCGGGCAGACTTCCGTTTTCCTGTTGGGCGGGACTAAGAGAGAAGACCGTCCCACAGCCATGTTCATGCACAGCGGAGACATAATGGTGATGTCAGGACCCAGTCGTCTACTCTATCACGCAGTACCCTGCATTGTCCCCGCCCCTGCTGGAAATGTCCTGCCACCCAGCCTGGGCCAGAGACCAGAGGCAGAGGCGCAGGATGATGACATCATCCAAAGCGTGTCAGAGGAGGATTGGGAGGTTTGCTCCTGGTACCTGCAGACGTCTCGGGTAAATGTGACCGTCCGACAAGTACTCGGTTCCGGTCAGGACTTCCCGAGTGCACAGGCGTCACATTTATCAAGCTGTGAGAAATCAGAGGAAGAAACTCAAAAAAATAAGAAGAGGAAAAGCAAATCAGGCTATGAGCGTGACGCTTAACGTGTCTGTTTTGGATGGGATCGATGTTTTATTTATTTAAAATGCACCTGGTATTAAAAATTGTACATATGACTGCAAATAAATGCATTATTGTGATCTCTTCCCAGGTAATGACTCTTCGTTCCAGAGCAGGTGTTGGAAATACACAACTGCTTATGTGCCACGTCAAGTCAGGCTGGCTTAAAGCATAAACTTCATTTTACCCTGTCATGACCAACTTCACACACAATGCTTCTCAGTCTGTAGAACAGCAGTGACATTCAGTCCAGTCTGTTGTGAGTCGTGACAATTTTCCAGACGCAGGTCTGTTGATTTAAGGCTGGTTGCCATGTTTGCTCACCCAGGGCTGTAACACTAAACAGACCTGACCTTCAGAGGAAAACCAGGGAGACGGCGTATAATCTTTTTAATCTGGTCAAGCGGTGTCACGACACGTCAAAGCCAGTGTAAGATTGCCTATGACAAGTTCCCCGAGGGGCCCAGGTTGACACTGCCATTGTGACTGAAAACACTGGGGGCCTGCGTTACCATGGCGATAAAACACTTCTGCCTCTCGTGAAACACTATCAAAAGTTCACGTCTGCATGTGAGATTTGTTAGATTAATGTTTCTGGTATTTTACATGCTGTAAAAACATAAATGCTCGGCAGTGTTTATCGGCCTGTCTTTGTTGTCATGTGTTGTCATTGTAGAGTTGATGTGTGATGTCACCTGGTTTGCCACATCCAGAGGCTATGGTGAGTTATATGCCTGAAAAACATGGTAATACCACGGTATTTTAGGCTATATGGTACTAAATGATTACAATATTTGTGTACTTACAGTATATTTGGTATGCCAAGGTACCTCAAGGATGAAACTTAAGAATGGTAAGAATACTATGGTTTTACCATGCTACTTGTCCAAATAAATGTGATTTTTCCACAGTATAAATTCAAAACATTATTAGACCATGGTATATTGGCTACCATACTGAATGTTTACCATATCGAAATATTACTGTGGCGTTACCATAATATAACGTTATGGTACTTTACAATATATCATGGTACTGAAATTTTTTCTTTCATTTTGATATGATACTTCCAAGTATATCAGGGTTTTTTTTTTTACTGTAACAGTCAAAAAGTTTGACACTCAATTTTTTTTTTTTTTACTTGTATTCAGCAGGGACACACTAAATTGATTATTTATAATGTTACAAAATATTTCTATTTCAATTAATGCAGTTCTTTTGAACATTCTGTTGATCAAAGAATCCAGAAAAATGTATCACGTTTCCACCAAAAAAAAAAAAAATTAAGCAGCACAACTTTTTTCAACACTTGTTAACCAAATCACCATAATTCTGATTCATAATTCTGAAGGATCATGTGACACTGAAGACTGGATCAATGATGCTGAAAATTCAGCTTTGCCATCACAGGAAAATATATTCAAATATAAAACAGTTATTTGTAATAATATTTCGCAATATTGCTGTTCTTACTGTATTTTTGATCAGAAACTCTGGTAAGAGAAGATATAGCCTATAGTGTAGGGCTATATAGAACCATGGTCACTTTGTAAGTAAAAAACATTACAGTTTGTTCAATAAGCCCTAAAAGTAGGCCTACATCAGTGTTTACAATTCCTGCTGTATTTCCCTGCACTTTTCAGGGCTTTATAAAGCGATAAACGGAATTCCTTTATTATTAATCCAGCTGTCCTTCTGAGACGCCGAAGCTGTTTTGCAAGTACTATGCTGGATTAATTACCTCCTGTTTTTGCTTATTGTATGACCGTGGGAGGTAACATAGAAGGAAGACGTGGGCTAATTGGTTTTTGCGAAAGGCCTTTTCTGCAGGCCCTTTAAGAAAGCCACACAAACACCTCTCCATTAACCAAAGCAATTGTCACTTACGCAAAGACATTCCACTGAGACGGTTCCACCAATTGCGCGATGGTGATTATCCTATTTTTGGGTTCACGCAAGTTCCTGTATAATCACATCAAATGAGAATGTATTTCAATTCAATTGTCTGAAACCGAATGATTCCCTTGCTCCCTAAAGAATTATATCTGCCTGTTCTATAAGTGGCCAAAAAGTGAAATTCTCAAGTTTCCTACTAAAGTCAAAAGGTCATTGAACATAGCATTATGTAAAAAGCTATTAAACACCCACAGCCCCCGGAGAAGCATCAAGTATGTATAAGAGCTATTGACGAGTGAAGATGAGGAGGCTTTCCTCTTCTAGCACCTCCACGCACGCCAGACCGGTTCTAGGTACCACATCCATTTCAAAGCAAGGAGAAAGGCCCTGCCCTCTCAGATAAAATTATACGCTGACAGAATGATGTATGTAGTCATATAATTTTTATTGCTGCCACTTTATCTGCTCTTCCTGCTGGCACTGTGTTTCTGCCCTGTTGCCCTCCCGTTTTCCCGCGTCCCTCCCATTACTCTGTCATTACCAGTCACTGGCAGGAACCGGCGGCAGGTGCAGGAGCGCGAGAAATGCTCGGCCCTCTACCACTCTGCCTTAAATCAGCAGAAAGAACGATCACGACTCAACGCAACAAAATTTACAGCAAAGTCAGTCACACATCCATCACCGAGGGAGATGGAGCATTGCATTAGATTACAATGTAGTCCATTTGCATGAAACCTTTTATCTATCGTGAGAGATTTTCCTGCAGTGTTTATATTACAAGGTGAACTATGACGGAAATATGAAGCTTGAAGTAAATTATTGCAATCAGTATTCTATACACTTGTTTGAGTGTGGTAGATTTATTTTATTTGCAGATATGTGCGTGCAGTAAATTATATGTATATATAAATGTTTTAATTTATTTCATATTATTTTAAGGCGAGACACTACATGTGAATAGGGTAGAAATTTTAACTTACAGATATCACCATGAAACTCTACCAGTTGATTACTCACATAAATAGGAGAAAAAATTGTATTGCAAGTTTTCTGTAATTTTATGTTTAAATATGCTAATCAGGCTAAATTAATTAAATATGCGCTAATTTGCATATATTTTGAAGTGACGGCCATTGAAAAAAACAAGGTTAAAATTTATTTTTGCATTTTGTTGATATATTCAATGAAATGACATTACCAGAGGGGATTATGAATATCTCCTTTTGTTACCCTGTAAATCAGAAAATACTGCCAATAGTCTTAAATTTCTTTTTAATAATAATAATTAATAATAATTTAAATTATGTACGCAACGGTCGCAGTGCTGTCCGAACGGACCAGTACATGCTTGCCTAGTAGCAGCGTTTTGAAGCGGCCCAGCGCAAGATGTACTGCTAACAACTCGAGGCAGTTGATGTGCCAATGCAGTTGAGGCCCCGTCCACAGACCTGAAGCTGCATGGCCGTTGTACGTGGCCCCCCAGCCGGTGGCAGAGGCACCCGTGGCGACCACAGAATGCCTGGACACTTGTTCTAGGGGAACACCTGCCCGCAGAAACGAAGGGTCCGACCACAAGCTGAGAGTTTGGCGACAGTGCGGGGTCACTTGGACCCGGCACGAGCCGCTCTGCCACGCCCATCTCGGGACTCGATCGTGGAGCCAGTGTTGGAGCGGCCTCATATGAAGCAATCCGAGCGGCGTAACTGCGGCTGCAGATGCCAAATGCCCCAGGAGCCTCTGAAAAAGTTTCAGTGGTGCCGCTGTTCTGCGTCTGAGCGTGCTCACGCAGTTTAACACTGACTGGATGCGGGCCTCGGTGAGGCGCGCTGTCATGTTGATCGAGTCCAGCTCCATACTGAGAAAAGAGATCCTCTTCCCGGGGGTGAGTTTGCTCTTTCCCCAGTTGACCCGAAGCCCTAGGTGGCTGAGGTGACTGAACACCATGTCCCTGTGTTCGCACAACTGCTCTCTCGACTGGGCGAGAATAAGCCAGTCGTCGAGGTAGATGACAATGCGAACACTACGCTCGCACACGGGAGCAATGGCCGACTCTGCGACTTTCGTGAAGACACGGGGCGACAGGGCCAGCCCGAAGGGTAATACTTTGTACTGATATGCCCGAGAATCGAGACATGAAAGTACGCGTCCTTCAGGTCGATCGCTGCAAACCAATCTTCGGGACGGATGCATTTGAAAATGCGTTTCTGCGTAAGCATCTTGAACGGCAGCCTTCGAAGGGACCGATTCAAGACACGCAGGTCCAAGATTGGTCGTAACCCACCGCCTTTCTTGGGTACAATGATGTACGGGCTGTAGAAGCCGGTCTTCATATTGGCTGGAGGGACCGGCTCGATCGCGTCCTTCGCCAGTAGGACAGCGATCTCCGTCCTGAGCACAGGGGCACTGTCCGCCAGAACACGGGTGAACTGAATGCCCCTGTAAGCTGGAGAAAGCCGGGCGAACTGAATCGTATAGCCGAGTCTGACAGTACGAATGAGCCAGCGAGACGGGCTGGGAAGCTCTAGCCAGGCTCCCAGACACCGTGCAAGCGGGACCAGCGGCACCACAGACGTACCCAGGGTGGGGCAGCGCGGCGGAATGCAGGGACCCAACTCGGACGGCATAGCGGCCTGGAGTGGGGTCTGAGTGTGTGGTGCAACACGTACCTGCTTCTGTTGAAGGGCAGAGTGAGTGTGCGGAGACGTCAGTGCATCCGGGACACAGCCACTGCTGCTCGCTGGAGATGAAAGAGGGGCTTGAGGGTGACAAGGCATAGCGTCGTCGACCACCAAGCGCGCTCTCTTGGGACCCAGAGGTTTCAGAAATTGCTCTTTTATTGAAAATGTGGGAACACAAAGAAAAGGAAACAAAAGATTCTCCGCCTGGCCCTCCACCGGGGGAAGGAGCGGTGCGTTCACCATCTCCTGAAGAGCAACTTGATCCACCTCTGGGTCGCCTGTCTCAGGGTCGTTTGCACCTCTGCTTGCCGCCTGGTTTCGCAGCGGCCTGGATGGGCGTGGTCGACTTCCTGTGGCTTGCTCCACGCTGAGGCCTGGATGGTGGCTGCTGCTGGGGCTTCGCGGGAGCGGAGGACGCCGCAGGAGGTCGACCTCGGCGACGAGTGGACGGAGGGGCTGCGGCCGGCAGACGGGTGGGAGCAGCAGCGGTCTGCCGGGGCAGGATGTGTCAGATGGCCTCTGCCTGCTTCTGGGCGGTCGAGAACTGCTGGGCAAAGCTCTCGACCGTGTCGCCGAATAACCCAACCTGGGACAGAGGGGCATCCAGGAACCGATACTTATCGGTGTCCCTTATATCGGCCAGGTTGAGCCAGAGGTGGCGCTCCTGGACCACCAAGGTGGACATCGCCTGACCCACGGAACGTGCGGTTTCCTTCGTCGCCCGGAGAGCGAGGTCAGTTGCCACATGGAGCTCCCGGAGGAGCTCTGGGTCAGAACCACCCTCGTTCATGTCCATGAGCGCCTGGGCCTGGTGGACCTGCAAGAGCACCATGGCATGGAGGGCGGAAGCAGCCTGTCCACAGGCCTTATAAGCCTTCGCCGAAAGACCGAACGAAAACTTACAGGCCTTGGACGGGAGACGTGGATTACCCCGCCAAGAGGAAGCGGACGCTGGACACAGCTGCATCGCAACGGCACGCTCCACTGGCGGGATATCCACATACCCCTTATCTGCCCCGCCGTCGAGGGTGGTGAGGAGGGAGGAGCGACTAGGACGGCTTCTGGCACTAAACGTCCTAGTGAGCTCCTCATGCACTTCCGGAAAGAATGGTACCGGGGTGGCGCGCTGAGAAACCAATCTTCCAACCGGGATGGTTCGGGACGTGATGGAGAGTTCCACGCAAGCCCGACCTTCTCGGCGGCCCGGGAAAGCATAGGAAAGCATTCTGGATCGGACTTGAGTAACACTACACTCCCCGAAGGGGGCAACGCAGCCGAATCCTCATCTCCAGAGGACTGAAGCTCCCCCTCCGATGCTGCGATCGACATCTGATCGTCAGGCGGAGCCCCAAAGGACACGGCTGGCTGTCCATGAGAAGGGCCAGCGCGTTCCTTTGGAAGCTCCAACGGTGGCAGCGCTTGTGAGGCGTGAGGGACCCACGGAGATTGCCTCGGCGGGGAAGCCCTCACGGTAATCCTCAGATCACCCTGGTCATGCACTGAATTACGTCTATTCTGAGGTCCAGAATAGACGCTAGATCGGGGCATAGGCGAGGGGACTGCACCTCCCTTGAGGTAAGCGAGTCTCGATCTCAGCGCTGTCATAGTCATATTCCCGCAATGGGAACATGAGCTATTCACAAAAGCTGCCTCAGCGTGCTGAATGCCCAAACACAAGAGACAACTACTGTCGCCGTCTGCTGGCGCCAGGGAACGATCGCATCCAGAAACCCACAAGCGGAATGACATCCTGAAAAGGACGCAGGGTCATGCTTGTGTTGCTCTTTTAATGAAAACAAAAAACAGAAAATAAAAAACTCTTCAGTGCTGAAGCACCCAGGGATAGCCGCGGTGTAATCAGGGTACACACTCAAAGAGGATCGCCCACCGAGGCCGACACACACACAAGCAATGCTGTGATCGCACCGTCACACCAGCACTGGAACAGAGTTTTTCTTCTTTCTGGAGTCTTCAATATAGCAGCAGTCTGCAGAAACTCAGTCAAAATGAAAGCTTGACTCCGAAGTGAAAGACAATATGTGCGTGCGCCCGCTTCCTGTTTATACCCGCGCTGCGGGGCGGGGCGCGTGACGCGTTTCACGCACGCCAACGTTCATTGGCTCGTTCTGTAGATACTCGAAGTTGATAAGGCTCCCTGAAGTGATCCCAATTACGTTGTCACGTCGACGTTACATCGAACGTGAGCGACTGAAAGGGAACTCATTATTGCTTCATCCATCACTGATCATAACATCCAAAACAACAAATCCAAAACATTCAACAATTTACAATCCAAATTCAATAAAGAGTCTTTTAACAAATGATGTGAATACGTATGAGAAATCAGAATAGTATCTACACTTAACATAAACAATATGATGAAGAACTGAGGAAACAGGGCTTATACACATGAAAAAACATAATCAGGATGAAACAGAACAGGTGTGTGGGACTAATTAACAAATGAGGAAACTAAGGAAATCAGGCAAACAGCAACAGATCAAATAGTGTGAAAATGAAACTATAAAATGAGTATAATCGTTACAGTAATATTGTATAAATATATACATATGTGTGTGTGTATATATATACTTTATATTAAGAACTTGAGATTAATCGGTTTGGTACATTTATTATTTATTAATTTATTTATTTCTGTATTTATTTTGGTTGTGGTGGTGGTACCATGGTACAGTAAGTACAGTGATGTTTTCAGAAGCTAATAATTTTGAATAATCAAGAATACTATTGGTACATGTATGTCCTGTGTATCCCTCTGCATTGTGTTTTTGGTTCAGTCCTGTGTCCCAGTTTTCCCGCTCTTCGTTAGTTTTCAGTGTATTCACCTGCGTTAAGTTCATTTGCCCCAGCTGTGTCTTGTTTCCCTCTTCATTCCTTTGTGTATTTAAGTTCCTCTCTTGTCAGTGTTCAGTGTCGGTTATTGTTCGTAGTTGGTGTTAGAATGGATGTTTCTCCTGTGTTCTTTAATTAAAACCCTTGTTTCCTGGCATTCCTCGTCTCCTCGTGCTTCTAACCACCATGGAATGTAACAGAATAACCGACCTAAACGTACGATGGACCCCACCGACCTACTCCTCAACCTTACCCAGAATCGCCGCTCGATCGAGACCTACATCGAGGAATTCCTCCACCTTGCCCACCAGGTGTCCTGGAAGGAGAGAGCCCTCAAGCACTCCTTCTGGATGGGTCTGAACGATCCACTCTTTAGGCAATTGCCAGCTATTGCCACCACGTGTTCCTTGAGGAAATACATTGATAACATCCTGTGGGTGAGTGGATCGTCCTACACCATCGAGGAAGTGGTCTCAGATCTCCCTTCTGTTCCTGTCTCCCCACTTTCTCCTGTGTCTCGTCCCGTCGAGCCCAGCCCAGAGCCCTCGCCGCTGGTCCCGTCCAGCCCAGAGCCCTCGCCGCTGGTCCCGTCCAGCCCAGAGCCCTCATCACTGGTCCCGCCCAGCACAGAGCCTTCACCGCTGGTCCCGTCCATTCCAGAGCCCTTGCTCCACGTCAGCCAGGCCAAGCCCTTGCTCCACGTCAGCCAGGCCGAGCCTGCGCTTCACGTCAGCCACGCCGAGCCAGAGACTGTTCTCGTCTCGTCTGCCCAGCCAGTCCCTGAGCCTGTCTCTGAGGCTTTTTTGGACTCTGTCATTTCCCCCAAGTATTTTTTTTTGGGGGGGGGGGGGGGGGGGGCTATAGGTCCGCCACGGCCGCCCGAGGGATCCTCTCCGCCATGGCCACCCGAAGGGTCCTCTCCGCCATGGCCACCCGAAAGGTCCTCTCCGCCATGGCCACCCGAAGGGTCCTCTCCGCCTGCACATCCATCTCCAAACCTGGTCCCTGAACTACCAGCTAACCGCCGCCCTGGAGACTTCCTGCTCTGGATTGGCCACGCCCTCGTTAGCCTCCAGGACGCCCACCCCCCCACCCCTATTGAAGTTATACGGCGCGAGGACGCGCCTTTTTTGGAGGGGGCGTTATGTTACATGTATGTCCTGTGTTTCCCCCTGCATTGTTTTTGGTTCAGTCCTGTGTCCCAGTTTTCCCGCTCTTCGTTAGTTTTCAGTGTATTCACCTGTGTTGAGTTCATTTGCCCCAGCTGTGTCTTGTTTCCCTCTTCATTCCTCTGTGTATTTAAGTTCCTCTCTTGTCAGTGTTCAGTGTCGGTTATTGTTTGTAGTTGGTGTTAGAATGGATGTTTCTCCTCTGTTCTTTAATTAAAACCCTTGTTTCCTGGCATTCCTCGTCGTCTCGTGCTTCTAACCACCACGGAACGTAACAACTGTGCTACTGCATGGTAAATGTCTAAAGAAACGGCAGTTCATGGAAGGATATGTTTTGTATCCATATTAGATATACCATAGTATATATCGAAAATACCATGGTATTACTGTCTGATTTTATCACTGGTACCCCCACAATCCTTTTTGAAGGGGGCAACACTATCACATTCACGTCTGTGCACTTATAGGTGCTAAAATGCGCTTGAGTACAACGATTTATCCTCAAGACAAAGAGAAAATGTGTTTTTACCTTCAAAAGCCCTCACTTTGGGAGCTAATTAAAGAACATTAGCTTTGCAAATTGGGGCAAAATTGCGTTTGCTGTGTCATTTTTATAATCACTGCCATTACCAATAATTACTGCAGCAGTGGCATTGAGATGCAGGACAGTGGCTCTGGGAACAGGCCTGTACCCTCATTCCCTTAGCAAAACACTCCCCCTAGTGCCTCCAAACATGATCATTTAACCAAAATCAACACTGTTACTAAACATTGAGCACAGCGGTCAGGCCAGTACTCCTTTCTTACTTGATTTCATTTTAGGCTTTCATCTGAATTTAGTTGCTGAGCTTCCCATTGACTGCAGTGTGAGTCATACCTTTACTGACTGATGGAGTGGGGTTTCCACACCATTAGCATGCTTAGCTTTTGCCCTTTCTTTGTGGTTTAAAGAGCACACAGAGCTTGTCAGAACAGCTGCTTAGAGTCCTGTGAGCTGATCAGAGACAACATTACGCCATCGTGGCTAGTCCGGAACGACAGCGCCGGAATACCAAGTGTCTGACAAAATGAAAGTGGGATTTTAGATGTTCCATTCCACAAAGTGAAATGCTGTGCATTTATTAGCTATTCATTAGAAGCAGAATTCGATGCTGAATGCACAATCTTAAATGAAGAAAATTAAGAGGGCAATGAAATTTAAATGCTTCTGTCGTCACTTTGTGTGAACTATGTTCCATAGTTTTATGGGAGCAAATGTGTGCTGATTTTCCAAGTATGCATCTTTGTGACAAGTAGTCATATTGTATATTAAGAGTGAAAATCATTTAGTATTGACAATGCAACGTTGGCATATTCTAATTACTTTTAGACAACTGTGTTAGATCTTTATGTATTTGTATATTTGTGGGTTAGGGATAGGATTATGACTGTATACACACTTTTTTAAAATAATGATATATTAAATATTTAATACAATATTTTAATATATAGGTCTATATTGTGTGTGTGTGTGTGTGTGTGTGTTTATATACAGTATATTTCTTCCTAGTCTCTAACTGTTTCTTCTCCTAATCTTCTCTATATCTTTAAACTACAGCATTGTGTGCAGAATTCAAATAGATCTGATGCGTTTTGTGGATGCGTTTTCAACCCGCGCATGTGATCCGCTCTGTGCTATCATGTCTGTGGACCGGAGAAGACTGTGTGCGCGCAGTGGGGGTTCTCGCGACACTAACGTGAAACCAGACGTCATTCGCATCAATGGAAAGCATATTTACACTGTCTGAATCGTTCCCTGTGCCCTATTTAGTGCACTAGTGCCATTCGCCATGTAGAAAACAGTAAATGTGTGAACAAATGACCAATTTAAGTTGCAGATTCAGCCTCTATTTATAATGTAGGGGGCGGGGCTTTAGATTCTAGAGTGCATTTGATTGGACAGAAAATCTGATGAGAAGGTGAAGTGCAGAGTGATGTCATCAAAATCATTGATCCATATTGGCGGAAGGGAGAGACTACGTTTTGAAAGCTTAGCCTATATCTTCTAAATGCAAATGTTGTCATTGTATTGATGCACACAAGCTTAGATAACAGCAAGGCTAACATACTAAAAGCCAAAAAAATTGTTTTTTAATTTCATGGGGACTTTAAATAATTTTTTTAATACAATAAAAATATATTCACATTCTTATTCTTTTTTAATTATTCAATGTTCGATTTAGATTAATACATTTACAACCATAATGTATTTTGTTCTTTCCAACCTGTTTCTCTATCTCAACTCTGTTTTTTTAAATGCCTGTCTCTCTTTGTTCAGCTACTATAGTGTATAGTTCTACTTTGTAGTTTAAGCTTTCAGACACTTCATACGCAACCGAGTGTTTGAAATGTCACTGAGTGCTATACTTTCCAACACAATTTAAGCCTTTCAAAGGTCACTCTATTCAATGGCCTGTGCATTCTGTGAATTTGTTTCTTTTCTTTTTCTCTTTCGCTTTGGTTGTGAGGGATATGACAGATGAGTTGTAGCACGGTTTTGTCTCATCACACAAACTCTTCTCCCGTTGTGCCAGAGTAACTCGGTGATCTCCGCGCTTGTGTTCTCTCATGAACGACACTGATGGCTGTAGCTTGGAGACATGTTTCTCTTTTTTATTTCCTGCCTTCCCAAGCAACACAACAAATAACGTCAAAGTACAAAGTAGAATATAGCCGAACTCTTGAGTGCTGAGATAGGAGAGGCCATAAATACTGTTTTGTTTGCTAATGCATAAATCACAGCTCACCTCTAGAGTATATAGAGTTGTTTTGTGAAACTGTCATCTGTAAAGATATTGGATAGTCGGCGATGTGGCCCAGCGGTTTATCTGTCAACATATGAGCAGTTGTGCTCACGAGGGCGCTGGTTTGTATCTGTCCTTTTTTCACCTTTCGTGCAACCACTGCTGTCAACAGGTAACCAATTAACATGTTTTTACTGTCGAATTTTTACAGTATTTTTCTGTAAAAATTACAACAACAAAAAATGATAGTGTACAGTAATGTCTGCATTAAGGTGGAACATGGTTCGTGGGGCATTTTATTAAACACCAACTCAAAAATAACTAAATACTCTGGACTAGAATAACACGAACAGAACAACCAACAATATCCGACGAGAACAGACAATGAACACCAATCAACGAAATGAATAACAGGTGCACATGGTAATCAAATTAACAAGAAATAGAAACACAGGAAGCTAAAGTGAAACGTGTCAAACCCACCCAAAACACAAACAAACACAGAATCCCATAACAACTTACCACCATATACTTTGAAAAACTGTAAATCATTTAACATCACATTATATGTCATTTTACTGTAAAATATGGTCAAATTTACGATTTTTTTCAAGTATGAATTATCACATAATTCATGGTATATAAAAAAGTAAAAGGACACTGACATCCTTTCGTTACACAACAAATATGATTACATTTTTTATAAATAATTTTGTATTATTAAATACATACAAATATATAATGAATAATTATTTTGTTATCAGTAATGTGCATTAGTGTGCTTTGTGTTATTTAGTAAATGTTTGTTGCATTATTTTCATGTCGTGTGTTACCATGATGGTGTTTTGTCTTTGTGTGTATGACCCTGTGCAAGGTCTACGTATATATGAGAATTTACCATATTTTATGAACAGGCTGCTTATGATGAACTCTGATTATGTTGTCTATCTCTGGCTTTTTATTGTGCCACCTGTATTACTGAGGTGGTTATCAGTACATTTATCAGTACAAGGTTATCAGTACAAGGTAAAAAGGCAGAGTTTGGTAGTTAAAGTAGGAATATAAACATTAAATATTTGGTTATGGTTGTGAAATATACAGGCATCCTCTAAACTGGAAACATTGTCACAGTATTTTTTATTGGTGAATTTCTGGCAACCACAGCTGCCAGTTTTTTATTATTATTATTATTTAAATAGATTTTTTATAGTGTACATATTCACCACTTTTTGAGAGAAGAAATAGTTTTTTTCCCCTCAGCAATGGTTGTGATTACAGTAGACCTTGTTCAGGTCAGCAGTCGAATTGCTTTCTGTCTCTCTCTGTGTCTTTCTCTCACTGTCCCTCTCTTTTCACATCTCTCTTTCTTTCTGTCATAAAATCACAGATTAGGTGAGCAAATGTTCAGACACACTGAGGAGTACCAGCTGCTGTTGTTATGGTGATGTGCGCTTTCAGCAGGCAGAGCCCCTGGCTTCCCGGTGTGTTGATTATGGCCCATTATGTTATTTGCGCAGACATTGTTTTTAATCGGCCTGCACACATTGCCATGGCAACGTGGATGGGGCAATGATTTTGAGGGGCTGGGGTCTTACAGCTTGCTGCTGTTTTATACGGTCACATATGTTTGTTTACTGGTCACATATGTCGATGTTGTGGTTAGAGGTGAGACATGAGGTGTGTCTGGCTTGCACCCTGAGATGGTGTGTGAAAAAAAAAAAATAATAAAAAGGTACCCATTAACATCAAAGCTTGCGTTAGTCAAATGTACTACATTCTATTAATGTTCAAGCACAGTGATCTTAACTAACCTCAAAATTTCAGTCCGCTCAGATTCAAGTCAGAACTTTCACTTGATATTCCATAATAATCCTCAGTATCTTGTACAGAACATGAATATGGTAATACATGCTAATCATTCTTTCAGAATATGGTAATCATTCAGTATCATAGATTACTGTCACTTACAAAAAAAAGTACCATGGTACTACCATGGCTTTTGGACATGTACTATAAAATTATATGGTATAAGTACACTCTTAAAAATAAGGGTTTCAAAAGAAGGTTTTCACAGCAATGTCATGGAAGAAACATTTTTGGTTCCCCAAAGAACCTTTCAGTGAAAAGTTCTTAAAAGAACAATTTTTCTTTGTGAAAGTCATTTAAAAAATCTAAAGAACCTTTTTAGAACCTTTTGTGCAATGGAATGTTAAAGGTTCTTCTTGGAACCATTGATGCCAATAAAGAACCTTTGTTTTTAAGAGCGCATCTACTTGGAAATTCATGTTCTACGATATTTACATAGTAAAAATATGTCCAAAAAGTACTATGGTATTAACATGTTTTTTAACCATAGTATCACGTGGTAATACTCCACGTGAATCAGGGGTAGCCTACTTTAAACAATACAGTTGGATTGAAATTCATGGACCATGGTATTTGCATGGTACTTCAATGTACTTCCAAAATACCATAAGTACTACAATGGCCCAAAAAACATGGTAAATGTTCAAAAGGCGAAGGTTAAATGTCAAATAAAAAGTCATACCTTTTTTTAAGTTATTCAACTGTCAAATAAAAGATTGTCTCTATCGATATAAATAAACTAGATTTTGAATGTTTTCATCAAAAACCGTAATTTCTTTTCGACTGAGGAAAGAAAGACATAGGCATCTTGGATGACATGGGGGTGAGTAAATTATCAGCAAAAGTTTTTTCAAACGTGAACTAGGCCTACTCCTTTAACTTATTTTGATGTATTAAAGCAATGTAAAAACATGATGTCATAACTTATTGATCATATGATTTTTTAAAGTGTACAATATCGTTATACAACTGTTTTGCACGATTTGTTATTTTTAACCTTTTCACTGCATGAAGGAATGAATGAGTGAACAAACGAATGAACCTTTTTGTGAAGTCTTTTTCTGAATTTCGCACGTCTGTGTCTGAAAATCATTGTGAGTCTTAGGAATTGGATTGTTTGGGCATGTACAGTACTTAAAGTAACAACAGGTCGTTTTTTGCTCTCGGGCTCCCCCTACAGTTGGGAAACAGTATTGTCCTCTACTACTGTCGTAAACTGTCATCCTACATGCACGTGCATTTGTTGACAACCATGATAGCCCTGAACACTGTAGGAGGAGGTCACATGCAGGTGTTCTCGCGTGTGTGAAATGTCTTCATCCCAGGTACAGTGGCATATATTTCAGCATGTCATATGAATATAATTTCATGTGTTTTATTTTTTTTATAACGACAAATGATCGCGTTTACAAGCCAGCGTCATTATAGTAGCCTAGTCTATTGGTTACCGTTTTACTGAATCTATATGATACTTCAATGCAATGTTTGAGTGGTTGATAATAACCATATATCGTCAATATTATAATATCAAGCTACCATAAATGAATCTGCAAATTTTACAAATCGATTTGCATTATAGCTTGAGGCAAGACAAATAAACAAATATCACAGACATGTTAGGTATCCTAAAATATGATTTTATTAATAATCTTCCTCCTTTCTTTGTACATGTTGAGTAGACTACACTTTTTAGGTCAAACATTTGCTATTTGCATTTCATCGATTGCAAAGTTCAAATCAGAACGAGAATACTAGCGATAGCTAACCATCAAAAACTAGAATATCGTCTACTAGCTACCAGATTGATAATTCGCTACTACTGTAGCGAATTAGAGAGGTTAGAGAGAGGCATTCTTTTTTCGATGGGGCGTTCGATGCTCCCTGCACACGCAAGGTCTCTCGCTCGCTTTCTCTCTCTGCCGTCCGCGCGCGTTGCAGCACAGTCTCTGTCTCGCGTGCGCGCTCGCTCTAGATTCCGGGAGATTTGAACTAATTTGCGGTATAACTTGTCGATCACGAGTGGCTCAACAGGTAGAGATCTATAGATAAACTCATCTTTCAGGCATTTGACCGACCGGGTTGACAATTTAGCGTGAGAAACCGGGGGTGTGGCGTGTGAGCGTGTGAAACCAATCAAAAGCGGGTGTCTCACGGCCAATGCGTGAGAGTTGGCAGCTCTGCAATGTTGATCCTCGTTCTGCCTTTAACGCGATCACTTTCTCTTTTTCTCTTTTTGCTTTGCTCCGATAAAACCTTTGCTTTCTTGTTTTTCTGTGCTGCTTCGGCCATGACTATAACATTTGGCTCGCAAGTCCGATTTTAAGGAAGTGGGGGTGGTGGTGGAAGTGACGTATATGCCGTAAAGCAGTCGAATTTTGTAGTTCTCTTTGTTCGCCGGTTACTACCCGAAACCCGAAGTTTAAAAGTACGATTAAAAACGCTACAGACCCCGTCAGGCTATGGCAGACGTGTCATTCAACCTATTGTAAGTCGATGTACCATCACAAGAGACTTGGAAATATATTATGAAGGCTGAAAAGTTACCTGTTGTTACTTTAACTGTGATATTTCTAAAGGTGAAAAGACAATTGTTTACATTTTATATAATATCTTGCATGTTGTGGAGAGCAAAATGCTCTTTATTTTCTCTGTCTCTGTCTCTCTCTTTCCCTTTTGGCAGCCTGTAATTTTTCTTTTTCAATCACACTGGCTCCCATGGCAACTCTATCTGCTGAGTAGCCACACAAGCTCTGTGAAATTGTTCCAGGGCCCCTGTAATTGGGTCCAGGTTAGATGCAGAGAGTAATGTAGTGCGCCAGGAACATTATAGATGCCCGCTGAATGCAGCGTGGATGGCAGCGTTGGCTTTGATGTGACTACGTAACCTTTCACATCATTTAGGTCATAACACGCAACAGCTCTTTTGATAAAAGGCTCTAAAATAAAGAAGAAAAGGTTTGTTTAGCTCCTATGATACATGTTATGAAAAATATGCATCTATTATGATATGATGGTGAAAAAAAAGATACGATTTTTTGGCTTCACAAAATGTTTTTTGCTGATTGGGTCATCATACTGAATAATATTTTGCACTTCAATAAAACCAATCAATTTAGATATTATCACATGAAACACATTTTCGACAAAATTTGAACTTTATACAGTACTTTTTGCTTCATTGGCTGGTAAATCTGTTTTAATAAGACTTTTATTGTAGATGTTGTGAAAAAAAGTTCAAACTTGTGTGGATTTACAGCAAATCCTCTCATTTGCCGTTTCCTTATGTTTTGAACTCACATTTGCATAATGCATTTAATTTTATAAAAAGCAAGAAAATTATCTTTACACCTTTGCATTGTCTTTATATATATATCAAATTTTGTCGAAAATGTGTTTCATGTGATAATATCTAAATTGATTGGTTTTATTGAAGTGCAAAATATTATTCAGTATGACCCAATCAGCAAAAAACATTTTGTGAAGCCAAAAAATCGTATCTTTTTTTTCACCATCATATCATAATAGATGCATATTTTTCACCCATGCTGACTGCACTGCACTGATTTTGTCAGTTTTGTCTGTGCTGAGTGCTGTGGTCCATTAGCGCCCCCTAAAGGACATTTAAAGCAAAATCTAAACAGGTGCTCTCATTGGACGTCTGAGCTTTATTGTGCCCTGAGAACATGCAGTTGACACGCTGTTAAAGACTGGAAAAAATTTTTTAGATAAGATACTTTTAAGAGTCTAATTCTCAGTTCGAATGGAAATGTTTCCTCCTACCGATACATTTCAGCCTAAACATCATTCATAAAATGAATAACATACTTCAAAAAATATTTTTTCTTATAAATCAATATAGTCTTGTATTCCTGTCCTGAAAATAAGATACATTTACTGTAAAAGGCTCATTTGAAAAAAAAAAAAAAATCACGACCAATATTATACAATTATTTGTCCTTGTTTTGGATCAACTTCACAAAAATGTGTTATTTTGAAGGAATAAAAAAAATGCTGTAACTTTTCTTTGTCTGAATGTATAATTTAAATACAAATACTGTAATCTTGTAATTTAACAAAACAAAAACTCTAACTCTTTTTTTTTTCTAGTCCAGAGGCTCGCTGTCGTCTGCATTTGTTTTTCCAAGGCCCTGTGTGTCATCACCTGATAAAGGGAGCCAGGAAGAGAAAAGTTCCCTTCCAAATGTTCTAAAGCAAACAGGAAAGCCAGAGGAAATGAAAGCTGGAAAGTATTGGGGAATCCAAAACACTTCCAGTAGTTCAGCAGGATCTCCAATGTTGTGCTGGGAAAAGCTATTCCAGCTCTTTCTTCCTGTAACAAGAAAAGAAGGAACTGGAGGTTGGAAGAGAAGAGAATCCAATTGGATGAGCTCGACTGTTGACGATCCTTCATTTCTGCCACTCAGTTCAGTGAATTCTCTGTTTGGTGTAATGGGTTTCGGAACGTGGTTTGTAATGTAGTCCTTTTTTTCTGGTGTCACGTGTGTTTTCCCAGAGAGCAGCAGTGAAGGGGCTGATAACGGGGGTTTTCCACGTGTTCGGAATACAGTACTCGTCATCCATATGACATGTTTCTGGCATTCGACATCATTGCTTGGAACAGCATATCTCCATATTTATGTAACAGTGGTGTGTAACAACACATAACATAAATCATCAACAGCCATCATCTATAGGGGCCTGATTATTAGTGGCACTTGCCAAATCAAACATCACTATTACAATTGCTCATACTTAAGACTAGAGATTTAAACAAACCCAAATCCAAAGCATTAAATATAAGGTGCATTATACAGCTAGACATGAATCATACCTCAAATTGCAGCTTGTTGAGAAGTAGTGTGCTGCTATTATTCTATTATTCTTATATACACTCACCGGCCACTTTATTAGGTACACCTGTCCAACTGCTCGTTAACACTTAATTTCTTAGCAGCCAATCACATGGCGGCAACTCAGTGCATTTAGGCATGTAGACATGGTCAAGACAATCTCCTGCAGTTCAAACCAAGCATCAGTATGGGGAAGAAAGTTGATTTGAGTGACTTTGAACGTGGCATGATTGTTGGTGCCAGAAGGGCTGGTCTGAGTATTTCAGAAACTGCTAATCTACTGGGATTTTCACGCACAACCATCTCTAGGGTTTACAGAGAATGGTCCGAAAAAGAAAAAACATCCAGTGAGCGGCAGTTCTGTGGGCGGAAATGCCTTGTTGATGCCAGAGGTCAGAGGAGAATGGCCAGACTGGTTCGAGCTGATAGAAGGGCAACAGTGACTGAAATAACCACTCGTTACAACCGAGGTATGCAGCAAAGCATTTGTGAAGCCACAACACGCACAACCTTGAGGCGGATGGGCTACAACAGCAGAAGACTCCACCGGGTACCACTCATCTCCACTACAAAGAGGAAAAAGAGGCTACAATTTGCAAGAGGTCACCAAAATTGAACAGTTGAAGACTGGAAAAATGTTGCCTGGTCTGATGAGTCTCGATTTCTGTTGAGACATTCAGATGTTAGAGTCAGAATTTGGCGTAAACAGAATGAGAACATGGAACCATCATGCCTTGTTACCACTGTGCAGGCTGGTGGTGGTGGTGTAATGGTGTGGGGGATGTTTTCCTGGCACACTTTAGGCCCCTTAGTGCCAATTGGGCATCGTTTAAATGCCACGGCCTACCTGAGCATTGTTTCTGACCATGTCCATCCCTTTATGGCCACCATGTACCCATCCTCTGATGGCTACTTCCACCATGTCACAAAGCTCTAATCATTTCAAATTGGTTTCTTGAACATGACAATGAGTTCACTGTACTAAAAAGTCACCAGATCTCAACCCAATAGAACATCTTTGGGATGTGGTGGAACGGGAGATTCGCATCATGGATGTGCAGCCGACAAATCTGCGGCAACTGTGTGATGCCATCATGTCAATATGGACCAAACTCCCCGAGGAATGCTTCCAGCACCTTGTTGAATCTATGCCACGAAGAATTGAGGCAGTTCTGAAGGCAAAAGGGGGTCCAACCCGTTACTAGCATGGGGTACCTAATAAAGTGGCCGGTGAGTGTATATGTGTATGTGTGTATATATACATACATACTCATATATAATTATATAAATGATATATATTTGAAAATATATTTCCTCATTTATTTCTGGGCCATTTTTAAAAATATATCTTATTGCCGAAATCGCACAGTTTATAGTGTGGCATGAAGGCTGTTTATTGCTTCAGATGTACCTAGCATGTTAAAGGGTGACCTCAGTAGCTCAGTCTCACAGGTGCTTTGATGAGTTCTTATGGGCTGATAAACCTGAAGTTCTTCATATACTGTGAACACATCCCATTTTGATCTCCTCATCTGCTCTGCGACTTAAGAAAATGGCTACCTTTACTCAGTTTCCCTCTCTCTCCTTCCCTCCTTTTCTCTCTCCCACTCACTTTCCAACTCCAATGCATTTGGAGCCAGTAGCAAACATGAATCCAAGCAGGCGGAGAGATACATAGAGGGAGCGCAGAACGCTGTGGTACCCCTGCAACCCCCCTCCTCAGAAACGCTTTATTCCCATCAGCTGCATTCCTCTTATCACTCTCTTCCAGATGCACGTCGGGCAAGAGGCTCCATAATTAGGTGGCGAGATCTCGGTCTCCGATCACTTTGCTACGTTATCAGCGCTGACACCAATCTCCTTGAGTGACATTCTACCCAAACGGTTATATAAACCACAGTCCAGGATCAGTGTGTGAAAAGTCAATGCAGCAAGAAGATGAAGTGGGGGGGACGAGCATTTAGAGCTCTTAAAGGCTCGGGGCAAATGCTTTCCTACACTTCTTTCCCTTATTGTTTCTTTTTTCTTAATTAAACGCAGAGCGGCTTCTGTGGAAAAGAAGGAAGAGCGGAGATAAAGGGCGTGTGTATGATGTTTCTGGCAAAGATTTCTTGGTGGAGCTGAAAAATATTCCTAGTCTGCCTGGAAGAGGAAAGTCAAGATAGTGTGCTGAAACATAAGAACATAACAGAGTATTTGTATAGAAGTGATTTGTAGAATGCTGGTTTGACAGCTTCTGGGTAACAAAAACAATTCTCTTTATTCTTTCATTCTTTCTTTCTTTCTTTCTTTCTTTCTTTCTTTCTTTCTTTCTTTCTTTCTTTCTTTCTTTCTTTCTTTCTTTCTTTCTTTCTTTCTTTCTTTCTTTCTTTCTTTCTTTCTTTCCTTCCTTCCTTCCTTCCTTCAGGTTTGATTCATTAATTTACAAAAATTCACGATTTTAAGAAATAAATTGTCTTAAAATGTCTGTCTCTGTCTTCGCAGCGACGACAGGGCGGCCGCCCTAGATCGCGCTCGGCCAGCCGTCACAGGCCGCCTCCTCCCCCGCGGGGACCCCGGCCTAAGATTGCGTTAAAGCCCAAGCCCGCGAAGTCCTCATAGCAGTTCAAAGGAGGAAAAGACGGTCAAGGCCTGCTGCGGCCGGACCACCGTCAAAACTCTCCACTCTGTCAGTCCCCGTAGTCTCGGCTACTGCAGATGTGTATTTTGCAGCCAACGAGCTTGTGATACAACTCGCTCGCCTGCATACAACCGCCGTTGTCACGGCGACCCAGGGAAATCTCAAAAAGAGTATAATGTCTGGTTATCCGGCTCACGCCGCATGTGTTTTAAGTGTAGAAAATGTGCCCACGTCTCAGTGTTCACCCCTGCACACAAGCAATATAACCCCTGCTACTAAGAGCCTGGACCCACTCATATGTGGGGTTTCGTGGGTACTTTCCTTCCTCCAAGAGCTGTTGGACAAGGGCAGGTCCCCTTCCACGCTCAAAGTGTACAATGCGGCTATTGCGGCGTTCGCGGAGTCGACGCGCAGCCGCGCATTAGGAAGGAACGAGCTCATCATCTGCTTCCTCAGAGGAGCCAGGAGGATGAATCCCCCGCGGCCCCCTTCGGTTCCGATCTGGGATCTTTCTTTGGTCTTAGAGGCCCTGAAAGCTTTTCCCTTTGAACCATTAGAATCCGTGGGCTTTAAATACCTCTCACTCAAGACCGTTTTTCTGATAACTCTGTCATCAGTAAAACGTGTGGTGGGATCTACACGCGCTGTCTATCAGCCCCGCGTGTCTCGAGTTCGGACCAAATGACTCTAAAGTCATTCTCAAACCGAGACATGGTTACGTCCCCAAGGCAATTGGCACGCCTTTTAGAGCACAGGTCATCTCCCTATCGGCTCTGCCAGCATCCGATAGCGAGGACGATGGTAACCTTCTGTGCCCCATCAGGGCGCTGAGAATTTACATCACGCGCTTCGCCGCCTTCAGGCGTTCTGAGCAGCTCTTTGTTTCGTTTGGAGGGCGCACCAAAGGTCTCGCTGCCTCGAAACATAGCCTATCCAGACAACACTATCCAGTATTCCGGATAGTGGACGCTATCGCAGCAGCTTACGCGTCCAAACACCTGCAGTGCCCTATGGGCATCAGGGCCCATTCCACTAGAGGCATGGCTTCGTCATGGGCTTGGTCCAGCGGGATTTCTATTCACGATATTTGTATGGCGGCAGGCTGGGGCTCCCCCTCTACATTCGTGAGGTTCTATAACCTGGAAGTTCCCGCCTTGCAGGCTGAACTTTTGTCTGTCTAAAGTGATGTGTATGTTCTGCTCAGTTGTTCATGTGCAGGCCACTCTCATATCAGCGAGCCTCGCTATACATAGACCGGCTGAGCCGATCTGTATTTCCCAATGATGCGCCGGTATACCTGCGCGGGCCCGCTTTGCTGGCCCCCTATTCCCATACAGCTGCGCGAAGGGGTAATGCTTTCTATACATAGTCCGGCGGAGCCGCTCTATTATCTGCCTATTATGTGCTTGTGAACTGTGCTGGCCCGCGTTGCTGGCCGCCTTTATTCTACATTATACATAGACCGGCGGAGCCGCTCTGTGTTCCTATCAAGTGTCTATTATATGTGCTGGCCCGCGTTGCTGGCCGCCTGTTGTTCTGCATGTTTTGTTCCACGGGTCTCCCTGGGTCTCATGCAGCGGATGCTTGGCGCGCACGGCATTGACAAGGGGTTCCCGTAGCGTAAGCAACTTACGCAATACGAAAGAACCTCTCGTAAGAGAACTGTCATGAATTGCGTGGAAGCAAAGGCGGTAGTCGGATCTAAATGCAGCAGCAGACTTTAATAATTCAAACTAGGGAAAACTCAGAACAGGCAAGACACTCGTAAATACATTCATACAATAACTGACAAAGACAGGGCAGAAACACAGGGCTTAAATAATCAGAGACAAACGAGCAGACAGGATAACAAGGGGGCGTGGATAACAAGAAACACCTGGGACAACTAATGACAAGACACTAATGACACTAAACATGACAGGACACAAGACCCACATTATGACATAACCCCCCCCCCCCCTTAAGGGCGGCTCCTGATGCCCAACAAAACCCCCCAAAAAAACACCAAAAAGTTCAGGAGGGCGGTGAAGCACAGGCGGTCTTGGGAGAGGGATGGAGGGCCAGGCCCGTGCAGGGGAACGGGACCAGGACCAAGGCAAGGCGGGCCTGGGCCGCAGAGCGTGGGCAGACCAGACTGGGCCGGTGACCAGGGCGGAGCCGGACGAGGCGAAGGCCAGGGCGGTGAAGCCCCTGCAGACGACCATGGCGGCGCAGCCTTCATGGTCTCTTCACCGCGGACCCTTGGCCCCCCCCAAAAAAATACTTGGGAAAACCTAGGGGGACAACCTCTGGGCTGGCAACGGGCTTTGGGACAGTCTCATGGAGCTTCATAGACATTGGCCGAGCGAAGAGCAGAGACGGGGCCGGCAGGGCGAGGCGCAGAGGCGGGGCCGGCAGGGCGAGGCGTCTGGGAACACCCACCGGAGCCTGGCGAACCAAACGAGTCCTCCTTCTCCTCCTGCGACGGCGAGTCACTGGGCTAGATACTCTCACTTGGCTAAATTCAGCACTTGACTCACTTGATTCACTTGACTTGGCACTCGACTCACTTGATTCGGCACTCGGCTCACTTGATTCGGCACTCGGCTCACTTGACTCGGCACTCGGCTCACTTGACTCGGCACTCGGCTCACTTGACTCGGCACTCGGCTCACTTGACTCGGCTCACTTGACTCGGCACTCGGCTCGCTTGACTCGGCACTCGGCTCGCTTGACTCGGCACTCGGCTCGCTTGACTCGGCACTCGGCTCGCTTGACTCGGCACTCGGCTCGCTTGACTCGGGACTCGACTCCCTTGACTCGGGACTCGACTCACTTGACTCGGGACTCGACTCACTTGACTCGGGACTTGACTCACTTGACTCGGGACTTGACTCACTTGACTCGGCGGCACTTGACTCACTTGACTCGGCGGGACTTGACTCACTTGACTCGGGACTTGACTCACTTGACTCGGGTTCGTCGAGGCAGAAGCGACGTGCGGGTTCGGCTGAGCGGGCGAAGCGCGGGTTTGCGGAGCGCGGTCTCGGCAGGGCTGGGGTGAAGCGCGGGTTCGACATGGTGGGACCCTGGAATGATGGTCTTCCTGGCAGCACGCGCAGACCTCATAGGAGGATCAGCCACGCTGGAGATCGGTCCCGTACGGCCATAGACCGATCCGGTGGCTGGCTTGATTGCTGGCAAGACGTGGAGCGTGGTCTGAGGGGATACTGCAGGTTCAGGGTGCTTCTCCTCCTCGCCCACGGTAAACGAAGAGCCGCTCCACAACAGGGCCAGGTCAATATACCACTCTAAAGACCCATGCGGATCAGGTTCGGGCATCTGAGACCGGAGTGGTTCCGATAATCCCCTGCGGAAGAAGATTTTCAAGCCCTGGGTGCTCATTTGCGCGAGATGCGCCAGTTCAATGAAATCCGCGACGTACCGTTCTATGGAGCGATTCTCTTGACGGAGACGGAGAATCTGGACATCAGGACTCCAGGTTGGCATGGCTGCTGGATCACGATGCGGTGAGTTCTTCTCCTAACTGCTAGATCCTGGGAGGTCAGTTATTCTGTCATGAATTGCGTGGAAGCAAAGGCGGTAGTCGGATCTAAATGCAGCAGCAGACTTTAATAATTCAAACTAGGGAAAACTCAGAACAGGCAAGACACTCGTAAATACATTCATACAATAACTGACAAAGACAGGGCAGAAACACAGGGCTTAAATAATCAGAGACAAACGAGCAGACAGGATAACAAGGGGGCGTGGATAACAAGAAACACCTGGGACAACTAATGACAAGACACTAATGACACTAAACATGACAGGACACAAGACCCACATTATGACAAGAACGTACTCGGTTACCTAATGTAACCTCGGTTCTCTCTAGAAGAGGGAACGAGAATTGCGTAACCTGCCGTGCTCGCGGCACGAGCTTATTCGCTTCAGTCAATGAAAACCAGAGAGCCTGTCGAGCACCTCTTTTATATATGCTAGCCACTCCCATTCTGGCGGGCTGTGACGCGTAGAGGGCGCTAAGCGCCCTAATTGGGTGTGACATCACGCGGCGCTCACCGATAGGCTGCTGCAGTTGCTGCAGGGCAGCTAATGAGCACGCTTATACAGCCTGCTATGGTCTGCTGTCCACTGCACTGCGTTGACAATAAATACAAAATTAAGGATAGTTTTTTGGCTTCAGATCTCGAGAAAAGATGACTTTACCCGTAGCGTAAGCAACTTACGCAATACTCGTTCCCTCTTCTAGAGAGAACCGAGGTTACATTAGGTAACCGAGTACGTTTTCCTACATCTTTAAACTTTTAGTTTTACAAACGGGACAATCTTTGAAGGATGAACAAATAATGTTTTTGGTCATCACATTAAAAATAACATTTAAATTGGATAATATTTAGGGCTTTGAAGTGCTGGAAAAAGTGTGAAGCACTTGAAAGTGCTTGAAAAAAGCTTGAATTTCACTCTCAAAAGGTTGTACGAACTCTGAAATGAATAATGTAAAAACATACTACTATATATGCCACTAGATCATGGTTACAGTTAGAGTTACTACATTAAATCCATGGTGAATGCTGGTGATTTGTGGACTGAAAAGCCTTCTAACTTGTTTGTTCATGACACAATGTTTCTCCTGGTGTCCATGTCATTGCTGTGTGATCTGTTATCTATGGTTTAATATATAAATTAATTATGGTTTAATACAGATAAAATAGGCCCTATAACTTTGTTTATGCAAATACCAGTTGTCAAGGATGTAACATTATTCAGGATTAGGGGCACCAATGTAATATAACATATATGTACATATCTGTTAACACCAATGTGAATATTTGAGGCAATGTCCCGCTCAATGTCAATGGTGATAACAGCCCTGCCTGCTGTTCATTGAATCTCACAGATGTTTCATCGCAGAGTAATGACTCCAGTCCATGATCCAGTTAGACTACCCCTAAGGCTTTACTGAACATGTGCACATTCTTTATCTGATATTTTGATATTCATATCATAGCATATCACTCTCATGCAGGGGGTTAATGTCTTTTACAATCTTGTTTTTGAACAGAAACAGAAAGTGGCAGCTATTGTTTAATGTGTGCTAAATGAACAGTTCAGTCTTATCTTGCTTGGGCAGCATGAGATTGTGTGTTTTTATTCATTCATTTATATGTTTATTTATTTCCAGGCCTTTCAAGACTCAAGCATTTTCAAGGCGACAATGATGTAATTGTGTGGCAAACCGGGGTAAGGTCCTTCTTGGGCTTATAAATTTAAAGAATTGTTTATGTCTTAGGTTGAGAAAGGGCGTTCAAAAGCTTTTTTCTCAACAGAAGACACAGGGTGTTGTCTGAGCTGTACAATGCGCTGATTCGGGCAAAATCCCATAGTTTCTAGACAAACTGTGTGACTGGTGATGTAAGAGAGACACCAACAGGCCCACAGCGTTTACTCCAGTCTGTATTTTTGCCTTGGTTTAAACTGTCTGCTAGATAAATAAATAAATAAATAAATAGAAACAATGTAAAATGTCTCTAATTTATTTAGTTTTTATGTTGCACTATGTTATCTATCTATCTATCTATCTATCTCTCTATCTATCTATCTATCTATCTATCTATCTATCTATCTATCTATCTATCTATCTATCTATCTATCTATCTATCTATCTATCTATCTATCTATCTATCTATCTATCTATCTATCTATGTGAATTCTGTCCTCCAAAGTAAAATGTATCTATCATCATATTTTTTGTAATAGCCTAGTTGTTGGTTAAACAAGAAAACACAATACAATAAATCTGTGCATCTTATCTGTTACATGGTTGCTGTTTCATTAATTGTATTGTTAATATATTTTTTTACATTTAGCTAAAAAGCCTATAATAATGGCAGGTTACACCATGACAATTAACTCGTCTCATAATGTCTCATCAAATGTGCTCAGTTAACTGTACCTTTTCTCCTTGGTAAATAACCATTTAAATGTTTCCCAGATTTTAACATATACAGAGAAAATAACTTTAAAAAAATAAACCTTCACTGGAGTAAAAAGTGTGACAGCTAGCAACAGTCTCCCCTATACACATAGGCTAACTTCTATTGGATTAATCTTTAGGTTTTAGTCATGTACATTATAATTTATTATTAAAATTTGTATTCAAATTATTATAATATTAGGCTACATGTATATAAATCTATATTTTATACAGATTTTAAAATTCTTAAATGGATCTAATAGCTAATATTGTTGATAAAATACACAGTAACATATAAAAAAACATACCTAGTGTTCCTCTATTCACCTTTATTGAACTCATATTGGGAATATGTGTAAAAGTGTATCTGAATAGAGGAAATGCATTTTACTCGGGAGTGGAAACGATTCGTGGGTACTGTACGTCTTAATCTTGTCATTCTGCTTCCTCCTGCGCGTGTTTACCGAGCTCGAACATATTATATAAGATTGTTCACATTTTATCGTTGATCTGATTTCATTAGCAACCGCAAGCATCATACAAGTATTTGAGTTATGCAGAAACACAGGTGAAACACACAGAGGTTACTCGAGTTCATTCCTGATGGGACACGCCCTTTGCAATACAAACCGCGCCCAATATCTCAACTCTGCGTTCTGATTGGCTGGGGCGACTAACGGGGTGTTGATTTCCGGTATGCGGAGGCTGGAATTTCAGGTTTCCCTTTTGTGGGTCTCGGGGTAGCGTAGCGGGGACGCGCGTCTCCCTGATCACCGACACATTACCATCTTCCGTTTTCATGCATTTTATCGTATGTGTTTAGTCTTGGATAAGGATGACGGAGAGCGCGGGGAATAAAAAAGAGGATTGTCATGCAGCGAATGGTGTGAAACCAGGAAGAAATGGCATGGTGAAGAACCATCATCACCATCATCAGTATCAAAAGCAGGAGAAGGTGAGGCCACATCATGCATTGAGAGCTTCGAATCATGCATGTCTAATATTTCATATCTACAAGTGCATTTTGTTGCTGATAATGATGATGCATGGCAACACAACAGCTCTTCTCAATACTGTGGCTGCCTGGGTAGTGTTCAGTTAGTGCATGACGTGCAGTTTCACTGTTTATGACAGGATCACATGTGGAAAAGTAAAGTTTGACAGCCAGATGAGATGTAGACTTTCTCCTCATAATAGCTTTTTATGAGTCCTGGGCATCTTAACATCTGAAACATGATGATCTATACTGCCATAAGTGAAAACTGTTGAACCAGAAAGTTAAAATGCAACCTCATGTTGTCTTTGCATTTGTTAGTCAAATGCACTGAGAGAGACAAGCCAAGATATCGATGTCTTTTTTTGTACCTAAGACTTCAGGAACTTTTAAATATAAACCAGCTTTGAGAATTATTCACTGGATAAAACGTGTCTCCATGACAACACTGTAGGTTTTAGTAAAATACTTTAGAATTTTAATGTGTATGTAGTTTCTGTGAATATTTCCATTTGTTTCATATAGGTTTATAGAAAATAGATCTATAGATTTCTCAAAAAGACCTATATAGGTAATACAATTCTGCTTCTATATTTGATTAGTCCTTGCATTAAATAGTGGGTTTTAGTAACATATATTATATATACATTTAAAAATTAATATGCAAATCTTATTTTTTTATAATTATTTACATCTATATTCTGTATTTCATTTAAGTTTATTGATAATAAATCAATCAATGGATCTAATAGCATATGCTATATGCACTGAGGAAGGCACTTCAGGATCTTGGTGTCATACCAGTGTTTGGAAGCATCTCATGATTCAAGTTAAAGCTCTTGGAATTTCCGTCATGTGCCTCCTATAAGTGTTTTGAGTGGGAGATTGGTCAGCTTAATCTATTCCAAGATATTCCCTACTTTGTTATTGTCACAGCTCCCTTGTTTAGGCAACTAAAACTGTCTTATAAAGTCTTTTGACTTTTGCTCTGATTCACTCTGCATTGTAATGTTTATAGTAATCACACAGATCTAACTAAATTTAAGTCTGTTATCGCTCACTTTTTCCTGGACACCACTTTGAGCCTTGTGGTTGAATACAAAGTTGTGCTGCTGTCTTGGAGCTGGCGGCGGCTCACGTGGATGTCACTGTTGCTAGACTCCATGGTATTTGTTAGTGGGGCATGACTAGTCACATGTGCCTGCAAATCACAGGGTTTTGAATGACCTGCTTGGTCTGTTTGGACCAAAACTTGTATGTGATCATTTGGTCACCATGAGTAGCAGAGTTCTTGACAATGGGAGACCCAATTTTGAAACTTGTAAGTTAATCTGAGTCTGACTTTTGCCAATTTTCCATTAATAAAGCTTGCAGTCTTACAAACTGTCACTGTTTCTGTACTAAACTGTTAAATGAATCAAAAGGGATCCGTATCCGTTGTTCTGCAAACGTTTGCATTGCACAGGCAATTTACACAACTTGTAATCAGTAACTACAATGTGATGGTACCATGACTACAGTGTTTTGATGGGTTTTGCTTTACAGGTTTACCATTCTGCATGCAATGGAGAACTTTACAGCAGGCCGTTCATCGAGTCCTTCGAGGAAACTCCCATGCTGGTTGCTGTGCTCACGTACATGGGCTACGGCATCCTTACGATCTTTGGATATCTGCGGGATTTCATGAGGGAGTGGAAAATAGAAAAATGCCACATAGCCAGAGAAAGGGAGGAGCAGAAGGTAAACATTGTCATGTGTGCGTGGTGGAAAAAGTAGATGTATACACTACTGTTCAAAAGTTGTTGTTTTTTATTAAAATAAATTAATACTTTCATTCAGCAAAGATGCATTAAATTGATAAAAAGTGACAGTAAAAACATAATAAATGTTTCTTGGGCAGCAAATCATATTAGAATGATTTCTGAAGGATCATGTGACACTAAATACTGGAGTAATAATGCTGAAAATTCAGCTTGCATTTTAAAATTGCTAAAAGATGTTGTTTTTTTAATTGTAATATTATTTCGCAATTGTATTTTTTGGACTATATTTTCTGACCCCAAACTTTTGAAAAGTAATTTTAATAAGTAACGAGTTTTAAAGTAAAGATGGAACCTCTTTTATTATCAGCCAAGATGTATTTTATGTTTCACGTTAAAGGAAAATTGTTAAAGAGTAAATTACAATAATAAAAAAGATTATTTTATTTTAAATGATTTATTTGAAAATTCATATGCCAGAAAATATTTTGAGAGTAATTTTTTTGTACAGACACAGTAAATTAAACTTCATTTATTGGTAATTTATTGGTGTAAGTTTTAGAGGAAGAGGTCATTTTGTCAGAGGAAGGATATTGTGCAGTTTACCGTTACTGTAAAGTACTTTAGGGCACTGAAAGGTTGCGCTTTGTTTTGCCACATGCTTTTAATGGATGTTGTTCTTCCTAAAATATTGAAATATTGAATTGTTTTCTGTTGGTGAAACAAAAACAATTTGTTTTCGGCCCCCCCAGGGCTTTGTTCCACTTTATCAAGACTTTGAGAATTTCTACACAAGGAATTTATACATGAGGATTCGGGACAGCTGGAACAGGCCCATTTGCGGTGTTCCTGGGGCCAAGTTTGACCTTGTTGAGCGGAGTTCCAATGATTACAACTGGACCTTTGAGTAAGTAGGCTGTCTTGAACCTGAACACACACACAAAACACATCTTGACTGTTTTACCTCCCAAGATGAGAGCTGTATTAATCTAAGGATGCTAATATCAAGGTCGCTTACAAGCCCATGTAAAATAAACTTTCGAAAGTAAGGCTACTTTTAAAGTATAACCTGAAATATGAGGTGACTGAGGTTGAATGAAACTAACAATCCAGTCTAGGGTTGTCAAGGATTCGCTCAAAAGAAATCTTAACGCAATTGAATTGTGCTCTTTCAGATACACTGGACGAGTGGTGAAGAATGTGATAAACCTGGGCTCGTATAATTATCTGGGCTTTGCAGAGAACAGGGGCTTCTGTGCCACAGCTGCTGGAGATGTGACGGTGAAATTTGGGGTGGGCGTGGCCAGCACCAGACAGGAAATGGGTGAGTGCTCGTTGGTTACTTTTTAGGAAATATAGGGACATGAATGCCCTTACTAGGCATTTTTTATTGGTGCTGGCACACAACCCTCAAGCGTTAAACAGACACATAATGACATACCATTGCTTTACTGACATTAAAGGGTCACTTCACCCATTTCAACATTAATCTTTATTGAAAGTGGGTCATATATGTAGTCGAAATGTAAAAGAAATTTTGAATTTGATGCCCTCTTGACCGAGAAAAGACAGAAAATAACTTTAGTGCGCATTTGTATGCAAGACAACAACTCCCACAATGCACCACATTGCACAGCTCCGCAAGCCACTCCCACTAATCCAGAACAGCGCAAACATCAGAGAAATCACTTTTCCGTCTACAAGGCTAACGTTAGCTGCCACCAGAGTTAGAAATTCATTTCACACAAAATTTCTAGTTAGTTGGCTGTGGCGAGCAGGACGAGGGCGAGGGATGTGATAGGACAGCGCGAGGCCGGTGGCGCGAGTGATAATGAACGACACCTGTGAGACGCACCGGTCTCTCTCGCGTCTCTCACCGAGGAGCGGACGCATAAAACGAGGAGCGACGACAGGGCAGATCGAGAGAGGAACAGGCCTGATTTTATGTTGTGTTTTGTTTCTGTTGTGTGTGGCCAGCAGTGAGGGGCTGCTCGCTTATATTTTTGTTTTGTATTTGTTTATTTTACTATTAAAATGTTTAAATGTTTGCCGGTTCCCGCCTCATTCTTCCCACAACAACGAACCCCGTTACATTGGCAAACTCATTAGTGAATTACTCCTCGTTTGTATTTCTTTCTATATGGTGAATTATTGCATGATGATGATAAAGTTACCTGGATGTTCAGTCAGAACATATGCGGTGCGAAACTTGGATGGATCACAACACAAACGTCCGTGTGCTCGTCTGATTCAGAGGTTTCGTCAAGGTGATATTGCGATCGTTGAAATTCTCTGCAGCAGACGGACTCTATCTGTGTCCGTAGCGCACAGCGAGAGCCGAGAGCACGACATGTAGGCACCAGCAGTCCGCCCAGCTCGAGCCAGTCCGGGCTTCTCGTCTGCGCCGGGCTGGTCTCCTGCGGCGGCCGCTGCCGCAGCCGACGCCGCCGCCTCTTGTTCCTCCATCAGCCTCAGCTGCTCTTCGCTATATTGTGGCTCGTATAAATAGCCACGAACATCAGTTTCGAGCAAAAGATTTTCAAAATCCTCGTCTTCCATATCGTGTGTCGTAAATTCAGGCATTATGGTAAATCTAACTCCTTGAGCGCTTGTTAGCTTAGCTTGCTGTCTTCCAAGCAAGATGGCGGATTAATAGTTTAGTTTCTTCAGGTTTAGTCCCACCCACTGATCTGTAATAGGCCGGTGGGGTGAGTGGGTCCCACGCCCTTGAATAATAATGAGCTAAAGGCTGTAGTTTTCTTAATATGCAATGAAATTTATCTTCCGTCCTATCGTGACGCAAAATGACGATATTTACGTCACGATAGGACGGAAGTAAAACACTTAAATCCTTTTTTCTCCCATCTCAGAAAAAAAACAAGCAAAATTCCACCATCATTATAATATATGACTGGGTTTCTAACAATACAAACCTTAATGCAAATGGGTGAAGTGACCCTTTAATGAAAGCTCAAATTGCGTAGATTACAGAAAAAAACTGCTTTTAATTTGTTTGACTTTGGCCAGTAAGCAACCACCTAAAATCCACCCAAAACACACTGGAGGACTAAGGGACCATTTACACAGAATGTGTCTTTGTTTAAGAAAACGTGCTTTTTTGATTTGATTGTTAGTTTAACTGCCTCTATTGCTCTCCTCATTTGTAAGACACTTTGGATAAAAGCATCTGCTAAATTATTAAATGTAAATGTAAAAAAAAAAGTCTAACTTCTTTTAACTTCAGTGCTGTGCTTATCGCTCACTTCAAGCTGTTTTTATCCGTCTTCTAACCTTCATTATATTAAACTGCGTTAGGCCATGGTTTTTTATAAATTAAATTTGTTTACAGAAAGGACAACTAGAATTAAAATAATACCTCTTCTATCTCCATGCAGCATATATTTTCTTGTTAGGCATCCTCTCACATTTCCCACATGAGCACCTGTACAACAATTAATGAGTGAACATGTTGCAACATGTTCAACATGTTTCTGTGTGTGTGTGTGTGTGTGTGTGTGTGTGTGTGTGTGTGTGTGTGTGTGTGTGTGTGTGTGTGTGTGTGTGTGTGTGTGTGTGTGTGTGTGTTGCTCATCCATCACTACAAAATGGCTGAAAAAACTCTACAACAACTAATTAAATCGCTTAAATAACCATTCGGAAACTTACTGGTTCATTCTCAAAGTTGTTGCTTCTTCCGGAGTCTCCTTCATCAGTGTCCAACTCCAGTTCATACATCGTTGACAGTCATATTGATTCTCCTGATTTCTTAAAGGGGTTCTATTATGTGTCTCCACTTTTCCAACTTGAGTCCTAATGTTAGTCATTTAAATAATCTCCGCCCACAGAATACACAAAAAAAGGGGACGAGGTCTGGTTGAGCTGCATTAGAGAAGATGTGTTGTCACTATGTCAAAAAGACAGTTTTTTTCCACAACGTTTCCAAAACTCATTTGTTTGAACTTTTCTAAAGCTGATGAACTTGGAGTGGTTAATTTATTTTAACCACTGTTCCTGAACATAACCCCAACGTTTATCTGTGCCCTGCACATTTTATGAAGAACAGGTTATTTTCTGTTGCTTTTGTAAGCTTTTGCTTTTGTAAGATTGTTCACCGCTCCGTTCGCCGGTTTTGTGATCGATTACTGTTTGTATTACCATATTTTCCAACAAATATGATTAAATGGTGGTATTTAATATGATTAAACAAATACGATTAAATGGTGGTATTTCGTATTGTATCTATACGAAAAAAATTACAAAAAACATACCACTCTGAAACATCTTGTAAAATCCGTGCTTGCAAAGTCTGTGTATGAAATCTGTTCACTTTTGTTAACATTGTCAGGGTCTGAATCGGGCTTGAATTGGTTTGAAATTGACGCCATCTTTAATATTTAAACTAGAGAAGAACTCGCAGTTATGGAGGGGCGTGCCATTTCCCGAACACGCGCTAAGCAGTGCCAATCGCAAAACAATGGGCCAGCTAACCAATCACAGCACATTTTGTATTTCAGAAGGAAGGGCTTCATCGAAATCTGCATGTTCGAGCCAGACTGGGGAGAGAGGTGCTGTAATAATGTAATAATATAAAATATGTGAAAAATAATGCGTTTTTGGAACAATCAAGAATGAAAACATATTCTAGTACACCCCAAAAACAAAATCAAGGCTTCATATAAGGGCACAATAGGACCCTTTTAGTGTAGTTATCTGAATCAGAGCTGTAAAGGCTCAGCCCTATTCTGGAAATGGGGTGGGGAGAAGAGGCTCATTTGCATAAAAAAGAAAAACACAAAAACATTTTTGAGCTGAAACTTCAGACACATTATGGGGACACCTGAGACTAATATTACATCTTGTAAAAAGGGGCATAATAGGTCCCCTTTTAAAATGTTCTTAAAGTTAAAGTCGCAATGAAACTGAAGTAGCGACCAATCTTTTCTTCTGTATTGTGGCGTACGTCTAAGTATAACGGATTATCGAAAAAAGGTAGGGCGGAGTCGGAGGCATGGTTATGTTCACCGGTCGTTGATCGGATGGAGGCAGAATGACTGAATGCGAGCTTGCGGTCGCTGTTTTAGGCTGCCCAAATGATTGAAGTTCTGCATACATCAACAGAGAGAAAGTCTGTAGTTTTCACTGTAAGATCCAGTTTTGACATTTTGATAAAGAAATTGCAAGGTCAATTTTAAAAAACTATATGAAACATGCATGGAAGAATTGTTCCCAGAGAGATCAATATCACATATTTAGAAAATAGGGTGAATTTTTTATTTCATGCTGACTTTAAATCTAGTTAGTTATTATATAGTGTTATGTAGGAGCTTACTAGGATGACTTTGCTTTCGAAATATACACAGGTGTTGGTTCTCTAGCTACTGTTTATAATAAGTGAGTGTTTGCTTACATTAGCTGATTTATTTGTGTGATTTGCTTAGGCAACCTCGACAGGCATGAAGAGTTGGAGAAACTAGTGGCGTCATTCCTGGGAGTGGAGTCGGCTATGGCTTTCGCCATGGGCTTTGCAACCAATTCTATGAACATTCCTGCGATAGCCGGCAAGGTTTGAAGCTCTAGACTGTTTACTTTCCTCACTCTCTATTTTCCGGTTTGCCAACTCCTCTCTTCCTATCTCTTGCTGTGATGATCTATCCAGGCAACTCCTAAAAATCGTAGGAGTGTCAGCAAAGGCGGATCCCACCTTGACCTGTCAGTGCTTGTTTAAATGATACATGTGTTTCTAGTGTGAATGTTTTCCTTTGTTGGTTTAATTGTGTATGTAACGTTTTATCTCTAGTGCGGTGGGAGGAGATCACTGTAATAGTACAGATAGACCAATGGTTCCAACTCAAATAGTTTGTGTAGCTCACACAATGGAATGCACTTGATAAGGCACAAAATGACCACAGGAAACGTGCTTAGCTGCAAGTGAACCAGAGAGTTCCCCAACCTCACTTCCTGTTACAGGCCAGAAGAGGTCTAGTGATTTAGCACTGAAACGCCATTCAACAATTTCAACATGTCACTGAAACAACAAGACAAAAAAAGCAACAGAAATAGTTTTTCAAAGCTTTGTCACATCTTAAAAAGTGTCTAAAGACATTTCAAAAGCTAATTTCAAAAATAATTTAATCAAAAAATATATTTTTATAAACACTACTGTTCAAAAATGTGTTGTCAGTAAGTTTTCTTTTTGTTTTTTGTTCTTAAAAGAAATGAGCTTTTATTGAGCAAGGTGATCAAAAGTGATTTGTAAAGACTCGCATTGTTACAAAAGATTTCTATTTAAAAAAAAATGCTGTTCTTTTGAATTTGCCGTTCATCATAGAATTCTGAATTTGAAAAAAATGATCACGGTTTCCACAAAAAAAATTAAGCAGCACAACTGTTTAACATTGATAATAATAAGAAATGTTTCATGAGCAGCAGATTTCATGAGGGAGTGGAAAATAGAAAAATACCACATAGCCAGAGAACGGGAGGAGTAAACATCGTCGTGTGCTCGGTGGAAAAATTAAATATGCACTATAGTTTTAGTATTTTTACTAAAACTATGTAGTATTTTTTGGAAAGAAATGAATATTTTCATTCAGCAAGGATGCATTAAATTGACCAAAAGTGACAGTAAAGACAATGTTACAAATGTTGTTCTTTTGAACTTTCTATTCATCAAAGAATCATGAAAATGATCTGTCAAGGTTTCAACATATCAAGCAGCACAACTGTTTTCAACAATAATAAGAAATGTTTCTTCAAGTCAGCATATTAGAATGATTTCTATATGATTTTCTAATTCTATATTTATGATCGAATATACGCAGCCTTGGTGAGCAGAGACTGAAAACATTTAAATATCTAATTGGCCCAAACTTTTGAACAGTTGTCTGTGTCCCTCATTTCCATATCTTTTTTTTTTAATTGGTTTTTGACGTTATATATTTTCTACTGCTTTTTTTTGTGTGAAATGGGTTATACAAATAGTAACATTTTTACTGTCACTTACATATTTACATATTACATATATATATATATATACATACAGTATTTATATCATATTACTACAAAGTAACTATCTACTCAATGACCATTTTCTTACTGTGACCTGACACAGTTTTTCTTGTTTGTAGGGATGTCTGATTCTAAGTGACGAGTTGAACCATGCCTCTCTGGTACTGGGAGCCCGGCTGTCCGGCTCCACCATCCGGGTCTTTAAGCACAATAGTGAGTTTACACTCACAGGCACATCTCTTATCTTACCATATCTACACAAACACACACACACTCACTCAGTGTTCACAGCTGTTAACAGCACAAGGTAAAGAATGAACTTTTGGTGGAGCTCCAATGCACACAAACCCCGACCCACATCGCTGCATCTGTTTGAGTGGAAGATTAACAGACCTTGACCCATGTTAAAATCTTGAAGGTCTTAAAGTTTAATGAGGTTCCTTATTTGTAGTCTGGATGGTTTTTGGAATTTTTTCTGAATGCCAATTTGGTTAATGTCCAGTCAAACACTATGAATACAAATGTTATTACTGGAAAGGTCAGCTCTCAATCGCAGTTTAGCTGTGTTATTTTAAATGAATCATTTAAATAGGCAATTTGGACAGATGACTGTCTGTCAGTAATTAATAAATGAGCTTCTAAACTGATAAAGTAACTTGAGGTGTGTATGTAATGATCCTTGAAACCCTTGAGTCAGATTGTAGAGGCTTGGGGAAACTTCAGCAGCACTCTGATCACTTATTACTAAAGTGCTCAGAGCAGTTCTCTCACTGACAGTTTGTAATGAATCTATGTGCTGTGGTTTCTTAAATTATGACCAAGGACACGGGCAACAATTTAATACACTATGACCCCAGAAAACCCATAGTTCTCAAATGAGCAATGAACGAAACCAGTAGCTTATGTCACCAATATCCTGCCATTTTAATCTGTATTTGTTATGAAGACACACCTTGCACAAATTTAAAGTAATTATGTAGTTCTTTTACTGTAGTGTAATCTTATGTGTGATCTCATTGTTACACTGCTACAACCAAGGATAGTCTATCTATAGATAAGAAATCCTCTCTCTCTCTCTCTCTCTCTCTCTCTCTCTCTCTCTCTCTCTCTCTCTCTCTCTCTCTCTCTCTCTCTCTTCATCTCTCTCTCTCTCTCTCACTCTCTCTCTCTCTTCTCTCTCTCTCTCTCTCTCTCACTCTCTCTCTCTCTCTCTCTCTCACTCTCTCTCTCTCCTCTCTCTCTCTCTCTCTCTCTCTCTCTCTCTCTCTCTCTCTCTCTCTCTCTCTCTCTCTCTCTCTCTCTCTCTCTCTCTCTCTTCTTTCTCTCTCTCTCTCTCTCTCTCTCTCTCTCTCTCTCTCTATATATCTATATATATATCTATATATATTTTATATTTGTAATGTTTTATATTTTTCTAAGGAATAATAGTTAATTAATAATGTATTATTATCTAAATCCATAGTGTGGACACACACACACATATTTTATTACACACACAAACTTATTTTATAATCGATTAATCGATTTGACAAAATTGTTATGCATATAAAGACTTCAGATGCAAAAGCCTCTAAGTCCGTCTAACGTTTTTCTTTATTATTAACATTTTTATCAGGCTCCCATTTATAGGTTTATACCTAAGTACTGTTATTTCTAAATGGACTGAGGGATTTAGTGAATTTGAAGTGAAAGTATTTGATGAACGGTATTTGAATCCTATGTGCGGAGAGGATTCACTCAATATTATTATCTCATTTTTGACATTGGTGGCTTTTAGAGGCTCTTGCATCGGAGCTCTTCATATATATATATATATATATATATATATATATATGTGTGTGTATATATATATATATATATATATTTATGTATGTGTATACACACAGTATATATATATTTACAAACACACACAGTTAAATTGAACAAAAATGGCAGTAAAGACTATAACATTGTTAGAAATTTTTTTGTTTTTGCTTTGTTCATCAAAGAATCCTGAAAAAGGTATCAATTTCTACAAAAATATTAAGCACCACAACTGTTTAACATTGCTAATAATAAGAAATATTTCTTGAGCACCAAATCAGCATATTAGAATGATTTCTGAAGAATCAAGTGACTCTGAAGACTGGAGTAATGATGCTGAAAATTCAGCTTCGCATCACAAGAATTAATTACATTTTGAAAAAAAAAATGCAGCCTGGTTGAGCATAAGATACTACTTTCAAAAACAGTAAAAAATCTTACAGACGAACTCTAGTGTATTTATCATTAAATTGCAACTATTAACTGCTTATTTTCTTTGTTTTGCACCAGATATGCAGAGCCTTGAGAAGTTGCTCAGAGATGCTATCGTTCATGGCCAGCCCAGAACACATCGACCCTGGAAGAAAATCCTCATTCTTGTTGAGGGCATCTACAGGTGATTAAACACTCTCACTTTCCTGGAATTCATCTCATTCATCAAAATGTGCAATTCTGTACTCCTGTGGTTTTCTCAGGTATGGAACATGTTATCACATTCACATATACACTATATACTGCGCTTTTTACAGTTTAACCATCAAATGAATTGCCACACATTTCAAAGTTTAATCTACTCTAACCGGTCCTTTACTTAGTATGGAGGGCTCCATCATACGACTGCCAGAAGTTATAGACCTGAAAAAGAAGTACAAGGCATACCTTTACCTGGATGAGGCTCATAGTATTGGGGCATTAGGACCGAGTGGTCGAGGGGTGGTGGAGTATTTTGGACTGGACCCCAAAGATGTAGACATCATGATGGGCACCTTCACAAAGAGCTTCGGTGCATCTGGTGGATACATAGGAGGGAGGAAGGTATGAAGTTCAAGTGCCAATTTGTAATTGCAAGCAATTTCTGACCAATAGCAGAAGCCCAAACAACAACTTGTTTATATACTCCCTTTATATTTTATATATTAAAAAGGTTTAACAAATATACACTACCGTTCAGAAGATTGTGGCTTCTTTTGTAAACCTCACAGCTACAGTTGACTTACAGTATATACAAAGCCTACAAAATATTTAGGCATTTTGAAACTGTAAGGGTTGTTTGGTTTCATTGTATTTTTGGTTACGTTTACACATCAGCAATGTACTAAAAATGTTTCGTGTACAGACGACAACGTTGTCAAAATGATCCCCGTTTACACGGATCCACGAAAACGACTGAAAACACTGTATTATACTGCCAGGGCAGTAGTTGGCGATGTCACTTTGTTAAGAAACTCTATGCACCTATAGACTAAACATGTAATACGCATGATGCACATGACATCACCGTTTTCACAAATTTGTGTTTTTGTAGTTTACATGGAGACGATTACGTCATCGTTTTCAAAAATTCAATTTTCAGGCCCCAAAACTCTGTTGTCAAGTAAATTAACGGCAAAAACGCATAAAACGCCGTTTTAATTAAAAATGGTGTTGGGTAAATGGTCCCTTAGTTTTGATCTGTCCGCTTGTGTTCCTAATTGGTTACTCTGGTTACTTATGAGTTACACACCTGTTCTTTATTCCGTTGATTAGCCCTGCACATGTTTAAGTGCTTAGTTTCCCCTCGGGTCTTTGTTCGGTGTCATCTATGTTTATCGTGGTTCTGTTTCTAGTTTATTCCTGTGATTCGCCTGTGTGTTCCTTGTTGAATTTATTATTAAAGACTGTTAACGTTACTCATTTGTCATGCGCTTCATTACAGCCACACCCTGACAGAAACGTCTTTTCATCCTTTAGGATTTGATAGACTACCTGCGAACTAACTCTCACAGTGCAATTTATGCCACCTCCATGTCGCCTCCTGTCTTGGAGCAAATCATCACTTCTATGAAGTGCATTATGGGAGAGGATGGAATGACAATAGGTGAGCTTTACTAATTTTTCTTAACTTTGGTCATGCTTTCTTTTAAGAATCTGAGGCACCCAAAAATAAATACTGTCATTATTTACTCACCCTAATGCCATTCCAAACCCATATGATTTTATTTCTTCCATGGAACACTAAGGTAGAAATTGAGTACAATAATGGCCTCTTTTTACCATATTAATGTTAATGAATGTGAATTGAAGCTTTCTAGCTTTAAAAAGGAGAAACCGCATAAAAGTTACATTAAAGTGGTCTACATGAAGATAGCTTTATGTGAGAAACGGACTGAAATTTACATTTAAAAAAAATAATAATAATACAATCACACAGGTTTAAACATTGGATTAAGTATATAATGACAGACTTTTAATTTTTGGGTTATCTCTTGAAGGTCTGTATAATATTTGTCAATCGTGTTGTTGGGTGCACCACAAGGTGGCAGGATTGACCCAAAAATAGATAATCAGCTTGCATGGATGTACTATGGATGGTCATTTATATGTGTCCATTTCTTTACCTGGTAGAATATATATATATATATATTTTTTTTTTTTACACTAATGTGCCATGCTAGAACTTGCATATTGCAACAGCTAATTCATGTGGCACAGATACAAATCAAAATGCCAGATATGATATCACATGGATGTTGTATCACTATAGATCAAGAGTCATTTGTTCTGTTCACAAGATGAAGGTGTTATAGGCTTAGCAAAATCAGCCCAGCCTTCAATCACCAATATGCTTTTTTGGTTACACTTTATTTGGTAACACTTTATTTTACAGTGTCATTGTTACATATGTTACATGTAATTACTATAGTAATAACTATACATTATGCATAATTACATGCAACTAACCCTCAGTTAGTTAACAGTACGTATATGTAGTTAATCATTATTACTCGGTACTTAAATGTATAATTACACTGTAACAACGACACCTTAAAATAAAGTGTAACCCTTTATTTTAAGGTGTCATTGTTACAGTGTAATTATATATTTAAGTACTGAGTAATATTAAGTAACTACATGTACTTACTTTAGGGTTAGGGTAGGATTAGGATTTGGTTGAGGGTTAGTTGCATGTAATTATGCATAATTTATTGTTATTGCTATGGTAAGTACATGTAGCATATGTAACAAGGACACTGTAAAATAAAGTGTTACTGCTTTTTTTTTTTGGTTTAGCAATCAGTCGTTTAGTAAACACATACCCTGTCCTCCTCCTTATGTAATTTCCTGTTCTCATATATAGTACATCTGCACATCATTGACTGAAAAGCGTCCCTTTACTTTGTCAACTCCATTGTTCTTGTCTTTGCTTTATCGACTGTTTTATTTCACTGTGAAAATACAATCTTTAGGTTTGTTTGCTCTGTGCGCTGTGGATAAACTTGGCCCAGAAATTGAAATAAGTGTTTCTCGAGGATCGCTTTGAAGTGAGACGTTGGGGGAGATCTGTCGATGTGAGATTTTTCTTCATACAATTTCCCAGCGCTCATAAAATGTGACTGATTAGTTCAACAGCTGTACACAAACTCCGTCCAGGTAAAATATTTAGCTCAAAGTTTAAACCTCAAAAATGTGTTAACAATTACCCATGTAACTAGTGTGATCTGGCCCTATGGTTAGACCCACCAAACTGCCTCTTTTCCTCTCTGCCACTCAATCAACGTCGGCAGCTACAACAAACAGGCTCGGGCCCAGGTGAAGTGCTCAATATGACTAATATGAGTATAACTTTGCTTGGCTGAGGGCTATTTTCATCTCCCCACAAAGACTTATTGTTCCCATCATCCTTGAAGATGTCTCCTGAGAATATCTTGCTGTCTCCCAGTGACTTTTCTCTTCTCATTCACCTGCTGATGGACTTCCTGACTTTCACCAGCATCCCACATTGATGCGAAAAACTCTAGACTGTTGATTTATGAGATTGTCCTGCTCTTTCTGGCATTAGTAAGGTGTTTTCTTTATATAATTATTCATACGTGTTATTTATTTTAGTGTTATTCATTTTTGGGGATTTTTTTTTTATCACTTGGAACAGAAAACCAATCATTCTTTTTACATTTTTTTATACACCCTTCTATTTCATAAATTCAGTATTTATCCAGAAGTTCAAAGAATTGCTTTGCAACATTATTTGAATACGATTGGGGCTTTTTAGGTGCACACAGTAATAACAGGTTACCGATTAACCGATGACATTTATTGTAGATTAACTGATATTGGAGCATGCGAGAGTGAGAACAAAGGTAGACCCAAACAATCAGAGTGTTTGTGTGGGTTTGTTGGGGGTTGATGCACAAAGAAAACTAATCAAGCAAAGGTCAACTGGGAGACATCCTGTGTATCCTTATGGGAACTGAAACCTTTTCGTTCCCTCTTTCTATGGTCCTTTCATTCTGTGACCCACTCCGGCCGCACTTGTTCTGTTCTGTTTTACCCATAAGTCAGTGGCAGTCATGTTTGATTTGAAGCCTCCAGCACTGTATTGATCTGACAAGTGACTTCAGTGTGAACAAATTGCCTCCAGCACTCATTTACTGCCAGGCTGCCAAGTTCTATTCTTTCATAACATGCCATTTAATTCCACTTTTACTATTAAAACAAAGATTCCAATCACAGTTTTATAGCTTATGCAATATTAAATAGTTTCAATAGTTCTTGAAGACAATTTGACACCTACTTAATTCATATGCCCAGTTTGTTTTGGATGTCATACTTGGAGGTTCACTGTTCACTGTGGTGATTTCTTCATCATCAGGATTACTGTTGCATAAAGTTGCTGTTCATTTGTTCTAGTTATTCATTTGCATTCGTCCTTTCCTCCATGCACAATGCAAAAATCCTATTCTCAAGGAGTATTGTCTTATTTTCCGGTTAAAGTATCTAATAATCTTTAAAAGAAGATCAGCTGTGAAGCAACACTGTGTACAATATTAAGACTTAATAAGATTTAGACAGTGTATCTTTTATTTTCAATGTAATTGTATTTTATCTAATTGATTTTTCCCCCACTTGTTTTAAGTATAAACCTTTTAAAAACAAGTGAAAGTCAGTGCAGTGAGAGAAAAAACACTTATTTTTAAGATAATGAAAACAAATCTTAAAATCTCATGCATCGTTGCTTCTCAAATAATTGTATCTAGTTTTAACGATTTTTAAATATTTTTACTAGAAAACAAGTTAATTAAATTTTTATTTTTTTTGCTTTTTAATGAGGCAGTTTGTCCTGGGCTGGCCTACATTTTCAATTCATTTATTGTTCCTGAATACAGATGCAGATGCTTTCACAGTCTAGTGGTTTCACAATCCGACGTGTCCCTGGCCCGAGGGGAAATACAGTTTTCTTTCGATCAGATCTGGCTTTCAAACCATCCAAAACTCCTGGCGTCCCCACACAAACATATGCAGTTGAGAAATATGCATTGCCTTGTTTGTTCTCAGGAGAAAATGAGCTCAAAGAGAGAATTCGGAAGATTCTGCCTCGTAAATCACATTAGTTACCTAAGTTGGCATTTTTATCTTGCCGTAGTGTGTGTTGACTGGCATACCTGATCTCATTGTTAAGCCTGATTACTTCTCTGTACACACAGGCGGACTCGACAAACACTGGACATTCATCTTTGTTTTGAGGTGTTGACTTGCTCTGTGAGAGAGGGCAGATACACATGTTTTAGGTGTAAGAATGTGTTTACCCACCCCCCCTTAGAGCAGGGTAATGGATTGTTATTCCAGATGTTATGATGTGCTTCTGTTTCTTTGACACTTCCATTGTTGTGCAAGTATTTCAGACCAACAGACCTACCAGCATCCAACCTGCAACATCTAATTGAATAATGCAAATAATTGACAACAGACTTCATTATCAATTTATTATAGGATCTTTGCACGCCGCACACAGAAACTCTGACTGTACACTCTTACAAATAAAGGTTTATTGGAATCGATGAGTCCACAAAGAACCTTTAACATCCATGGAACTTCTCCATTCCACAAAAGTTTCTTTATAGTGGAAAAAGGCTCTTTAGATTATTAAAATGTTCTTTACACGAAGAAAAAACATGGTTCTTTTGTACTAAGAATACCAAGTGTATTGTCTCTTTAAAGTAGCGGAAAATGCATTTCTATGGAAAAACACATTTGAAAAATAGAGGCAGTTGCTCTGTCAGGTGCGTGTGCTGATTAATGTACTTGAGAAAGGGTTTTTCCCTGCAGATATTAAAAATTCAGTTTCATTTTTGCAAAGAGGCACATCCTTGGCAGCAATTGCGCATCATACGCAGTGCAGCAGAAAGAAAGGTACAATAATGTTGATCATTTTTTGTTGGACATTAAATTTCGCTTTTTTAAATCGACAACATGTAATTGAAATGTAGCATGTAAAGCAAATAATAGTATTTTATGAATATAATAACTTGAGTGAATGTGGATGGCTGTGAAAAGAATCAACCTGTAAACAGGTGTAAAATCCCCATTCACTTTCCGCTGACTTGGATGGTAACATCAGGATCGGGGACAGCTGCTAGCTAGTGAGCACCATCATAGACCCATGAATGATTGAGGCCACAGATTTGAGCCTGGAAGGATCTGCTGTGCTTCCTGTTGCCCTTCTCCTGAGAGGTCCTTGTAAGGGGCGAGGAGGCTTTCGGCACGTCAGCCGCCTCTCAACTCCATACTGGTGCTTTTACTTATCTCCTCCCTTCAGATGAAAAGGAAGTGAGAAGGAACTGGGGTTTCAAAAAAGGGAAACAGTCCCCACATCTGGAAGCTCTTTTGGTCCCTTTCGCTGCCTCTTTCGCTTCAGATCCTCCAGCTCTTGGTCTGGAAGAAGTTAGCGGGGGTGTGCGTTGTGAAACTAGCTGTTGAAAAGGTACCCCAGAAAGATTTACTTTGGAGACTCGTGCTCCACCTCGGTGCACTCGCCCTCCCCCAACGCCCTACGGCCCATGCTTGCTATCTCAATGGCCCAATGTTGGGCAGCTTGAACTTCCATTAATGGCTATTGCTTTCAGATGCTCATTTTCATAGAGTTGTTCACCTGAGCTGTTTGCGTAGCTGATCAATTCTCTTTAGCCATTCATTAGAACCTCCACAGCATCCTCAATTGTTAGGGGTGTCAAACATAAGAGCCACGATTTAACTCTGTCTTCCTGATTGTCTCCAACCTTGGTTGATTTATTCTCATCAGGTTCCTGATTCAGCTACTTCTTACTACTTACACTGTTAAAAAAACAAACAATATAAATTTCATTGAAAATATTGTTTTATTTTGTTCCGTTTTGAATATTTGTTTACATTTTTTAAATATCTTAAAGGATTAGTTCACTTCAAAATAAAAATTCTGTCATCATTTACTCATCCTCAATTTGTTTCAAACCTGTATGAATTTCCTTCTTCTGCTGAACACACAAACAGTAGTTGGACCACATTGACTTCCATATTATTATTTCTTCCTACTATTGAAGTCAGTGGGGCTCATCAACTGTTTGGTTACCGACATTCTTCCAAATATAATCCTTTGTGTTCAGCAGAAGAAAGAAATTCATACAGGTTTGAAACAACTTGAGGATGAGTAAATGATGACAGAATTTTTATTTTGAAGTAATCTATTCCTTTAATGCTCAGTTTGAGCATCATTTCAAAAATTAAACCAGTAAAAGTTCAAGAGCTTCTAAGAAAGACTAAGGTTTAATGTTGATTAAATTGCTCCAAATTTATAAATGCACACTACCGTTCAAAAGTTTGGAGTCGGTGAGATTAAAAAAAGAAAAAAAAAGAAGTCACTTATGTTCTCCTAGGCTGCATTTACAGTATGTGATCAAAAATACAGTAAAAACAGCAATATTGTGAAATATTGGTAACACTTTACAATAAGGTCTAATTTGTTAACATTAATGTATTAACTAACATGAACTAACAATGAGCAATACATTTGTTACAGTATTTATTAATCTTTGTTAATGTTAGTCAATAAAAATCCAGCTGTTCATTGTTTGTTCATGTTAGTTCACAGTGCATTAACTAATCTTAACAAATACAACATTTGATTTCCATAATGTATTAGTAAATGTTGAAATGGACATTAACCAAGATTAATAAATGCTGTAGAAGTTCATTGTTCATGGTCAGTTCATGTTAACTAAAGTAGTTAACTAATGAAACCTTATTGTGAAGTGTTACTGAAATATTAATTCAATTTGACTCTATTGCAATGTATCTTAAAATATAATTTATTCCTAATTAATTCTCCGCATCATTACTCCAGTCTTCAGTGCCACATGATCCTTCAGAAATCATTCTAATATGCATTTCTTAACATTCCTTATTATCAGTGTTAAAAACAGTTTTTTTTTTTTTTTTAGAAACTGGTACTTTTGTGGATTTTTTGAACAGAAAATAAAAAAACAGCATTTTTTGAAATCTTTTGACTTTATAATGTATTCACTGCAACTTTTGATCAATTTAACACATCCTTTCTGTTTAAACTCTTACAGAAAGCCACTGACCCTAAACTTTTGAACAGTGCTGTATGTTTTTATTCGTTGAAAGTGTTTAATTTAAACTGGAACTACAGAAATATTGATATGAATGAAAATATGATATTAATTAAATAAACTATCTGTGAAACACAAAAGAAGATATTTAGAAAAAATCACCAGGAACGAAATTGGGCTTCCAGTGTGTTAATCACTACACATTGGCCTGGCTTAACTTCCTTACCACAGAGCGGCTGACCCGGTCATGACTCGTGGAACCTTCCTTTATCTGTCACTGGCCAATTTACATTGGGGGATTGAGGAAGGAGTCCAGTTTCACAGTCAGTCAAGTCTCCTTTCACAAGGGCTCATCAGATAGAACCCCAATAGCCCTGTCATATTGACGTTTTTTTTTCCTTTATGACCGTTGTTTTGCAAACCCAGTAAAAAGCAGAATTTTACAAGGCCAGACAGAATGTTAAGTCATAACAGCAACCTTGTAGTTGTGTCACCCTACAGGCACGACAAGAATGACAATTGCTAGATTTTTGGCGTCTGGATGACACTGGGGTGAGACATTGTCACAGAGCAGGAAATTCCTCTGTTCAAGCTTTTAGCACGCGTGGAATGTTTGACGAAGCAGAAACAAGGCTTTCAGAAACGTAAGACCTTTTAGCATGGCTCTCAGAACACTGCGATGGACGAAGTGTTTTAAGAGCTCCATTGATGTGGATCACTACGCAATCCTCCCCCAGGGAACATACGTCCCACTTCAAGTGGGAGCTGTTGAAAAATCAAGACGGTCATTTTCCTCTTTTCGTCAGGACCATTGCGGAAGATTGTTTGGAGTATAATTCTCATTACCGTGTTCTTCCGCACCGATCACGCATTGCTGACTCTTGTAACCTGTTTAGCTATCTGATTTAAATCTCTCTGGCATTAGACATCAAGTTTTGATGGATCTGAATTGTGATAAAAATCACTTTGGAAACATAGATAGTAAACATCTGATACTTTTTCTGTGTGCAAATAGCATGTGCCTTGATATCGCGGGGGGAAAGTTAAAATGTGGTATAAAATCAGCAGGTTTTAAATATTTTTTTTCTTGAACAGTTTCAGATCTAAAGATCGTGGAGGCTTAAGTATAAAGTTTATAGCTCAGGTGGTCGACTTTCCTAGTATCTGAAGTAATGAGTTTTGTGGCTTGGTGAATTTTAATTGTCTGATCGCATGAAAGGCTGTGGAAAAAGATGTGGAGTGCCAGATGACAGAATCTCACTTTGTTTTTTTCCCTATGTTTTGGGTGCGTTTCTTGATTTCAGGCCGTTCTCGTATCCAGCGGTTGGCTGAAAACACAGTCTATTTCCGTAGGAGACTGCGGGAGATGGGATTCATCATCTATGGCAACAATGACTCACCTGTGGTACCCATGATGCTCTACATGCCCGCCAAAATCGGGTTAGTCTTTTCCTCTCAGTCTTTCTCCAATCTCTCAGTATAATCCTATATAGTATTAAAGGAATAGTTCACAAAACAATTCTTCACACTCATGTCGTTCCAAACCCATATGTTGGTATTTTGTTCAAAGGAACCCAAAAGGAGAAATTTTGAATAATTTCCAACTGCCAGTACATATTACATAGCTTTTAAAAAGGTCATAAAATATACTATACAACTTCTAAAACGTATGCACTGTATTCCAAGTCTTTTAAAGCCTCATGATAGCTTTGTGTGATGAACAAGCCAAAAGTGAAGTATTATTAAAAGTGAAAGTCAATTATTTGAATTGTCTTCCAAAGACTTCTATAGTGTATGGCGTTCATCCTTTTCAGCATTCATCCTTTGAGTTTCAATGCTATTATAGTAATTATTAATATTTTATTCATTATGTCATTTTAGTACTTAGTAACTTTATTTATTTCAGTAGGTTTCCAAGGCAAATTTTCTAATTTAAGTTTATATTCATCATTTATATTTTTCATCTAATATTTATATTTTATTTTAGCTTTATTTGCATTTCCAAAAATGACGTGAGTGAGTAAAGATTGACAGAAATTTGTGGGTGAACTATCTCTTTAAAGTAATATTATTGATGACAAATTTCTTGTTTAACGAGATTTCAGGTCTATAACTGTCCAAATGAATCCAAATGTATATATTACACTCGTAATCGATTCATAATAGTCCCTCATAATAGAACAACAACAGGGGAAAGCTTAGTTTGGAAGGAACTTCTCGAAAATTGATGAGGCCGTGTGTGTGTTTCCAGGGCGTTTGGTCGGGAGATGTTGAAGAGAAACATTGGAGTAGTGGTGGTGGGCTTCCCAGCCACGCCGATCATAGAGTCCAGAGCCCGCTTCTGTATCTCTGCGGCCCACTCCAAGGAAATGCTGGACAGGGTAACTACTCATTTTCTCGCCACAGTGAATACATCCAATAATTTAGTTTACTTCAAAGCAGCATTTTACACTTCTTTTACTGGCCTTTGTTTCTCATGCCATAAATTTTGGTGTTTACAATGGAATATGTTGACTTAATGGAAAAAACACTATGAGCTTTTGATGACATGCTGATGTTAAAGTCAAAGTACAGAGCCCCATACGGTGAATTTGGTTGAAATGTGCTTTGCATTTCAAAAAAGATGGATGAAAGGATGACTTTCAACAGGAATTAGACCAGAAGCGTCTGTAAGACTCTGTATGTTAAGTTCAAACCCCTGTCCATCAATCTTCTGAAATGAAGTATCTCAAACTTGATACACCCTTTATGTTTGAAAATAATCACTGTCGAAAGAATTCCAGGCTCCTCCTCAAACTGTCCTGTGCTATAAATTAACGCAGGTCTCGACTGAGGCCGTTTACATAAGCAGCGCCTGCCACAGGGGTCTGCACTGGCAGGAGATCAAAGAGCATCTTAATCTGCCTCCCCAAGGACACTTTGATTTAACTATGGTGAAAAGCACACAGGCCGTCGGCCCCCTTCCCCGTGCTTAAGAAAACACTATGTACTTTGATGTGACCGGTTATCACGTCGACACATTTTTGAGTGTCCTTCTGACATGTTTTCTTGCATTTCTTCCATTGCTGAATAACTAAGATTGTATGAAGTGCGTAACAAAAGTTTTTAGGGATGGGCATTTTTAAAGGAAAAATTGTGATAAAATATGTGTTTGACTTTTGGTGATATTTAGTATATATCTTGATTTATGTATTTGTCCTTTATTCTTTTATTTGATATTTTCTACTTGTTTTTTATTAGATGAACCAATATTTCAAGCAAGCAAGTATTTTAACATTTTTAATGCAAGTTTTAAAGGGATACTCCACCAAAAAATGAAAATTGTCATCATTTACTCACCCTCAAGTTGTTGCAAACCTGCACGAGTTTCTTTCTTCTGCTGAACACAAACTGTTGAACACAAATTGTTTGGCACCATTGACTTCCATAGTAGAAAAAAAATTACTATGGAAGTCAATGGTGCCAAAGTTCCAATCGCTCTTCAAAATATCTTGCTTTGTGTTCAGCAGAAGAAAGAAACTCATACAGGTTTGCAACAACTTGAGGGTGAGTAAATGATGACAGAATTTTCATTTTTGGGTGGAGTATCCCTTTAAAATATTGTAAAAACTAAAATAAAATTAGTAATCTAGATTTGACTAAATGAACACAGAAGAATATTTCAATTAAAAAAATAAAAATATTAGTATTCATTTGTTTTATTAATATCCACCAAAATGAAGTGTATCAACAATTTTGCTGTAATATACAGTGTTGGGGTAACGCGACTTACGTAATCAGATTACTTAGCCTGCGCTGTTGCCTGCTGTACTGAAAGACACACTCCTAATGGTTGGAGAAGTCCACCCGGTCGCTTACGTCGAACATTGGTTCATCAGATTGGTGACGGTTCCATTTCCTCTCTTCTACATGAATGGAACCTCACCATCGGTCGTGGTCATTCGTCTCACATGTTGATGACTTGATGGATGGATGTTGAGAGAAATCGAATACGATAAGAAGAGATGTCAAGGCTTTTATAAAAACTTTTGATGCAAACAAATCATTGAATCAAAGTTTTGAATCAGTTCATTGAAAGTTTATCCTGAATCCAACCCACCTAATGCGGTTTTTGCAACAGAAGTTTAAATCCGAGACCCTAGTAAAATGCTCTCATGTTTGTGTAACAAGACAAATTATTCTAAAAAGCACTTTAAAATCATTTTAATATTCACAGTGTTGCTCAGTTAATCATTGTGAATGTACGGTGAATATAGAAAATGTTGATTCGCTCTACTGCATATTGTCTTATATTTCTTTTGAAAATGAACAGGTTTCCTTAATAATTGCCTTTTATGATGTTTCATAGTAACTTGAACTAGAAATAATGCAACTAGCATCTCCACGACTATATTATAACAAACTTTTAAAGTACTGCATGGTAGGTGGCAGCCGTTTCTCAGCATTAGCATGTTATGACTTACACGTGTAACCATGAAAGTAATGAGGCATGTTGATTGTTTTCAGGCGCTGGATGTGATCAGTGAAGTAGGCGATCTGCTGCAGCTGAAGTATTCACGGCATAAAGTTCTTCCCTCATTGGACCGGCCCTTTGACGAGACCACATACGAGGAGAACGAAGAGTGACATACTTCCTATCTGAACCAAATGTGCACTGCTCATCTTCTGCTCTTCGAAAGGAGGCAGTGAACCACTTAATAAATATAACCTTTTTTATACTTAGGTATATCATCTTTATTTTAAAACTCTGAACATCTACAACAACACACTGATGCTTTTAGAAAAAGAAATGCACCTCAGTATCATTTTGATGTGAGGTTTTGTGTCTGTTTTTAACTCATTGTGGCATTCGTTTAGAGAAATAAATACTTCAATTTTTCAGGCCAGCCACACTGAAGCCATATGTCACTGCAGCCCTCAAACCATTTTTTTTCCCCCTCCAGTAAGTGAGAACAGACAGGCAGCGAACCCATAATTCCGAGGATCTTGACCTATGAAAGGAATTACAGGTTCTTCGTATTGCATTGTCAGTACATTCACTGGGTTACCTTAATCAAACTCCAAAAGCTCCACAACCTGGCTCTCGAGATGTTGTTTTTTCCACAGATTTTGACTTGCGGCCAGCTCCGGTGTCTTGCTTCAATCTGGCTATCGTTTTTCTTGTGTTAACGGGATATTTATTTTTTCATCAAGATACAAATCGCGGAGGGCGATGTTGGTTATGTCTGAGGGAAGATTAGGTAGAAACCTGCATATTTATCAAATTTTCACCTCTGAGGAAACTTGGATGCTGATTATATGCATTATCGCCAAAGTTTCAGCACAAGTTGTGCGGTAGGATTCCAAAATCTAATAGAAAGTATTACTTTAAATGCTTGTTGGTTTATTTTTGATCAATATGCAAAACTTTGATAACCATTTTAATGGTGACTTATAAGTTCAATGCCATGAATAACTAATAATATTGCTCTCTATCAAGAGAGTTTACTCTAGTTGTATAAGCTTCCCTCAGTAATGACTGAAGTTCATTGTCTTGTGATTTCCAAAGTCTTAACACTTTTCAGTTTATGTTGTATGTGTTTCTCTAATGTACATATTTATTTATTATTCATGCTTCATATCTTTTATTGTTGTAGAAGTGTACTTTAATCATCAACGGCAGCTCCAGATGCCTCTCATTTGCACATGCTCTCAGTGCACATACTACTGATGAGTATTTTTATATCATTTTGTTGTTCCCAGCAAAGCATGTGGGATGTAATCACCGAATCGGCTGGTTTATGAAGCTTTAAAGGTGCTGAACTGTACACTCTATGTTCTGTTTTGTGGCTTCTGTTGCTTTGGTCTTGTGAGTTCGTATGTTCTCCCATGTTTAGCACAAGCCTTTTATGACATCAAAATCCAGGGATATTTCTTTTTATCATAACCTTTTTTTTCTATATATATATATATATATATATATATATATATTGAGAGATGTTTAAAAAAGCAAAGGATGGGAACAATCTTTTTTTTTCTTCTTGATATTAAAAACACTGGCATTTAAGAAAGTAATGATTGATCCAAAGACTTCTAGTTCTGATAAAACACATGATTTACCAGTACATTCAATGTATGTGTTCTAATAGGATTGGATTTTGTTTGGACGCTCGTTTGGATTTTGCTGCCTGTAGTACATACTGTTTTTAAGACCTACTTTTGAATCAAAGTACACTGTGGGCTTCATCAGTTCAGGAGTTGTTTTACTAAGGAAATTAAATTACAATGATTAAATGTATTGTTAAGGTCTTTTGTTTCTTTTTCTCACTTTGAAATTTTTGACATTTCCTGACTCATTAAGAATTAAATTATATCGGTAATCCAGTGGCTGCTAGATTACAAGTGTGATAGTTTTGAATTTACCTCTGAGGTCTTCATATAAATGACCACATTAGAGAAAACATACTGTAAGATTCATGGAATTGAAGGTTTTACACAACTCTGCTTTACTTTGATTTACACAACTCACAAAAATGTTATATAATATTGAGACGTGAGTTTTATCATTTATATTATATTTGAGCAAAAATGATGAAAAAAAATTAAACAACTTTTAATAAATGTATACTTTATAATTATATTTAATTTATAAATATCTTATAATATAAAATATATACATATGCTGCCGTTCAAAAGTTTGTTCTTTGTACGATTTTCAAAGTCTCGGCTCAGCAAGGATACATGGATTTGATCACAAAAACAGCAATATTGTGAAATATGAATACAATTTAGAGTAACTATTTTAATATATTTTAAAATGTAATGTATTTTCAGCATCATTACTCCAGTCTTGAGTGTCACATGATCCTTCAGAAATTATTCTAATGTAGGCTACAGATTTGGTGCTCAAGAAACATTTCTTGTTATTATCAGTGTTGAAAACAGTTGTCCTGCATAATATTTGTGTGGTAACTGATATATTTTTCATGAGTTGAAAGTTCAAAAGAACCGCATTTATTTAAAACTGAAATCTTTTGTAACGTTACTTCACTGTCGTTTTTGATCAGTTTCGTGTACTCTTGCTGAATAAAACTGTTTACTCTCAATTTTGATCAATTTAATGCACCCTAACTGTAAAACAAATCTTATGATCAATAAGTTATTACAACGTTTGCTTTTACGTTGCTTTAACTCGTCAAAAATAAGTTAAGCAATTTTCCACTTTTTGAAGATTCAACTCAATTTTTAAAGTCAGTTTAATGTCATTTTAGTTGAAATAGCTTAAACATTCAAGTTAACTGTACTTAATTTAAGGCAGCAAATTCCTTTTTTTTTTTTTTACTTTGATTTGATTTGATTTTGGTTTCACTTTATTTTGAGACCCTTTACCTTTAACACATTTTGGTCCCTTTAACACATTCTGTTGACTAAGTACGCTGCACCTACATGTCTACTTAACTCTCATTAGTGTTAGAGTATTACTATAGGGTTACAATAAGTTGATGTAGTTGCAAAGTTACTACGGTAACGCTTCCTTTTACAGTCCTGTTACCCATGTACATACTATGTACTTATACAGTAATTACAATTACTGGGTAATAACTAGATACTAACCCTGAACCTACCTCTAACCCATGTACTTACCTTATATTAGCCAGTACTTTCTAGGTAAGTACACTGTAAGTACACGTAAGTACTGTACTGTAAAAGGAAGCGTTACCGTTACTTAGTCAGTAGAATGTATGTTGGAGAACCATCACAATAAAGAATTAGCAGAAATTAAGCAGACCATCTACCAATACTCTAATGAGAGTTAGTTGACATGTAGTTGCAATTTGGATGTCATTTATAGTCAAAAAAGAATGTTAAAAAGTTTTTGTTTTTTTTATCTTATACTGACCACAAACTTTTGAATTATAATATGAACCAAACATGATGTCTCAGATAGGCTACGCCAAAACATTTTTCTTCTCTGGGTCTCTTGAGGATTTTATACCCCACGCGGCTTCATTCATTCATTCATTCAGTCAGTCACTGTGGGGTTATATGAACCCCTCCTCCAGAGACGTCACACAAGCGGAGGTAGATGAATGTCTCATCCAGCCAGTGAATTACTGAAGGTCCTTTACCACAGTACCTGCATGAGGTGTAGACGTCTGTGTGCACCACAGAGCATCATAGACCTGCATTCACGGGTAGCGAGGATTGATGTTCTTCGCGCCTTGGAGCTTCAGTTGTTCAGTGCGCTCCGCGTGACGCGTGATTGAGGAGCTATCCACTGCAGAATCAGACTGTTCTTCATACATATACACTGGATAGAGGCGAACTCACTACACATGGAAGATAATCCGAAGAACTCCGAGAGGAATGTTGAAGTTTGGGAACTGCTGAAATGCGTTTGGAAACCACGAACCTCTCAGAGTCAGAGGATCTGAGGGACACGCGGACATGACTCTTGAAGGCTGTTCTGTTGCTCACTGAGAATCTGCTGAGCATGTTTAATGTCTTTCTGACGTTTTAAATGGATTGGTTTTATATGAGGGATGGAAAGAGACACAAATGCACCTTGGAACTGAAGAGGATTGAGTGCAGTTCGTAGCAACATATCAAAAGTGGTGCATAATTGCAAAACATTGTAAAAGCTCTTTATTATTATTTTTACGAAGTCATGCTGATTCGAAGCCAAGCTCTACGGTGGGCCATTTTTTTGACACTTTGTCTTCTCTTGGCGAAGGGGTTCCCTGCAAAAGGACGCAAAGCAAATCACATCAAGAGCAAGAGTGGTACATCTATAGAGGTATGGTTTCAATGACTGACACTTAAAAAAAATTGTTATTAGTCAAGTTTTTAAGATTTTTTTTAACATATCATTTTACAGTAATAGCAGAGTTGATTCATTTTAAAATTAATTGCTTTATCTCATATCACAACTTACAAATTAATTAGTCAGAAAATCCTAAATAATAATAATATACAACTACATATAACTATATATATATATATATATTTAAATATATATAGGCTATATATATATATATATATATATAGTCTATTAATTTCAGTTTAGATCCAGGATCAAAGTTGCTTCATGGATGGTTTTTGATCCCATTAGCACTTATTGTACATTTTAAAAGAAGCTATACTGAAGTTACAGAAGATCAAATTAACTTGAATGACATTTGAATCTTTTTCAACATATGATGGTTTTAGATCTCTAAGGAATAATTATTACCCCCGGTTTCACAGACAAGGCTTAAATCTAGTCCCATGTTTGAGCTGGTTAAACTGAAAGCAACTTGCACTGAGATATCTTTAAATATGTCAGTGCCACTGTTTTGTCACTGTCTCAAGATGCACACCAGTAATGTTTTTAAGGCATGTTTATAAAAGCTATACTTAAATGTCCTAATTGAACTAAGGCATAATCCTGGCTTAATCTAAACCCTGTCTGTGGAACCAGACCTTAATGTTCCAGATTATGGCCATCTTGGTCATAGATGTTCTGCAAATCAAATCAAATCAAATCACAATAACTGCCTGTCAGCCTGTGAAATCTTTTGTCACCTGATTAGGTATTTCAACCAATAAGGAAGACCTAGATGTCAAACAGGGTAAAATGTCACATGGGCTATAGTCCAGTAACTATACCATCCAATTAAACATATGTGTTTCTATACATTTTAACTGAAAGAACTCAAGACGAGGGTGTCTGTCATAAATGTATGGTCATGAAAAATTGTCAAGTTGTTTTTTTAAAAGGATATATTTATGAATTGCAATATTAGTAGGCCAGAACTGTGATTTGATCTCTTCCCGCTCTCTTCTACTATGCTTCAAAACTCAATGAATTTAAAGGAGTTTTCATAGAGCATAAGGTGTCAAATAGGTATGAATCTTTTTATTACATCATATCATATCATATCATATCATATATCCAGAAATAACCAGAATAAAGTTTATTAGAGGTCAAACCACACTGAAAATACAGTTTCCATAGTTAATGTGTGCTTAATGTCTGGAATGGCGGGGTGGTTAATTTTATGCATCTGTTAAATGATAAACCACAGTTCATAGGTTGTTTTGTGTATTTAATTCATTAATTTCTCCTTCAGCAGCAAAGTGAGGTCACACTGACTCCTGGGTTATGCTGTGACTTTTTTTCATGGATCAGCTTTATGGAGTGTTAACGCAGAGAGGAAATGCAAACCCACCCCAGGCTGCCTTTTAATAGTCATTTCCCCTATGAAAAGAATTTTGAACATAAGTCCACTATCCTAGATGTAAAACTAAGGCCCCTCTTACATGTGCATGTGAATCGATCAATATAGCAGATACTCGACTCACTACGCACAACCTGAGCGGGGGGTTAAGAACACATCTTGCTCAAGGGTGAGAAGATCTGACAGAAAGCAGAACAGTATGCGGCGATACTCGGGTGATACAAGACTGTCTTTGTGCACTGTCTGAAAACATCACGTCTCCCCCACCTTTTAAGCCAACTGGGAAAGATGTTTTTATTAAAGTAGCCACCGGGGTTCAGGCAGACATGGGAGGGCCATTGTTTCCCCTGCGCAACAGGAAGTCTTTGCTTTACACAAAAATGGACACTTACTAATCAAAACAGCCAGCTGGAATCCAATATGCCACGCTCTTATAAAATTGCATAGGGTCGGATAGGAGTTCAGTGGCCTTGGTGCTATAATTGATAAGCCCAATAATCACAGGGCTGTTCCTCTCCTCGACCCAAGCAGACACCAATTCCACAAATGGCGCCAAATTCTTGAGCCCCGCTCTGAAGTTCATGTTGCCGTTTCTTAGCATTGTGCTGGATGACTCGGGCGCGGAAACCTCTCAAATGTCCAGTGCTCTAATTGAGGTTAAGCTGAAACTGTAAACCATAATCTGTTTGAAAGTATATAGCGAATGCCCTGGTATAGATGCTGTGAAAGCTATATTCAGAATTTAATGAAGAAACACCAGATAATATTTCACAAAAACCACCAGAACACACACATCAGCTTGAATGTAGAAATAGATTTAATAACGTGCCTGCATGTTGCTGAGTACAACTATTTTTTAGATCTTGGCCCTACAAAACATGTTGTGCAGCACTGAGATCTGATTATAAACATCTGAAGCTCATAAAAGAGCAGATATGTATCCAATTCACTTCTTTTTTTTCCAATTTATAACATTAATAGAGTTGATATCAATGTGTACAGTACCGCTGGTACATTTGGTACAAGCTGGTAATCGAGTGTCAACAGGAATTCTCCACATGGAATGCGATTTCTGAAGGATAGATGACATTAATGAACAGTTTTTGACACAAGGCATTTGAGAGAAGCCAGACATGGATCTGTGTGGGATATATCCATCAGGGCATTATATCCTTGAGTTTCACTTGCTACACACAAAAGGGGGTTTGTATGGAATCCTATTTCCGTCATTGTAAAAAACCATCCAGGTAAATTTGAGAAATAAAGCAACAAGAAATAATACCACAATCGTATAAAGCATAAAGTTGAAATTGTAAGACATGCAGTCTAAACTGCGAAAAAGTTGCGATTACAGGAAATTAACTCACAAATGGAAGATATGAAGTCGCAATTATGATAAAAAAAGATGCAATATGAGATGTAAAGTTGCAATTTTGAGATATAAATTGGCAATTTAAATAAAGAATTAATGAGAAATGAATTAGTGCCACAGTTACCTTTTTATTTTTTCACACTGAGGCAGAAATGAGCTTCCATAGTTTTAACTGCATGACGGCAAGGAATAAAGACTTCTGACAATGTGATTAATCCTTGACTGAAAGAGAAAACGTGCTTTTACTTCTTTTTTTGGAAGAGAATAATCAAATCCATCCATTTTATTGAATTCTGAACAAGTCGCTCAGTTTTCCGTCACTAATGCGTCCCATTTGCTCTCTTTCTAGGCGGTGAGAGGTAATGCTTTGTGAGGGTGTTGGGGAAATCAGACTCCAAATGTTTCATGTGCTTTGGGACTCTGTTGCCTCTCCAGCTTCGGTACCCTGATGCCCTGCCCTTGTTGTAGTGGCACCTCGGCTCCAGCATATTTAGCTCAAAGCAGCCCGAGACCATGTGTGTGTGGTATTTGTTTTGGCAGGGGCATATTGGTTTATTCTTTTAGGTCTCAGCGCCCGTCCAGATGGCACGTCCTATAAAACACAATAACTGTTTGTGAGAGGAGATAACACATGGTACACTGATGCTGTCGAGGCATGCCAAGAGAATCAGATTGTAACATGGCGGTATGCTGGAAGAAAAAAATATAGCGAAAGAACAACATAAAGGCATGAGGACAAGGATGGTCTCTGCCAGGATCTGGGTAGGATTCCATCCTTACCATGTCACTCTGCTCGTGAGTGGCCTTGCTGTCTTGCCTCCTCTGTTTCTGTTGGCCCACTTTGTGAAGAGTCAGGAATTCTGCCTTCAGGGACTTCTGTTCAAGTCAGTTGTTGTGAGCTGAGGAAAGTATTCTTTAAAGTTCCTTTTCTCGTATTAACCTGTAGCACTCATGTGAAATCCTAGCCATCCCTTTTGTCTCAGCTGGTGGGTAAGCAGTTTCACTCATGTGAAGAAAGAGACTAATACAAACGGCAACGCTGAGTGAGGAGCTTATCTTGGCGTGACTTTTTCTCAGAGGTTTGATTATAGAATGATTGAAGGGAAAGGTATGAAAGATCTCTGGAAGGCCCACAAAGTGAGGAAACACTTGAGATCCTTCATTGGACTCACTACAGAAAGGCAGAGAAAACTTTGTGGATGGTAACATCCCATTGGTTTTCACACAACTGTAACAAATGGACAGTAGTTCCCAACTGCACTCCAACTTTGCACTTCCTAGAGGTTCATTTAGCTGACACATTTGCTCTGCTAAAATCCTAGTGAGCCGCATTGCTGTCTTTTAAATGCCCTTTACGTCAGACATGAATATTCTGCACAAACGAGATTTTAAAGGAAACAATAGATTCCTGGCTATGGAATATTCATGCAGATGAACATATATACTAACTGTTTTTTTGTCGTTCATTGATGCAAACGTGCCAACCAAAAAGATTTGAGTTTTGGGTCACATGTCCGACACCCCTGCAGTTAGTCAGTATATGATATATCATTATGAATATCAGCCAGTCACATGCAAAATCATTTTAAATGGCACTTTTTCAGTGTAAATACACTACTCGCACTTTTTATACTTGAAATGTAATAGAATAGAGCATAAGTACGCAAATTGGGACGCATCCCTTGTTTTGGGTTGGTGCATAGATCGTCTCTTCTTTTTCTGCTCTTTTTCCTGTTGTGTTGGTTAGCAAACAGCATTACATTACTGCGCGCGTCCCCTTCTGGATTGGAGTGTGGATCGCCTGCGACTTCGTCGTCTGACTTTATGCACCGAAATGTTCAGTACAAATACATGTAGCGCTACACCCCTACTGAATACACTATGCACTATCTTAACCGTTTCGTACATGAATTTGTCTTCCAGCATTGGAGTCTGAAGCTGCAACAGTTGAGTGCATGAAACTTTTTGCTTAAAAAAGTCCATCATCTGGGTATTTGAAGAGCATGTTGCCTTTTTGAATTTTCAAATTCACACTACTTATACCTCAAAATGGCATAGAATCATGCCAAAGTTCGTGAACTGGGAGGAAGCTATAGTTCGTGAAGTGAATTTTGAAAAGAAACTCATTAAAAAGAATCAGTCGGTAGTGGGAGCCATTTGTTTGCATCCGACATCACGACTCACGCTGTGTGTGTTAGTTGTTTCAAACAGGAAGAGGATCCACTCACACGTAAATGCATACAAAGCTTTCTCGACTAGATTTTAAAGTATTGTCACACATTTTATTTTATTATTGAAGCATTCTGACCACTTTATCAAGCCTTGACGGTCAGTAATCCAATTTATCTAACGTAATCTGTGCAGAACAAATCTCAATAAAATGCTGAATTTAGATTTGTCGCTTGTATGTCAAAAATGGTGTAAAAAAAATTAAAAGAGCTTCCTTTCCTCCCCACCTCCTGTGATGATGAACTTCAGTAGAGCGCCAGGGTGGAGTTTATGGTCTGGGGCAGAGGACATCTGTTTTGCGTGTGGGAGAGACACAGGCAGTGAAGTGAGACAAGGCAGGCCACGCATGATCAGTAGAGAGAGGCTTTGATCAGACAGACCCCAACTCCCCACCTCTCTCCTCTACTGCATCAGAAGGGAACATTGGGGCCATCAAACCAAGTCTGTAGATGAGGAAGAGCAGGGATAACACACTAAGGTGATCTTCTGAATCTGTGAGGATTTGAGATGGAGATTTGAAAGAGAAGGCTTGCAGTATGATGTGGTCATGATGAGGACATATGTGTCTCTTTCTGAGTTATGCTTGTGTATGTTGCTGTTCTTTTTGAAGTCTGTGGTTGCTTATAGACAGGCCGGGCCTCCACAAAAAGTCTTTGAAGCGCAGCATGACCCAAAATGTAAAGTCTAAACTGAGTTTCATCTGGTGCTTATTGCATGTTGGAGAATGCATTCAGTTAAAGACAACATGAACATTGACCCCATTTACTTATAACACTTAAATGTCCCTGATCGTATTCTGCACAACTCAGTGTATGCAGGATGTGTGGGTGGGAAAAAATAATATTAGCAATAATTTTGTATCTTACTTTTAATGATCCATGACCAAGAGTTCTATATTCTGTTCAATCAATTCTGTTCACTGGTCCAAAACATTTTCGTCAACATATAAATCAATTAAGCAACATAGAAATCACAGATAATTCATATATATATATATATATATATATATATATATATATATATATATATATATATATATATACAGTATATGACACACATTAAGTAGAGGTCAATTTTGATTTCATGCCTAATTTATGAATAATAATTAGTTGATTTATGATTTCCTATTTGCTTTATGAATAATAATTAGGACATTACAGGAACTTATACAGCTTGAAGAAACAGTGAAAAATCATTATAGATATTTAGATAATTATATTAATGTAATATTTAAATGCATTATCATCTTTAATCAATAAAATAAGAGTTTAAGCACTTTATGGCTTAATATTTGCCTCATTCTTGAGGGCTTGAGACTTTAGGTTGATATGATTAGTAACAAGCAGCAAAGTGCATTGGAGGACTCTCATGGTTTGAGGACAACTGGGAAGATTTTTTTTTACCGCCACAGACTTTATGTCTCCATATTAAAGTAAACCAGATGAAAGAGATACATATCCCTTAATGTGTAATCATTTACCTGCATGCACTGTCCTGACTCCTGATTCTTCATACAGGAATTCACAGTCCCTTTCCATCCACTGAGCGCAGCATTACCCGTAATGTCAAACAGCTGTCAAGGGAGTGAGCCATGACTGTCTCAGACTTGTGAGAAAGAATGAGCAAGCGTGCAATTCCTCTTCCTTGTTGATGTTTCTTTGCTGTCTGTTTTGTTATGTTACTAATGGTAACCCAATGGAGCATTGATTGACAGATATGCAGCATGGAAATCAAAGAACTCGAAGAGTGCTCTTGTATACGAAAACCCTAAAAGTGACGGAAGGAGTCTTCCAAAGGTCTGGGAAACAGGCTTGTCCTGGATCATTAAAGCAGAAGAAGGGTCTTAAATTATTTCCATGATTTCTACTATTCTTGTTCCAAAATCCACCTGATATGCTGTCATGTGTTAGACATTTCACTCCAGATGGCTTTATTTGAAACTCAGACATCTTTTTCATATGGGCTATAAGGTCACAGCTGTATAGATTTGATATGGTGTTGAACTAAAACAGATCCTCTAACCATCTTTACGTGCATGACGAAATTTCTAAGAAGCATTTATCTTTGGGCCTTTCTGGGGGCTTTATACATAAAGAAATTATGTGCTGTTCATCTAAATAAAGCTTGTCCGATCACCAGATGTTATTTTAATAGGATACTATGTGTGCTCTTCCCAGGTCAGAGGTCACAGCGGCTCCAAAGATGTCAGACAGTCGCTACAGGACATTCAGCGGCGTAACCAACTTAGGAGTGCGCCGCCTTTGCCTCGACGTCATAAGAGGAGATGGTCGCAGATTCGCTCAGAGGGAGTCCTTCCCAAATCTGCTCCACAGGAAGATGAACCCTTCATTTTAGACCTGAAGAACTTTCCCGACCTTGCCAACGCAAACCTGGGCTCCCAAAACCCCAACATTCAAGTAAGAACAAGCCCAATCACACCTTATTGTCATTTTGATTGCCTCAGAGTCAAGTTTCTTCCTGTGTATACATGCTTTTAAAGAAAAAATACAGTGTTTACAGACTGTTGGACCACAAGAAAATGAGGTAAATGAACTGAATCAGTCATTTCGTGTGTTGGGGGTCTTGGGTTTCTTTTGTTGTATGTCTATAATTTTGGCATTAGTTCTTTTAAAGACAGTTGTTAATATTATGGCGGTAGTTTGTTATTCCAGATATGTTTAACATCTCACCGTTCCCAAAACCTTGTCATTTCTTTCCTTAGGGTGAACTAAATCATTGTATAATGAGTTGGGTAATGGATTGATTTTACTTGGCAACAGTTTGTGGTGTATGTAATTAACCTATGCACTCATTGTTTCACTGTTATTGCTGCTGTGATTGCAGTAGGGACTTCAGGTTTCTGCGCTGTTGCTGGTCATGTCACAGCTGCTCCTAAACCGGAGAGGCCTCTTAAATTACCCCAAGCGAGACCTTTATACCGGTGTAGCTCATTTCAGCTATTCCGCTCAAACTTCTGCACAGTGTACCAAAAAGAAAATCCAAAAGGTGAAAGGCCATAGTATTATTTTAACAGCCACTTTTAATGCTCTCTCCAAGAGCAGATCCCAATCTTTAAATGCTTTTACAACACCGGTAAAGAAGGGATTTTTATATTTTTAGGACTGTTATGAAGTTTATGTGTGTAAGTGGACTTGAGAGGAAACGAAGTAAGACTTCAGGGAAAAAATACACAGGAGATCCCTGGTAAGCAAATTGACTTTTATAATAGGGAAAATTCCAGAGTCTTCCAAGTGGGACGGGTCCATCTTCTCTACTTTTTTTAGAAAAAGCTATTTTGTTTTTATGTGTCTTTAATATGGCGGCAGCCAATGTAAATGTATGTGAATATTTTGCTTTTAATATGTCAGTATGCAATGGTCTCCAAAGTACTGAACACTTTCTTACGTTTTCTCATGTTATCATCTTTTTTAAAACAAATTTCTCAATGACTCCCCATTCATAGTGGTAACAAATTTGATAAGAACTTGATAAAGTAATGCAGTGGAGATTCCTTTTGCTCTTCGGTCACTTTTGACAGAAAAAAAAATTTCATTATTATTTTTATTTTATTTTTTTTACTTCATCGGAATGGTACGGAACTTGGTAAAGGTTTCGGCACTTGCTATGTGAACACACAAAAAAAGTCATGGGCATGATTCGAAAAGGTTAAATGGTCCTGGAAAAAAATAATCACACTTGTGTTTCTCGCGGTCAAAAATGACCGCAGTGAAAACTTTTGGGACTGCGGCCAAACAAAATCTTACTGAAAGCTAACTTTTTTGAGATATCAACCTCAATTTTGGAACACAACTTGATTAGGTTTAGGGCTTTAATTTTCTTGCAGTTTTAGAGTAAAACATGTTTTTGAAATTATATATTTCATATAAAAATTTAAAGTAGTATTTTTGTGCATTTTTCATAACAATAAACATAAAATTGTAACATTTTTAAGTTCACTTTTTAAAACTATTTTCACTTAATAATCTGCAATAATCTGCCAAGAGTCATCTTTGAAAAGAGATCAAACTTAAGTCTGTGCTCCAAAGGATTCAAGATTTACCACAGTTTAAGTTCTCCAAAAGTTAATAAATGGATTATAAATACAGCATAATATAATTTAGTACCATAAAATCCCCTAAAAAATACAAAATATTGGTAACACTTTACAATAAGGTTCCATTAGTTACATTAGTTAATGCATTAGTTAACACGAACTAACCATGAACAACATATATGTTCAGCATTAGTTAATATTTGTTAATGTTAACTCACACATATACTAATGCATCAATGTATGTTAACAGCACAATTAAGTTAACATTAGTTAATGCACTAATTAACATGGACTAACCATGAACAACAACTCTGTTCAGCATTAGTTATTAATATTTGTTAATGTTAACTCACACATGTACTAATGCATCAATTCACATTAACAGCACGGTTAGTTAACATTAGTTAATGCATTAGTTAACATGAACTACCGGTAACCATGAACAATGCCTGTAAATAGCTTTACTGTATTTACATTAATTTACGTATGAACATTTCTATCTCACCATGTTACCCTAAATGTAAAAATACTGTTGTGTACCTTATCAACACTCTTTTACAAGGCATTGATTTGTTGGTAAACATAATTCTACAGCGGAAAAATATGTTGTTCATGTTTATACGCACTTTACTATCATTACTTGCATTCAAATAAGTATTTATTAATGGATTGAGTGAAAAGTGTACACTATTTCAACATTAACTGATGTGTTACTAACATTTGTAGACTCTTTATTAACATCAATTACCATTAATAAAGCATTTATTAATGGAATTTATAAACCTTATTGGAAAGTGTACACTATTCAACATTAACTGATGTGTTACTAACATTTGTAGACTCTTTATTGACATGACTTTCCATTAATAAAGATTTTATTAATGGAATTTATGAACCTTATTGTAAACTGTACACTATTCAACATTAACTGATGTGTTACTAACATTTGTTTTCCGCTGTAGCATTATGTTTAATACCAACAAATCAATGCCTTATAAATATGAAAGAGTGTTGATAAGGTACATTTAGGGTAACATGGTGAGTTAGAAATGTGTGTGTCAACTGCTACGTAAACTAATGTAAATATGTACAGTAAGTTAACCTTACAAAACAGTAAAGCTATTTACAGGCATTGTTCATGGTTAGTTCATGTTAACTAATGCATTAACTAATGTTAACTAACCGGGCTATTAATGTGAATTGATGTTTTAGTACATGTGTGAGTTAACGTTAACAAATATTAACTAATGCTGAACAGAGTTGTTGTTTATGGTTAGTTCATGTTAACTAATGCATTAACTAATGTTAACTAATTGTGCTCTTAACGTGAATTGATGCATTAGAATATGTGTGAGTTAACGTTAACAAATATTAACTAATGCTGAACAGAGTTGTTCATGGTTAGTTCATGTTAACTAATGCATTAACTAATGTTAACTAATGGAACCTTATTGTAAAGTGTTACCAAAATATTTAATAAAAAACATTATCGAACTAAAATACAGTTTAATCTTTTCATTGAAATAAATAAAAAATTCGGTTATCTTTGTTGCCATTGAACTTAAATTTCCAGTTTAATGGACCTCCAATGATCTAAACCTTGGATCTTTTTGTCCTTAAAAACGATGTGTTGTGTTTTTTGGAAGTATGAGAGTAGAATACAGTCATGATTAGTTCAAGGAGGAGGTGGAGGCCGACTGTTGTAAACAGGGCAGTTACAGTAGCGTAATCACCCGCTCTAAACTGCTCCGTGCCTTTATAAACAGCTGCTGCAGCCATCAGATTGTTACGCTGTAGGGGAAATAAACAACCAGTCCTTTGTCTCGGCCTGCTGGAACACTTGCTATCGTTTCCTGGTCTGCCTGGCTCGGGCACTACGAGCCCAAGCATGCAGAGAACAAATCTGTCACCTCAAAACATCCTTCAAAATAAACAAACAGGAGAAAAGGGAAAACTTTGAAATATTTTGAACATACTTAAAAGTACTCAAGGGGGCGATAGAGTTACCTTCAGATGTCTGTGCCATTAAACCAAATATCCTGTCATTCAGGTAAACAATTATTCATTAAAGGATACTCGAAAAAAATTAAAGAGCATAATTTATTTGGAATAGAATATATATATATATATATATATATGTTGAATATATAAAGTCTTTGGGATGTGGGATCTACATGCTTGTTTAAGAAATTAAAAGCTACACACTCCATCAATTAGGGTTAGAAGAACTGTTGCCAAACATATAACTATAAGCATTTTTCCTATTTAAAACCAAACAGCGACTTTTTTGGGCCGGGCAGTATTGCATATTTAATTGAACTAACTTGCTAACTTAAATGTGTCTCACTATGACAATAGTTCACCTGGAGAAAAAACAAAAAAACAGGATATAAAGGAAGACGTAGAGCTTATGGAAGGTTATTTGTTGATCTGACACTGGACCTGGTTGAGCTGGACCTGCTTCCAAAAATCAGCTTGACCCCCGTAAGCTGGGTTTTGTAGAGCAACGACTTTCTCATATCCATTTTTTGCAGATCAACATATAACTTTTATCTCTCCAATAGGTTACCATTGAGGTTGTGGACAACCCACAGATGGAGATTGAGATGGATCTGGCCAAGGAGAGCAGGAATGACTGGTCTTTGAGCTCGGAAGAGTGGCTGGGCCATAAAAAGCTCTTCTGGCCACTGTTCTGGGAATACCATGACTCCAGTCAAGAAGGTCCCGGGCAAGGCAGTCTGGAGGAAAACGAGGGGGACCTCAGCTACGAGGGAGAAGATTCCCTTTTGAGTGGTGTGGGTACAGACTGGAACAGACGATGGAAGGGCTGGGACTCCATGGACAATTACGGTAAGCACAGGAGGTTGTTGCCAGAGAGAGTTTGGACGCACATCCCTGTTGCTGTGCAAAAATGAAGAAAATCTTAATAATTGACCTGAATAAATGTCTTTTCATGTTTTTCCAACTGTGTAATCAGAAACCATGAGTTTTTTAGTTTTTGTTTTTCTTCAGCCTTGCTATCGGAAGTATCAGCGCTTATGCTGGGGCTTCTTGGAACGTATGCCGAGCTGATTTCCTCAGTAATGCGGGCCCCAGCCTCCTCTTTAAGTCTTGACATTATGATTTATGCTTTGAGGGTTGTACTCAAGAACTGCTACATAAACATGTCATTCCTGTCGCCACTTCTAGAGACTTTCTCTCGATGCCTATCAGTGGTAAACAGTGAAAGGCGACCCAGTGCTTTGTGTTCTAATACATTATCACAATATTAGTTGTGGTACGCATGTTATCTGGCCACTCAACTGCTTCTTTGGCGGTTAGGCAGATCATTACCTCAAAATGTTTACATACGGGGCAAACCGTAGTGATGAAATACCATTTTAATGCGATTTATATCCTTAAAAAGCTGAACACAACCTATCATCAAGTGCTCTGAACCTTTTCGCGGTGAAGAACAAATTACACAGTGAAAGTATTGAATAAGGGATTGCAGGAGGAAACTCAACGCTACGTCTGGTTCACGTTAGTGACAGTGGGCTTGAGCATCAGCTTTGTGTTTCGTCTTTGAAGCTGACACCAGTGCTGGGAAAATGTAGCTGTTTGAAACCTGGGTCCCGACGCATAGGGCCTCTTCACTGGCTAAACAACCAATATTTGTGTTCAATTAGACAGCCGATTGTAAGAAGGGCCAGCATGCTTACGCTGACAAAGAAAGCGTCTGCTGTGTTTTCATCCCACGACTGGTGGGTCGCTGCGTTTCACACGGTCTAGCCCTTTGAGTTCTCCCAAGAATTTGTGGCAGTTCTCAGGCCTTGGAATGAAAGTTTCCTTTTTTTCACACCAAAGTTATATTCATTGCCTGAGTATTGTTAAAGCATTCAGTCACTGTGCTTTTATGTGTGAGACGTTTTAAAAATTGGCAAACAATTTCAACTGCTGGGAAGTATAATATTATACTCAAAGCTTTTTTTTTTTGTGCATATTTTTAGTGCCTTTAGGTGGCAGCATTAATGATTGAAAAAAATATTTCCAAACAGGTAGTACTTAGCTGCAAACTCACGAGATATACTAACATTCAAAAGTTTGGGGTCAGTGAGATTTTATTGTAAAGACATTTAAAATGTTACGAAAGATTTCTATTTCAAGTAAATGCTGTTCTTTTGAACCATCTTTTCATTGAGAATCCTAAAAAAAGTACCATGGTTTACACTAATATATTACTTTATATTAAAGGGGTGGTTCAGAATTTTGGACATCGGGCCTCATTTCCAAGTTAGCCTTAATGTTATTTATCAGTGGAGACAGTTTTCAAAAAATTTCATCCAGTCGTTCCGGTTGCATAGTTCGCCGGTGCTAGGCTAGCGCGAGTCAACGGTAACTGTTTTACCCACTCCACAGTACACCAAAAGCAAATAAATTCTAACGCCAGACTATCGATGTAAATGTCTGTTGAGAGAATAATGTTAGAAATCAAACTACCCTTTCATTGCATTGCATAGTTATACTTTGTTCCCTGTATTTATTAGCGCAGTCTACAGCAGCGGCGGAGTGATATGTAGTTACCTAGGCAACCGAGAGAGGTAGTGAGAGAGAGAGAGGTAGAGAGAGGTAGTTCCGACTGTAGTGCGCTTCGGTTCTGTGTTTACTTTTCGGCGCAGTACTACTAACCGGAGCAAAGTAAAATTCCGCCGCTGCTGTGAAACTAGTTCCTGTAAATGTATTGCGATCATTGAGATGCAAGAGTAGTTTGATTTTTAACATTATTCTCTTAACAGACAATTACATCGATAGTCTGGCGTTATAATTTATTTGCTTTTGGTGTACTGTGGATTAGGTAAAACTGTTTTTAATGGCAGGCTAGCAGTTACCGTTGACTCGCGCTAGCCTAGCACCGACGAACTATGCAACTGGAACGACTGGATGAAATTTTTTGAAAACTGTCTCCACTGATAAATAACACCCAGGCTAACTAACTTGGAAATGAGGCCCGATGTCCAAAAATCTGAACCACCCCTTGAAGTAGCACAACGGTTTTCAAAATTGATAATAATAAGATTTGAGCAGCAAATTAGCATATTGGAATGATTTATCTAGGATCATGTGACACTGAAGACTGGAGTAATGATGCTGAAAATGATGCTTTACCATAACAGGAATAAATTACATTTTGAAATACATTAAAAATAGAAGGTCACACTTTAGATTGGGGTCCAATTCTCACTATTATCTAACCATAAACTACGACTTTTGCCTCAATAAACTCTTAATTACCCCTTATTAAGTGTATATTAAATATATTATCAGGGAAAACAAAGTTTTAACAGAAAATCTTCAATCACATAGGCCTGGTTTCACAGACAGGGCTTAGATTAAGCCAGAATTAGGCCTTAGTTCAATTAGGACATTGAAGTATATTTTATAAACATGCCTAAGTATTTTATTTTTTTAAAAAAAACATTACTGGTGTGCATCTTGAGACAAAACAATGGCACTGACATATTTTAAGATTTGTCACTGCAAGTTGCTTTCAGTTAAAACAGCCCAAACATGCATTTTAGTCTGGGACTAGTTTAAGCCTTGTCTGTGAAACCGGGGTATAAGATCTTATTTGGATTATTAAACTACAACTTGCTGCAGTGTCCGACTCCTCCACAATCAACATATATCCTTTTACCATCTTTATTTCACTTGGGCATTTTTCAACTCCATCTGTCATTGACTTTCAGGGTGATCCTCCACTAAGGTTGTGTTGCACCATGTTCTTTCAGCATCATTAGAGGGAAAGTGCATTGGTGGTGTGTGGTCAAATCCAACACCCAGCCAAAAAAGAAGCAATTGCAGCATGCTTGCTGCGGTCATGTCAGCAGTAGAGCCTCTGAGGATGTGGGTACGAAACCGAAACGGCATCTCTCTGTTGCCCCAGTGGATCTAAAATAGACCTAATGAGTGTACTTAGAGTAGGAGTGTGTTGTGTACAAACAAGCTTGAATGGGAAACCGAGAAGGGAAAATGAGCCACATTATTAATGATGTGGTCTACGCTAGAGGCGTACAGTAATGAAGCGCTTTTCTGCAATTATGGTGAGCCACAGAATTACAGGCAGGCCATGTTCGGCAATAGCTCGGTCGAATGTTATAGCTGTAGGTCGTTTTTTCCTCTCCACTGCCCTTATGAAAATTATTTACGGTCAAGTACACGCTTTTACTATAGTAACTTATTAAAATGCCTTTGGTATTTTAGTTGAAACAAAGTTCTCTGATAGCAAATGTATGTCTATTCAATGTGCGCGGTCTCAAACTCTTGTGTTGCTAGAATTGGCCAGCTGTCATTGGAAATTAATGATATCTGGTCTCTTTGTCACTGCAAAGCAGTGTCATTGTGTGACACAACACAATAACAAACCATATATGATGGACTGCTAGGTTTCAGACCAATCGGATTTTACACCGGAGGGGGCTACGGATGTCAACTCTGCTTAAATAAAAATTAAGCAACCAACAAAAATGTCCTGATACTTTTATTGCAGTCACAGCTTATTAGAATAGAAACTCAGATTTACATAGAAAAGTTTGCTTTTAACAATTGTTGTTTTATTATGCCTGGCTTGGACACAGTCTTAGGCAAGTGAGGCAATCTACTTTTTTTAGTTGTTGTCATGTATGGTAATTTCTGAATATACACTTTACCTTTTAAAAGTTTGAAATGGTAAGATTTTTAAAAATGTATTTGAACGAAGTCTCGTATGCTCACCAAGGCTGCATTTTGAGCAAATATACAGTAAAAACACTAATTGTCATGAGTGGCTGTAGTAAATAGTACACGAAGACGAATGGCTCAAAAGGAAACAGTCTTTACTATCATAATCCATAGGAGAACACTGGAGAAGCTCAGGGGAAAACACATCCACGTTACATAGACGAGACAGGACAATGAATGCAACAAAACAGAGAGTATTTATACTTGAACTAATGAGATAGATGACCACCAGGTGAACTTAAAGGGTTAGTTCACCCAAAAATGAAAATTCTGTCAGTAATTACTCACCCTCATGTTGTTCCAACCCCGTGAGACTTTCGTTCATCTTCGGAACACAAATTAAGATATTTTTGATTAAATCTAAAGCTGGATCACTCCTCCATATAGGCTTCTATGGAGCTTCTGGGTTGTAGGCTCACTATTGGCCGACGCTGGTCATGTGTGTGATGCGTGTGATGCTGGCTAATAGTGAACCTACGTTCTGACGTACAACCCAGAAGCAAAGGCAAAGTAAATACACAAAGAAATTTGGAACATAACTCTGACACTAATATAGTGAAATATTATTATAATTTAAATAACGGTTTTCTATTTTAATATATATTAAAATGTAATTTATTCCTGTGATGGCAAAGCTGAGTTTTCAGCATCATTACTCCAGTCTTCAGTGTCACATGACATGGTCCTTCAGAAATCATTCTAATATGATGCTTTGATGCTCAAAAATATTTCTTATTATTACTAATCTGCTGCTTAATATTTTGTTGAAATTGCTCTTACCCCATTGGAAAGTTTATATTTCTTATATTATTCATAAATCAAATAAAATTTTATAAAGTTTATGCTTAAACCGAGAAAAAAAATGTATCTTATTATCTTACTCAGTTTTTTCTAAAACAGCAAATGATCTTCATTTGAATTAAATTTAGGATGTTTGGATTTCTTTATGGGAAAACACAAAATTAATACCAGTTAAATTAAATTATTCAAGAACTATGTTTTTTTTGTTTTTTTATAGTGAAGCTTTTTTTTTTAATTATAATTCTCGGACAGTTTTTCGAACGATTTGCAATAAAGTCCATCTGTCATCAGTGTTTTGTTTTTTTGCCGTGACAGTACAAGTGGACATCTTCATCATCAGAATGTGGGCCTTCAATTGGCAAAAACACCTGGTAACAAGCAACAACGCAGCCAAAATGCATTAGCGAGGAAACAGTGCACTTATTTCTCTTTCAATCTTCTCTCTCTCTCCATCACTACCGCCATGAGTGCTCTGAAACTTTAATCTCTTTAGCATGGTGGTGGAAAGAGAGCATTGTTGGAAAGCGTCTAAGCTATTAGGCCTTGCCTTCCTGCTGAAGTGTTTGCATTGGCTCAGTTCTCACAGCTGTAAGCTGACTTTGCCTCTGACATATTTATTACCAAAAAAAAGCATGCCTGGCCTGCCAGGAGGGCCACATTTTGTTCATTAGAGAGATTATATTTTACAGAGAAATACGCAATATTAATTTAGTTGCGCATCATTAGCTTCCTTATGCACAACAGAGTGATGCACTTAACATCTTGTCTGTTTTGGGATTTTTTTTCTTTGTCAATCCCAGTATGTCGGACATTTCAAACGCAAACAGGTACTTATATAGTGAAGTTGAAGGTGTAATCTTAATACAAGGACTGAGCTAAAGTATTTTTAAGATTTCACTTCCACAAGTAAAAAAAAAAAAAAATCCTTTACTGTTACTCCAACTCATTTGTGGTCTGACCTGCATTGCATAACATTATTAAAAAGGTCATCATTTATTTTTTTATCTACAGAATATGAGGAGGAAGAATGGAGCGACTGGTCACCATGCAGTGTCACCTGTGGACACGGGAATCAGAAGAGGATTCGTTCATGTGGCTACGCCTGCACTGCCACAGAGTCACGGACATGTGACTTAGAGCGTTGTCCTGGTGAGACTGTCAATACTGTCACTTATACGTAGGCCTTTTCAACCCCACAATGCACTTCACTGCATAAATTTAGCAGTTAGCACACTGTTTATCGATACTCTTCCCTAAAACGTCTTGATCTTAATTCCACCCGGCTCCTTATTATGCTGATAGTGATGGAAAACTCCACTAATGCCTCATTCATCTCTGTCAGGCATGCGAAAGTCGAACAAACACCAGGGGCACCAGACTCGTGTTAGAAAGGGAGCAGTCTGGCCTTCTGTGTGTGTACTGTATACACTATGAAACTGCTCTTTGAGAGCAGCAGGCATTTACTTGGCTTCAGTATGACAGCTCAATGAGGGCTTTCATTTTAAAAGCCCCTGATACAGGGCGGTCCACAAACCTGCCGTGCACAAATGCGCATTACACAAAATGAGTTCGCTTACAAACTCAAATACACTAAGTGAGGCTCTACAGTGCTGAATCTACATTAACACCATAGAACTTTATTTTAACATTTTGAGCTGCTGAAAAACAACAGCTATTAGATAATAAGAGAAAGTTAGCATTCCAAAAATAAATTGATTGATAAAAAAAAACAATTTGTCTCTAACCAGGCGATTGAGAGACAAGTCTGAATAAGGGACCGTCTGTAAAGTCCAAAACCCGAAACCCTTTTGCACATTTTATATTATTAAACATATTCAATAGCTTCACTGTGACACTGTCACCAAATTCAGTTCACACATCACTGCTCTCCTGCTAGTTATACTACAATACTTAGTTTGATAAACTGCATTTGGTGTGTTATGTGACTGTATTTAGTGAAGTTATTGAATATTTTTCATAATATAAAATGTGCAAAAGCAGTGTAGTATGACCAGTGGGAGACCATTGATGTGTAAACTGAATTGGGTGACACTACAGTGTGTAACATTGAAGTTAATGACTATTTTTGTAGTCACCTTTTTTGGGGTTATATTGCACTTTGTAGATGGTCCCTTCGGACATGTCTCTCAGCCGCCTGCTTTATAGAGATCAATTTATATAATAAAGCTCAGTTTGAGGGAAATGTGGGTTGTAGCTCGTTACTGTGATTGTAAATAAGTGTAATTTGTGTTTTAACAACGTTTAGCTCACGAGTTATTGATCCGGGAAGTTCGAATCTGTGATAGCTCCTTGGGTTAAGCACTGACCGCATTTCTTTACATTTGAGTCCAAGTTTAAACACTATGAAATGCTCCATTAACGTACGGAGCTCTGAAACACTGCCAGGGGGACATTAAACAGGAGGTGTCTGTCCGAGCTCACAGCAGGTTTTGCGTGGGAACGCAAATATATTTGCGAGCCAGCCAACGCAAAAGTTTTGCGTATGAACGCAAATATCTTTGGGAGAGAACGCAAAGTTTCTCGGGGAAACACAAAAGATTTGAAAAATAAATATTTCTCCCATCCCAAATTTTTTCCACCACTTTTGGGGCTCCGTAGTAGGCTAATGTATGGGTTGCTTGTGAAAAATTGTGCTGGAATACACCGGAAATCAAAGGATAAATATGCTTTTTTTTGCAGCCAATCAGTGTAGTTTCGACAGCAGGGGATAACCTTAGCATAACCTCACCCGTAGGTTTCTGAAGAGCATTTTTGAAGCCCAAAGTGGGCGGAGCCAGCCATCGCCATCTTGGCAGCGCGTCACTCCTGGATAACCGAAAATGGGTAAAGAGGCGGGATTAGCTGAGGTGACGTGACGGCTAACAGACAGCAAACAAACGGCTAGTAGTGACAGCAGCGGCAATCCACCTGTCACTCAAGTGGCCACGCCCTTAATCATGCAGAACTTTAAGGCTTAATATAATTTAAATGGATGAGTTATAAAAAAATCACCCCCGGTGTTATGTTAATTTGATTCAAATTCCAACTTTTGAAACTTAAAAATGTAACTTAACCAGTTCTTCAAATTAAGTTTTAAGTGTAAATCAGTTGTTGTATTTTCAACACGATTGTTGAGGTCGTATTGTGTGTTTTGTTTCAAATTGCATGTTGATTTTAAATATCTTCTATCTCTCTTACATCTATAGATGACATAGTTCCTGTGACAGAACTGACTCCTCACGAAGTGGCAAACAGCACAGAGCTTTTTGACACAGGTTGGTAATTTTTGTTTGTGTACAATATGGTGTGGGCATTCAACAATTCAGTATTCTGGTAGTAGCGTTTTGTGCCATGGTACAGAATGATTACCATATTTATTCAATGTGGTATATTACATGGTACATGCCCACATTTCCATTACAGTATTCATTTTTTATCAAATGTTTTGCCATTTACACAACTTATTTTTAAGATATAGGCAACATTATACGGCACTATTGAATCTCTTAATGGAAGTTTCAGCAAATTGCCTTTCAAGCTTCTAGTGTGCTCTTTTATTAGTTTAATCAACGATTATTGATTTGTCTTAGCTTTAATTTAACTTAATGTCTAGTTCAAAACCCGTTTCATTAGCATCATTGTAGAAACTGCTCCTTTGAGACTTCAGCGGGAGGAACTCTGTAGGGAGTCCTGTTAGACTGTAAAAGATCTGATGTTCACATTTTTCACAAATGCTCCACAGAGAGTGTTACTGAGACCACAAAGTAAAGAGTCCTCTTCCAAAACCCCCACTGTTTGCTTTGGAGTTTTTTGTTGGTCTCTCATTTTTGGCATTGAACATTGAACGTAATAGCTCTTTTCATTTAACCGTAATAATAATGAAAGTAGTTTAAAAACATAACAGAATAAAGTGTTTTTTTAATCTCTTCACAAAGGAACATAAATGTTAATAACAACTTTGTTTCAGCATGACCGCTGCCTGCAGCACATATTTTATGGACAGTATCTTTACATTTTGGCAGCAAACAGAGACAACCCCCATTACGTGTTAGGCCATGAATCTCAAAATGGCCATAATTTGTTTGGCATTGTAAATGAGACTTGATATAAGACTTAATATCTTAAATAAATGTTTGTAGTTTAAGGAACTTGAGATATTTTTACTAATTTATTTAATATAATGTAATTACCAATATAATAAGATGTATCTTGAAAAAAAAAAAAAAAGATCTTGAAATGATTTTTTAATATTTATACCGGGGGGTATATGCCACCCTTATTAAATTGACCTTATTACCCCATAGATGTTGACAGCTGTGAGAAGTGGCTTAATTGCAAGAACGACTTCCTCCAGAAATACCTACACCAGGTCCTGACCGAATTGCCTAACTGCCCTTGCATCTACCCATCCGAGGTGGTCTACAGTGCTGTCAACATCTTCGATAGGAAGTTGCAAAAGACCTATCGCTGGCGAGATGCCAGCGGCCCCAAAGAGAGGCTGGACATCTACAAGCCCTCTGCGAGGTTCTGCGTTCGCTCGATGCTCTCTTTCGACAGCACCACATTGGCTGCACAGCACTGCTGCTACGACGATCACATGAAGCTCATCACTCGAGGCAAAGGGGCCGGAGCACCCAACCTCATCAGCACAGAGTTCTCCCCGGAACTTCATTACAAAGTGGACGTGCTCCCGTGGATCCTGTGTAAAGGAGACTGGAGCCGCTTTCATTCGGTTCGGCCTCCCAATAACGGTCTACAGTGTGTCGAGAACCCGCAGGAAGACGTCTACATGAATGAACTGGAAGAGGCCAGGGAGTACTGATCCAGGGAAAACTGGATTTCAAATCGAATCGACCAGCGTTCACTTGATTCCATGGTACAGTATTGGCACTCCACCAGTCTTGAAGGCAATAAAAGCCTCCTACTTTCTAATTGGGCGACAGTTTTACAGATATTGACTCTCATTGGTCAAACTATTTAGCTGATACTAAATGGAACTGTAGAGAGAGATTCGTCTGGAGACTAAAGCTTAGATACGTTCACAAACTGTTGTGTACTGCAACACTGCAACAACACTGGTTGAACATGTTGGTCCAAAGCCCAGATTGGAAGACCACGATGCAATTTTCTGTGTTCTTTCTTCTTTGACGTTACGTACGCACTCCAAACAAAGTTCAGCGACAGTTCTTCAATGGCATTCTCTGGAACAAGTTCACTGTATTTTCATTGGATGCATGTTTGTTTTCCTTCAATGTCCTCAAAGACTCTGATCCACCATTTAAGGAATTCCAGTAAAGCTGCTAGAATTTCGAGATATTCAAAAATGCAACAGAATGCCGATTTTGTTGTGTTTAGGCCTGAAGCTCACTCCTGGCCTTGCTTCAACCCGTGCAAGATCAGTCCAAACAAATCAAACACAAGCCACACCATTCGCAAACCAATTCAACTCTTTAGAGCTTGTATATTGTTACTCCAAATATGCACAGACCTTGTGTCATTGAACAGATATTTATGCAGGATCATTTAGCACATAACTGTCGCAGAACGGAATTGGGGAGTCTGAGAAACGTTAGGAAACCATTTTTTGAACTTGCCTTTGAGAAGACGTCCCTCAGCAATGGGAGGCTTGTTTTTTAAAATCTGAAGTATAATTGGATCCCATTCTGTTTTCTTTTTTGCCTTTCAACACAACTCAGCTTTGTACTGAATGCAATATGAGACAGCCGCCTGACACCAGTGTAGGGGGCTGTCAGAGCTCAGTTGATGGATTGAAGTCTTCCTCTAAAGGTGAGGTGAAGGTGACACTTTTTGTAAACGAACATATCTTTAAATACAATGGCTCTTTCAGTGTCTCTGTTCATCCTTGAGTCCCAATTAAAGCCTGGAGGCTTACAAGGGATGTAGTTTGAAGGACCTAAGCCGCCCTTTTCAGCACAAGTGTTATCATGATCTCCTTGTGAGATGTTGACATGGAATGCTGGTGATTTGATTCCTAAATTCCCACTGACAGATGACTGTTCCATGTAGCAATGAACACACCCACCTTGTGATTTTAAGCACAGTATAGTTCTATCAAATCTGCTTTATACTTTTTTGCCGTTTTCGTTGTGAATTGGATCAAGCAATATTTTTGTGATTTAAAACTCCAATTATCAGTGCACTCGTCCAGAAGCTTGCACACGGTTCATACTTGGTTCATCTCAAGATCTACATTCCTGTAAAGTTTAGTTATAACTCTAAACTTCTAAACTGAAAAAGATTATCTTCTGAAAAAGATAATCATGGTATTTGCATTCGCTTGAAAAATACAGATAGGTTGCAGCTAACACTAAACTCTGCAGAAAAAGATATCCAAGTGTAGGACTAAGGCCCCGTCCACACTACTGCGTTTTCTTTTAAAAACGGAGACCTTTTGCTACGTTTGCACCTCCCGTCCACACTAAAACGGCAAAAACGGAGACCCAAAAAGGAGAAGTTTAGAAACGCTGCCGATCCGTTTTTCGTTTTGAATCTCCGGAGGGCGTTTTAGTGTAGACGGGTCAAAACGGAGGACTTTAGAAACAATGACGTAGTAGAGGCTCACGCTCGGCTCTATGATTGACAGCGGCGGCGTTGACCGTACATGGAGTGTCGGTTTGGGGTTTGGAGCATGGTGGGATAATTTTATCAATGAAGTTGTTTACACCGGCACGCGCATGCCCAGTGTTGGTGAATGGTCACGTGATCCGCGTTTTCAGTCGTTTTAATGTGGACGGAGATCAATTCTAATACGCAGCTAAAACGCTGGTGTGGACGGAGATCGTATTCGTTTTAATTCTCCGTTTCTAAACTAAAACGCAGTAGTGTGGATGGGGCCTAAGCCAAGCACATTAGCATCACTTATGATCCCTGTCAGACCTGAGCAAAACCGTAAAGATATTTTCATGGAGATAACAGTAAATGGCAACCATGAAAACATCATTCAGTCCAGCTGTAAGAACTTTGGAAGCATTCAAATATCCTGCTCTTTGTGGTGGTATATTTACTTTAAATATTACAGACATAGATTTTTTTGGTATTTGTGGTATTTGGTATAATGACATTTTAGCAAAAGTAAAAAAAACGTAGCTATGCATACAATTCACTGTAGTTTCCAGCTGAAATGAACACTAGAGGCCGTAATACACCAACAACCTTCATTCCTTTTAACTCAAATTATGATTACGGGGGCAGATTATTGATTAATAATGACTTAACATTGCCATATTCACGTTCATGGAAGTGTAATGAAAGGTGCAAGAAGCAACGCAATATCATTTTGCAGAAATGTCGCTACAGGTACGTATTTTCAATGGTTCTGACAGTAATTCAAGTAAATCGCAATGTCTACATGCCCGAGATTTGACTTTGGTTTTGTGTCACAATATTTTCAGTAAATAAACTGATGAATGAGGGTATTTTGATTGGAAAGGGAAACTTTGTGCCTTTTTCTAATTAGCAATACTGTCTATTGAAGTTTACGTACAATACACTATTTTCTAGGTACATTTGATAGTAAGAGTTCACCTTTCAGAGCTTCAAAAAGAAAGGCACTTTATTTAAATATGGATAATGGAAAATATGTACTAAATGTGTATATAATCGTATATTGAATTAAACTTGTATAATTTACTGATTTAAAACAAATTATGTTATTGTAAAAGGATGAATAACAAATGCTGCATTTTTTAAGAATATTGTATTTAATGTAAAATTTTGGCATGTCATTTTTAACTTCAGATTTATCCTTGTACAGTATTTATTGCTTTTGATTTTTGTAACGCATTGCTATGAAGTGGATAATCAAATAATTCTATGCACTATATAAATCTGAGTTATTTTGGATTTCTGGTCTGTGAAAAGGAAAGCGCCATACCACACACCGTTCTACTTCAATAATGTTTCTAAAGTCATCTTTCGTTGTATTAAACACTCTTTGGCCAGACATAATAAATGTAACTAGTAACTTTGATAATGTCATGTGTGTTTTAATTACAGTGTCCAGTAAATAATTATGTGGAGTTTCATTGAAGAGATTTAATTTGTTGAAATTGAGAAAAACATTTTTTGTAAAGTATTTTAAGGCTGCATTTATTTGATTAAAAAAAAAACTGTAATGTGAAATATCTTTATTTGAATATATTTTAAAATGTCATTTATTCCTGTGATGGCAAAGCTGAATTTTCAACATCATCACTCCAGTCTTCAGTGTCACAAACATGCTGATTTGCTGCTCAAGAAACATTATTCTTATAAGTTGAAAACAGTTGTGTTCACTTTGATGAATAGAAAGTTAAAACAGTTAAATAAAGTCTTTTGTAACATTATAAATGTCTTTACTGTCACTTTTGTTCAATTTAATGCATCCTTGCTGGATAAAAGTATTGATTTCTTTCCACACAAAAAAATTATAATTAATACTTACTGACCCCAAACTTTTGAACGGTGTATAATGTTACAAAAGCTTTATATTTCAGATAAATGCTGTTCTTTTGAATTTTATTTTCATCAAAGAATCTTAAAAAAAAAAATTGCACACAACTGTTTTCAATATTGATAATACACGTCAATGTAATAATAAACGTTTCCTGAGCATCAAATCAGGATATTAGAAAGATTTCTGAAGGATCATGTGACACTGAATACTGGAGTAATGATGCTGAAAATACAGCTTTGCCATCACAGGAATATATTACATTTTATAATATATTTAAATAGAAAACTGTTATTTTAAATTGTAATAATACTTTACAATATTACTGTTTTTATGAATCACATAAATGCAGGCTTGGTGAGCATTTAGAGACTTCTTTTAAAAACATTAAAAAGTCTTACTGATCCCAAACTTTTGAACAGCAGTGTATAATTTTTTTAAACTGTTTTAAAGTTTTAATACAGATAATGTTAATGGGAACTCCAGAACTAGCGTCTCAATTGTGGTCCACCCACACCCTTCTTACAGCCGCAAGTTGTCTTATTTTTATTAATAACCTCGAAAATGATGTGTAAAATGGCTGCACATCTCATAAAGTTTTTAAATAGCTCAAAAACATGAAGTGTGGACAGCTGTCACAGCAAACAGACGCAGCAGTCGTTTTTTAATTTGAGCATGATGGAGTTAACAGTAGATTTGGGTTCTCGTTTTCCGCTGGAGATTAGGTTGCCTTGAACACATGTGCTGCCTCCTTTTCTCAATTACCAATTAGGAGGAAGAACATTTTGTTTTTGGACGAAAAGAAGCATTAGCTTTAAGTCTAGCTAATGCAAAATGAATTGGACAACTGGCTTGGTATCATGTCTTTATTAGAACTGTGCTTAATGTTGCGTATTGGGTAACAGAGCTGAGAAAAGATTGAAGCCCTGAAGGGTTTTTGCAGTGCTTATCATTGAATAGCAATCTTGCTATGTAACTGCCATCTGCTGCTCTAATAATCTAATTGCCTTCATATTAAGTATCGCTTGAATGCCTCAGCCAGTACACAACCTGAACCAAGTCCAAGTCAGGTGCTGCAATGGAGGTCAGTAACCTTTTCCCCTCCCCTTCTGTTCTTTGGGAGCCCACTTAGTGGATTTCCTCAGCGGTTTTGTCAGATCTGCCTCAGATGCATTTTGCTCTGACATTGTTGCCTGATGCCATTTTCCTCTTCCGTCATAAATGGGTGTAGATAACGATGTTCAGGTTGTCAGTCAAAAGCCTATGTAAAAATGTGCAACAATTGATATTACTTTTCTAAGTAATTGGAGGATTTTCGCCAGTTGGATGATAAAACGAACCATATCTAATCATATTTTGAGAACAACCTAGCAACTGCAAAGCAACACCCCGACGACAAGCAGGTATGAGATGAATCGATTCTGTTCCAGTTAAGATACTCATATGATTCTCATTCTTTAACCATTAAAGATTCATTTAGTATTTAAGGAAATTCCATTGTTAAATGATAAGATAATATCAATAATAAGCCGATTCTTGCAAAAGGAGTGTATACACTGACTTTCAATGGTTTTCAGTCTTTTTACAGGTGGCTTCACAAAAAAGGACCGACTTATTAGAGTCATTCGGACCGACGAACCTGGTTGAGCTGAATGTTTTTGATTCACTACAAAACTGGCTAATGTGAGTCATTATAGTAAGACAAGAAACTCTATCAGAGTTTAGCCTATACAATATTCCGTCCACATAAGCGGAAGAATGTGCTTGTGAGAACCGAACGTCATGCGGTTTTGGTAATGTTTGTAATCTGAGATTTGTTTCGGAATGATATCCTACCCACAACACCTTAGCATTGTGATGGCGATCACCATTGACATTGTATTCTTGAGTTACCAGGGGTAACTTTGGTTCAGATATGCTTTAAAACATTTACAAAAAGCAATAAACCATTAGATAGAGTTGGTGGAAACAGTGAATGTTTTATTGTAGGTATAATATTTTCAATTAAATACCAAAAAGTCCTTTGAAGTCCTTTGAAGTGAACATGGCACCCTCTGGATCTCCCACAGCTCTTGTGGTAATGTTTCTTTTCTATGAGTGAAAATAACAAGCAGAAATTACACTCACTGCAGAGTCAAAACAGAATATTTATTAGAGGTCAGCCCTTCAGTGAGCTCAAAGCTTGGCGGCTTGGAGCTGGGTGCAGGGAGTCAGGCAAAGATAACTGTACCTGTATTTGGGGCTGTTTGCACAGAAAACACCCCCCTCCCGGAGAACCCCAGGAGGCCAGAGGGACGCCTGCTCTTTGTCCCTCACAACGAGAGGAAACAAAAATAAATAGAGGAGTGAATGGTCACAGGACATTGCTTAAACATAAAGACCCGGCTCTAAAGACAGACAACCAAATTGGGTTATTCCGTGTACGACTATGGCCTTTGCTCTTGCTCGTATATTAAGAATAATTAGGAAGTCTATTTCTGAGCATATGTCTTCTCAATGTACTGCAAACCATTAATGCATTAGGAGGCATAATTACTGTTGAACACATAATGGGGAAATGGTTTAGGGGCTCATGAAACAGGTCCGTTGAAGTGTGCTTAAGCTGGGGGGTTTTCCACATATTTTTTTAATACTTAAAAATAATTTGATTTATTTTTGACTTATCTTTCATTTGATTTATTTAGTCACTGAATCTCAACAGACAAAATCCATGACTTATAGGTCTTTTTTTTGTGTGCATATTTTATTTGTGATGAATGTAGCAAAATCAAGGTGACGTTTTTGGGTTTATGGTGACGTTCCCGTCCCTGAAAACTGTAGTAAGAATGGCAGGGCAAAAATATCACTGTGAGCATTGGTGAATGAGAACAACATTTGAGAGGGGCTTGTTTTACAACCACTCTTGGGGCTATAAATAAGGGAGAGAGAGAGATCCAAAACAGACCTGAGAAAAGTGAGTCCATATGGGTGCTGGTGGAATGGTCCGTGATGAGCCAAGATCAAAGCCTTCTGCTCTGAATGAGTACAGCTCCCAGCACAAACTCCACTGCACCAGTCTCCTTTTACTAACAACGGATCCGACCAAATAGAGAAATATGTGTTATGCTATTGCTTGATTCTGTATCACTTCATTATATTAACTTCATATTTCTATCTTCTAAGACTTACAGTTGTGGACAGAATTATTGGCACCCCTGGTAAATATGATCAAAGATGGCTGTAAAAAATAAATCTGAATCGTTTATCCTTTTTACAGTTTTTCTCGATTGCTTAAACACATTTCTTGAAACTATGCCTCGTATTCTCAAAACAGTAAACACAAATCCATAACGTCTCACCCAATTCCCCAAACATCCTATTTTCAGGTCAAAATGAAGCTCTACACTCAAAACCATTCACTCTTGCTGAAAAACCAAACTTTGCCCTCAGACAGGACACACAAGCCCTCAAAAATACACACACTACAACATAGTCTTACACACTGGTGCTATAAATTCAAAACAACATTTCCAAAACTGGTAATTCATGTAGCTTGTGGTCCCCCGCCCTCCCTCCCCCCCATCTTTTTTTTTACTCTCTCCTACTCTTACGTAAGATGTGTGTGAGCATCATATGACAGTAAAAGAGCACATGCACACAAACCTTATTCAAATATGGAATTGTATTGGAATGGTAAAGAGTGTTGGTACATGCCTCCCTCCACATGTATCCAAGGATACAATATGATGAACAAGTCTAAGAATGTTCCACATATGGTTGAAATACCATCATTTGCCTAGAAAGATAACATTCTGTGAGCTAAGACTATAAAGGAGAAAGGATGCCCTCCCTTCACTATCACACTCTGCAGCCACTCTGTGTGACTGTACGACTGCTGGCCTTTTCTTGCAAGAACATAAACCTCATCAAAGACAATTGGAAATGTTTGTCTCTTATTCAGTGATAGAAATTTGTTTGCCACCACACCTCCCTGAAGGTTCTGATGATGGAGGCGACGGTGAAGCGACTCAAATTTGGCTGTACTCTTTGCCCAGCCTCCCTCATAGTCATACCATGGACAAGGACATGGCCAACTAAAGTGGCTTGAATTTCATCTGAGACTGCTTGTCTTCTTGTCCTTCCTCCTCCTTCTCCTCCTTCTCCTCCTTCTCCTCCCCCTCCTCCCCTCCCTCCTCCTCTTCCTCCTCCTCCTCTCCCTCCTCGACCTATTGCTTAATTTCTCTGTGGATCCATTGTTCCAAAACTCAGTAAACTGATTTTTATCTTTTATAAAATATTGTATAACCTTTTATCTATTGAAGGATCTGACTGATGTGTGTTCAATTTTGACTCTTAGTGTTTTCACCTGGGTAATTGTGTGCTAACTGAGCTGAAGCTGTGCTGACTTGAGTGAACAATATTGAATGCTAGTGCTTTCTAAATGACCACGTGGTGTAGGCAATGAGAAATGAAGGGATTTGTGTGTAGAGTTTTGCTGTGACAGTTCAACAAATTTGACTAATGTGTCAAAACAGGGGAATAGTGTTCATAGTTCAGTGAAATGGGTGTGCTTTTTGATAAATGGCATTATAGTTTTGAAATTTTAGTTCAAAAGCCTGGTTATAGTGTTTAAACAATCGAGAAAAACTGTAATCTTTTATTAAAAGAATTCACAAAAATCGAACCTTTCATTGAAGTAAAAGAATTGAAAGTGGGGGGTTAATCACATTATGAAATGCTTTTCTTCCAAACACATTGAGTTGTCTCCTATAATGCGTTTGAAGAACATGCCTGACAAACGAGACCATTCCTCCATACAGAATCTCTCCAGATCCACCAGATTCCCAGATCCACGTTGGCACTTCTTCTCTTCAGTTCACCCCACTTATTTTCTGGTTCAGGTCAGGGGACTGGGATGGCCATGGCAGAAGCTTCGTTTTGTGCTCAGTGACACATTTTAGTGTTGATTTTGATGTTTGTTTTGGATCGTTGTGCTGGAAGATCCAAGCACGGCCTAAGATTTCTAGCACAGGCTGTCAGGTTTAGATTTATTTATCTGTTGGTATTTGCTATAATCCACGATACCCTGTATCTGAACAAGATGTCCGGCCTCCAGCAACAACAAAAAAAAAAGGCCCACATCAATAAAGATCCAGCGGTATATTTAATCGTGGGCATGGGGTACTTTTAACCCTGTTTGCACCAAACCCATCTGGTGGGTTTGCTGCCAAAAAACTATTTTTTTAGTTTCATCTGACCATAGAATCCAGTCCCTTTTGAAGTTCCAATCGTGTCTGACAACTGAATGTGCTGGAGTTTGTTTTTTGGATGAGAGAGGAGGATTTTTCTTGAAACCCTCCCAAACAACATGTGGTGATGTAGGGGGGCTGTTTGATTTTTTTTTTTTTTTTAGGCTTTCCGACCCCAAGACTCAACTAATCTCTGCAATTCTCCATCTATGATCCTTGGAGACTCAAACCTTCCTCCTCACCTGTGCATTAGGGCGATATAGACAGGCACACATCCTCTTCCAGGCAAATTTGCAGCATCTTTAGTTGATTGGAACTTCTTAATTATTGCCCTGATGGTGGAAATTAGGTTTTTCAATGCTTTAGCTATTTTCTTACAGCCACTTTCTATTTTGTGAAGCTCAACAATCTTTTGCTGTGCATCAGAACTATATTCTTTGGTTTTACTCATTGTGATGAATAATTAAGGGAATTTGGCCTTTGTGTTTCCTCATATTTATACTCCTGTGAAACAAGAAGTCACAGCTAGACAATTTCATGTTCATAGTCAACCTGGTGTGCTAAAAAATGTAAATTTCAATGGGAATATACCTCAAAGATATTTTACTCATAAAAAATTCTAGGGGTGCCAATAATTATGGCCAACATGTTTTGGAGAGAAACATTTATTTCATAATGTGGCTTTGTAGAGCGCTCTGAAGGGAAGGTGCGATCTTATCCTTTCAAAACTTGCTATTGCTAGCCTCTCTGAAATTGCCTACCCTACCTTTAAGGGTGTTATAGTCTTCTCTTCCCTATTGTGATGTTTATCCAAGTGAAACAGCTTATTGCATAAGAAAAAATGTAGGGCGGGACTTGATTTTGTCCAATGTTGTTTTGCTATTGCTGTGATTTCATGTGAATGTTGTTCCGCCCTCGTGCCAGTGAACACATCATCAAAGAAGAGATGAGATGTCGCTGCAAGTGTGAGGGGAAATTATTTTGATTAAAAATGAAAAGGGCACATTACATTAAAAAAATGATGATAATAATAATAATAATAATAATAATGAAAGTGCACGAATAAATGATTTATAGTATAATTTTTATCAAATATATAATAATAAATACTAAACTATTCCATAAAAAAACAAGAATGTGTTATCAGATTGTGTCATATAAACAGAATTTTTAGGACAGTTACATTACAGTTTAGTGGTGCTTACCCAAGATCAAATTATCCTATTACTATTGATAACACTGTTTGAACAAAATTGAACTTTTTACTATTTGAATAAACTCCTAAGGCCTAACCCTTTCACCTGGAGGACGATATAAAAGGTGAAATCCCATAGACATAAGGTGTGGTCAAATTAGCCAAATTTCCTAGGCAAAAAGGTCCATTGTATTGGTACGGCCTCATGTGGAATTTCATATAAAAAAAATTCTTAACAGCGGTAAATACACTAAGGAGCTACATATAGGGACACATAGAAATGCACTAAATATATGTAATATATTAATGATTAACTTATATTTTGCCTTTGTCAAATGAAATTTCCTCCCGTGAAGGATTATTCCAAACAAAGCAGCAACAGAACCATCGTCCATCACCTGGCAACACACAGTATTGTTCCTAAATGAATTGGTTTGTGAATGAATCAGTTGAGTGAATGATTCAAAGACTCCCTTGACTGCCTCTGAAAGCTTAAAAGTGCTGCCTTCATCTGATCGATCTATTTTTGAAGGCAGCATGTATTTTTCGCTGCCTTTGATATCCAACAATACTGTGGTTCCATTCTGTGACAGTTCAGATAAAAAATCGAGTCATTAATATTCTTACATATAATATAACTCAACCAAAATGATGCAAAATACACATCTGTTGGGCAGAGAATTACTAGTCACTAATCAACACTCATAAACTTATACACTACACTGGTTTGCTGGGTGTGAAATTCCAGCCATTAGCACACTGCTGTTTGTTTGCATTACAGCAACTTCCCAGAACTGATATAATTTATTCCCCAGCATGTTGGGAAGGTTCCAGGGCCGCTCTGAGTCGGCAACTACAGATAAAATGAATGACATGTGCCTGCAAGCTTTGCTCTGTTACTTACACTGAATGTCGCTGCATAAAAAGTGTGCATTTGTAGTGAAACATCAGACCACCAAATTTGTGACACAGAGCATTAGAAAGACAGGAGCACAAGCCACATTTGACATCTGATGTGAGGAGAGTCTGAGCAATGGTGCGTCATTGCTAATTCATCACCATTTAGCTTTGAAAAGGGTCGATCCAAATATGATTTGAGAGAACTGCCTGCAGGTGGCATAAAGCACATTACTAATTCAGAGGGAACTGGGGCTAAATGGACAAGGAAACATGGCCAAACATATGTAGACCACATTGAAGTCCTTGGAAAAGATGAGGAATCACCAGCAGATGTGTAGACCATCGAGGGAAAGTGAGTAAAGGGAAAGCAGTGCAGTTAATTGCTTCAAGATTCGTTGTATGTCATAGTAGCCTATGGCATGACGAACATCCAATGCAAGTTGGAAACTCGTAAATATGTATTGTCCTAATGTTTAATGCTTAGATAGGCTATGTGTTGGTATAATGCACTTTAGAATTATATTGCATAATCATAATTAATCATTTTAAACTCCCGAGTGACCTTTCACAATTAGGTCTTCCTTAATTTTGAGCTCCCACCTGCCTAGGAGACATATCCCTTCTTTCTTTTCCAAAGCCATTAGCTTTAAGTCAGAGTTTGTGTTACGTTAGCTCATGAAAGAGGAGCTACTGTATGTGTACAGGCAGCACAGGCACAGCCACTGGCCTGGTGGTTAATGCCATGTTTACTCTTCCAGACCAACAAGAATCCCAGATTTCCTCAGTGCTTCCTGCAGGGGAGCCACAAATGCCTATGAGTAATCTATACTGGCAACCAGGTCTCTGTCCCTCACAAAAGAGCAGTGTACATGTATATTTGTGCTTGTACTGTATGTCTTATAATCCCCACAAAAACAGGCTTACTGTATATGGTTATGAAGTGCAGGAAGCGTCTACATGCTTCCAGATTGCTGGATTAAATCAAGGATGTCTGTAAAGACTTTAGAAAGCTATATTGTTAACATTCTTATTAATCATGTGATTTAACTATATAGGCCCTATCTTGCACCCGGCGCAAATGACTTTGTACACTGACACATGTATCATTCCTATTTTGCACCCGCGCAAAGCATGCTTTTCCCTCCACAGACACACGTCGGTTAACTAAGAAATACACTTGCGCTCCCCGGGGTGGTTCAGCGCAAAGAGGAGGCGTGTTCCGGCGCAAACTTTCCCTCATGCTATTTTGCTGTTCTATAAAACAATTGCGCCACTGACCAGAAAAAAACCTAGTCTAAAGTCAGCGCGTTGTTCATAATGCTATTTTAAGCGAGCATGCTTACATAATGTAGCGGGTGCACAACGCGCATAAACTTTGATTCTCTCATCAACACAGATGCAGCAGTTTTTATTTTTGCAAATCATACATTATAACAAGGAAAAATATTAACACATGAGGGAAATCATTGTGGTGTCCATGAAGATGTACATTTTTTTAGTTTTTTTTCCTCCCACGCCTGTTTAACCGATGCTGATTTGGGTGGGTTTCTCCCATCCCCATACAACATCACTTCTCTGTCTTTCACGGTCCTGACAAGAACGCCGGTCTCCTCGGCTGTGAACCGCTCCTGGCGCGCGCCTGGTAAATCCGCCGTTATAATAGCAATCCGCCATGCAACATGCGTACCTGCTCTTAAAGGGAATGTGAGATGACGCTCTGATTGGTTTATTTCACGTTACGCCCAAACCACACCTATGAATAATGAAGCTACTTCAGACCAACCCGTTTTAGATTTGCGCCAGGCGCAAGAGGCATTTATCCCGCCGGGAAAATAGCAACAGCGCCGGGATCCGCCCACAAAGTTAGGCCACTTGCGCTTTGCGCTTTGACACTTGCGTTTCAGATCGTTAAAATAGGGCGATATTAGTGACCCTTGATTAACAAGGCCTGTTCACACCACAAATGATAACTGTGATGATAATGATAAAGATATTGTTTTAAAATCGTTCTAAATGTAAGAGAATAGCAAAGTCCACACCACAGCTATAACGATAGCGGCACAGAGAAACAATATCGTCAGGGCTTTTACACTGGGCTCGTTTGCTGCGGTCCGAACCCGAGCGCGTTTGTTCCCAGCGCCCCCCGCAGCGTTGGTCTGGTTTCACACACAACTTGATTCTATCGAACCCTGGTGCGTTTGCGTGCATATGACGTCATCGCAAACGTGCACGGCGCATGATAGAAAACAGAACGCGGGTCAATATTGTGTTTTTTAAAATTAATTCGCTGCTATTATGCGCAGTTGAGTGAACACTACAGGTTTACTGTGCGTGTGTCATACAAGGTGGACTTCTGCTGCTTGCAAACGGACTCTTTTTAGGAGACAGAGGATTTCCAACTTGTTGCCCTGATTCCACGCGCAATGCACGAATACACTGCACGCAGGCTCACTCTCGCTCGTATCCAAGGTAAATCATCAACACTATCATCCCTTACAAGCGTTTTATTTAACGAAATACATCACAATAAGCTAAAAACGCATGCGCAGGATACTTTACTTCCTGAACAAGTGCGCACCCGAGTCCGTGTTGCTTTCACATTCACGCGAACCGCAGCACGGTTCGGGAGCAACCGAACTCAGACCACCTCTTCCAGGTAGTCTCGGGTTCGGTACCCCAGTGCGCACCCGGGTCCCGACAGCGTTCACATTAGCGATTTTTCATGCGAACCGTGCCCCGTTCCGAACTAAACTGCCAGTGTGAAAGAGAATGATTTTTTTCCGGCTGATGAATGATAAAAAAAAAAAAACATTGATTGCCAATCACAATCCATCTTGCTTTAAAGAGCTTGAGCATTTTAAGCGGTAGACGATAAAATTGCAGTGTACAATTAAAATAAACAGAATATTATCATGCATTGGTGTTGGTGCTAATATAGTTATCATTATAGTTATCATTCATGGTGTGAACGGGCCTTAAGTTTTAGCATAGCAACACAATATCCTATTGGAGAAGCTTGAGAGTTATTGTGATTTCTGCCCTCTGTGGATGTGTTTGATATGGCATGTGTATTTTAGCCATGACCCTGCTGGTCTGTTCACAGCTGAGTTTGATTTAGGTTTTATCAGTTGGGGATTTCAGCTCATGTGTTACGCTCAGGTTCATTCTTCCACAGGCACAAATTAAACGAATAACAGACAGACCAATGATGTCAGCCTTGATTATCTGCAAATGTGCCTTTACAATTCATCTAAAAGTTTTTGGCCTCGTATAAGTTCCAAAATCTACTGACAGCCTTTTCTTATTTTTTATGTTTAAATAGGCCTATATATTGTGTAAAATAAATTTTTGCTTTATTTCAGCAATTTAATATGAATTTTTAAATTATATTTCATGATTAAATTATATTATACATATCCTGTACGTTCGGAACTGCAAAACTTTTACAAAAAGAATTAACTTTTGCTGCAGTCCGTAGGTTTTTTTGGGGGTTAAAAATTATCCAAAATACATATTTGAGAAAATACATAACCAGCCAGTGTTCCACACTGCTTGCTTTAGCTCGATTCAAAGCGGTAAGTTTGTAATAATATTTTTAATTCCAGTGGTACTGGTGGATTTCCGCGGGAGATTCGAGCATGTCTTTGCGTCATTACGTCACATCTGTACACATAAAGAAGGAGTCTCGGCTAGTAGGCTATAATGCAAGTGAGGATGTTGGAGGTGGAGATTTAGCCTTTTCTCACTGCACTTGATATAATTACACTTATCAATTTGATGGCGGATCCAGAAAGGTTTAAACGACAATCAACAGTGACAACTAGAGATTCACTCGCTATAAAATGCAAAAGACTTCGTTCGGACTTCGGAGTGGCTACAGAAAGAAGAGACTGCAACCGGACCCATGCGAAAACAAGGATTCATATCACGCAATGCTGACATTGTTAAAGCTCCAGTCCGTAACTTTTTTAAGTTAAAAATAATCCAAAATAATTATATTAAAAAAAACTTATTCTGCCAGTGGTCAAAACTATCTGCTTGCCATAGCTAGATTCAAAACGGTTAGCTTGTAATAATGATTTTAATTCCAGTGGTACTGGTGGGTTTCCGCGGGAAATTCGAGCATGTCTTTGCGTCATTACGTCACACCCGTACACATAAAGAAGGAGTTTCGGCTAGCCGGCTATACTGCGCGTGACGAGATGTTTAGATGTATAGGCTTTTCTCGCAGTACTTTACATGATTAAACTTATGGCATCCAGAAAGATCCAGACAACAATCATCAGTGTCAACTGGAGATTCAGCAGTTATAAAACCCAAAAGACTTCGTACTTCGGATTTAAGGTGGCTAGAGAAAGAGAAAGAAACCGCCTCATGCGAACACAAGGATTTAAACATCGGCGGGGCTTTTGAAAAGTGCGTGAACTCCGTGTTTTGAAGGGGTTCGAAACGGAGGAAGAGACGGCTTTTTTCTGCTGAACAAGTAAGACATTCCAATAGTTCAATCGTGTAACAGTACGTTTTCTTAATTCACACAGTTATGGAGTTTCCTTTGTTGTGCCTTTCTCGTTTTGCTATTATGGAGAATATGAATTCTGAACTACACAGGTAGCTGCTAACCATAAAACACATTAAATTTAACATCACGCAATGCTGATGTTGTTAACATGAACAATTTGAGAACAAAGTAGGCTATAATTTGCACGGTTGCTGTAAATCGCTTATCATGTCGAATGCTTTTTCCCCCTTAGTTGGTCAGAACAAAAAAGGATGTTACTTACTTGTTCAGAAGACATTTTCTTATGAAAATTCTTATGTTGGTCAAACTTTCAAAAAGTGAATCTGTGATTCTGTATGACAGTATCCACACAGCGCGGTGACTGACAGCAGCACTCGCCTCAAAACACTGTGTTCATCCGCGCTGTTTCATGCCGATTTACAACCCACGTAAAGATGATAATTCCGCGAATCAATGCAGTTACAGATTTCGAACAGAGAGATGGCGACAAAGAGGAAAAGATACGGACTGCAGCTTTAACATTAACAATTTGAGAAAAAAGTATAATTTGCACGGTTTTGCGTGATATGATAAGCGATTTTTAGATTTAATCAGCGCGATTGCAATGTCAGAACCAGAACAAAAGTGGATGTTACTTGTTCAATGACATTTTCCGGTGAAAATTATTATGTTGGTCATACTTCCAAAAAGAATAATCTGTGATTCTGAATGCCAGTCTCCACACCGGCCCGGTGACTGACAGCTGCACACTCTCCTCAAACATTGTGTTCATCCGCGCTGTGTCGTGCCGAGGCACAACTCACGTAAAGTTGATAATTCCGCAAATAACTGCAATTGCAGATTTCGAACAGAGATGGCGACAAAAAGGAAAAACTGCGGACTGCAGCTTTAAAGTAAATTTATTTGAACACTACCAGTAGACTACACAAAAATCACATTCTCAGAACTAGGAACATATCTGTTTTCAGCTCTTGTGGTAGAGAGAATTCACTCTCAGAGCGACTGGAACTTAACCTCTTGGGGTCAGTCTGTTGTGTGCTGCACATTTGGTTCTTCATAAAACCTATGCCTAAGAAGAGATGTTATCACTTGGGGAGGGTATTTCAGCTATTCTCATTCACAGAGCACAATAGCAGAAGATATTTCACCTGGCCATGCAGACAATAGAATGGTATTGCTACGGATGGCTGTAAAGCCAGATCTTTCGTTATTCAATAGGAGAGTTAACCAAATGTTTGCTTCTGGCTCTCTACGTGCGACGCCACATCTGCTGAGCAGGTCCTTATGACTGTTTATTTTTGAACGGATGCTTTTCTGTGTTTAGCTAGCTTTTACAGCCTCCAAAGGGCAACCCTTGATCCGTGGTGCTTCAGACATGAATCTGACCACTCAAAAAGTGTGTGTAGCTTTTGAGATCTGGGAACAGGGCTTTTTCAGTCAACCAGAAAGCAGTGCAAACTAGATTTTGGGTGGATTTTGCTTACTCATGCCAAACTCACCTCCACAATGATAGGCTGTTCTGGGTGGTTGTATAAGAGCAATAGTAAGTGCTTTCCTTAAGGTGAAAGTTTGAATATAACATTTTAAGCCCATCAGTAGTTATGGCAGATGCATTTATCAAACTTTATTAGTTTTATTTGCCAGCTATGCAATGGTAACCTGCTGTTATAGGGGGAGGGGTTGGGGCCGAGCCCCATTGTGTGTTGGGGCAGTAGCTGCTTTGTGCTCAGTATGACAGCCTGTTTCCTACGGAAGCTTGTTTCGGCCACTGAATAAAAATAAAAGGTAATTGCAACTTTTTATCTCACAATTCTGACATTGTTTCTCACAATTGTGAGTTTACATCCGTTTACATCATTGTAAGATATAAACTTGCAATTCTCAGAAAAAAAGTCAGAATTGAGAGATATAAACTCGCAATTGTGAGAAAAAAGTCAGAATTGTGATGAAAAAAATTCGAAATTGCGAGTTTATATCTTACAATTCTGACTTTATAACTCAAATTCTGACTTTATTTCACGCTGTTCTGAGAAAAAAAGTCAGAATTATGATGTGTAGACTTGCAATTGCGAGAAAAAAATTGTATTCTGTTGCGGAAACAATTAAGCTTCCATGTTTCTGGCTTGGAATTAAAAAATGTAAAAGATAATTGCGACTTTTTATCTCACAATTCTGACTTTTGTTTCTCAGAATTGTGTGATATATAAACTGGCAATTGTGAGTCAGAATTTCTAGATATAATCTCATAATTCTGACTTTTTTTTCTCTCACAAAAAAGTGAGTTTATATCTTATGGAAGTTTATATCTTATTGTTTCCTCCACAGAATAAAACAAATTTAGGCTAATTCCTACTTTTTCTCACAATTCGGACTTTTTTTCTCGCAAATGCAAGTTTACATCTCGCAATTCTCAGAATTGCGTGAGATAAAGTCACAAAAGCGAGATATAAAGTCAGAATTGTGAGATATAAACTTGCAATTCTGAGGAAAAAAGTGTTTTTTTCATCAGAATTCTATGACTCGCAATTGCGAGTTTAGATCTCACAATTCTGAGAAAAGAAGTCAGAATCATAAGATATAAACTCAGTTGTGAGATAAATAGTCGCAATTATCTTTTAAAATGTTTTATCCTGTGGCAGAACAAGCTTCCATAATATTTCGCAGTTCTGACTTCTGTTTAGGCCTATCTGTTTCTATATTTCACAAATCTGACTTTATAACAGAATGGTCAGAATTGTGAGATAAAAAGTCACAATTACCTTTTTCATGTTTTATTCCATGGCAGAAACAAGCTTCCATAACTCAGGGTCTCTAGGGGGGGGGGGGCAGGTCCTCAGGAAGGCCTCAAGCTGTGAGTAAACAGCTGTATGTAGGATCTGACTCACTGACCCGTTTGTGTCAGTCACCCCAGTCCTAATAGACAAGATCTGCAGCCATACACACACTTCTAAACGGAAAAACGTTAGGCATGACAACCTTCATCAGATCTGTTTCATTGTTTGGTAAACCACTGAATCTAGTTTAAAGCAAGAAATGTTAGCATGATACTGAAGATAAACTCATTTCAGAACAGTGAATCAGTGGCCCAAAAAAGGTTTTAAGTTTATCATGATCCACTAATGTCTGACAACCAGAAAGTGTCCAAATACTTTTTTTTTGAAAAATGTTATAAAGATGTAGGCCTATACTGATTAATAGGTATATATTTCCGTTCAAAAGTTTGGGGTCTTTAAGACTTTTTAATATTGTCTCTTATGCTTAACCAGCTGTATTTGATCAAAAACCAAAACCAAAAACACACTAAAAAACTATTATTTACAATTTAAAATATCTGTTTTCCTTTTAATATATTTAAAAATGTAATTTATTCCAACTAACACAAACATACATTATATAATAATAAGATTTTTTTTTAGCTCCAAATCATCATATTAGAATGATTTCTGAAGGATCATGTGACACTGAAGACTGTGTAATGATGCTGAAAATTCAGCTTTGTCACAGGAATAAATTACATTTTTAAAATATCTGTTTTCCTTTTAATATATTTAAAAATGTAATTTATTCCTGTGACAAAGCTGAATTTTCAGCATCATTACACAGTCTTCAGTGTCACATGATCCTTCAGAAATCATTCTAATATGATGATTTGGAGCTAAAAAAAAATCTTATTATTATATAATGTATGTTTGTGTTAGTTATCAAATTCATATTTATTCTGAGAAGGACGATACTCCTTTAGTTGACGTGGCCTGGTTATTGTACACATGCGATGATGTGATGAGCCGTGAGAAATGCTCCAGCGCCTCTCCAGAACTGCAGGATCTGGGTGTGTGTGTGGCGGAGATGACCATCCTTTCAAAAAGAGAAGGGAGAAGAGGGAAACATGACAGGAAATAGGATTTGTTCAGGTTCAGCGCTCCACTTAAAGCTTGCTAGGAGAGCACTCACTAGTGTCCCATTAATTGACCATAATTAACAGGAAGACTAATGTGAGATATGAAATGGGGTCATGTTGGGGTGGCATGGTTGTTCTGATTTGAAATGGCTTAAAACCACTTACATCCTACAGCCACATGATCCATCCTTTATAATGAAGGTATAGTCAAATATTTCAACATTTGCTGATTTTGCATCATGTATTAATCATTGTGTCATCATCTGGAAAAGTATTCCACACAGAAGGCGGCTCAGTCAGGGAGTTTTCGGCTTCAGATGCATTTTGATCCAATGTGAGTCATATGGAAATTAAATAGGCATTTTAAACTTAATAGGATTTTTTGAAAAGCACACTTTTAATGTGCTTGACAAAGGGAGGGATGAGCAGAAGCACCATATGGGTGGCAGACTATTATTAATATTATTCCATGACCTGACTATGAATGGCAGATTCCTGTTATATATGACAGGTGCCCTGAAGGGACAGATCATTCATCTATTAAAAAAATAAAATAACGTGTAATGCATAGGCATACAGCAAATAACCAGGAATTATTTAAAAAATATATATATAATTAATTATTTGAATTAAATTATTTGAATTTCTTTAAAACATATAACATATAAGTTAAAATGCTCTTATTATTAAAATCGAGCATTGTTGAACTGTGCTTATTAGTTGATAACTCAAAAAAGAAGGGCATTTTTTTTATCTTCCACTGAATAATTATGGCAGTGCAACACTGCCATCTATTGGCATAACATGTTTACATTTACTACACAATTTTCTTTCCCAAATCAATTCACTTACAATGCCAATAGGTGTCAGTCTAACCCCACATTTAATTCATTTGAAATAAACAGACGGTCCAGCGCTGATTTTAATAAAAAGCCTATTATGAGTGTTGGCAAAACAGCACACTTTTTGTGCATTATTACACGAGGGATGTTACAATAACCATAATTATATGGTAACTGGACCTTTAGACACTTAAAAATAATATAGGCTGTGATAAATCAGTTGTTATGCCTTTATTTGTTTTGTGCTCTTACAAAAGCTTAATTTGCATTTTAAAATTTGAAAACTGCTAGTCAAATTAGTAAAAAATACAATCCGAATTCTGATCGCATGCGCAAAAAGGGAACTAAAATGACATTCATCTCTCCATTTCTGCTAACAGGAAGACCTGCTTTGTAAATTATGTGTTTCTGGAGGCAGAGAGCTAAATTACTTTTCAAAGGGATGCCAATTTTGGAAGGGAAGCTGGCAGCAGAGATGGCTGGCACTACCTACGTGATTGAACGCTCAGCATATCAATGACCTCGTTCAAAGCAGAGCTGGAATTCAACACACAAAGACATCATTGAAATGAGAACAATGTCATACCCACATTTGGATAACACAGCTTATTTATTTTAACTCAGTACATCAATATTTAATTTTACGCTTCCATGTTATTAGAAAATGTAGGCTATAAAAAGTAAAAAAAAAAAAATAATAATAATAACTTTTACTCAAACTTGCGGTTGTTGCTTTAAAACACACATTCATCCTTCGATTAATTGTGATATTCTTATAATAGTTAGTTTCACTTCACAATAATAACATAACGTGATTGTAAAAGTTAGAAGAAGAAAATAAACCAATGAAGGCCCCAGCGAGGATCGAACTCGCGACCCCTGGTTTACAAGACCAGTGCTCTAACCACTGAGCTATGGAGCCATGTTGTTGTATGCTAACGTGCTAATGGCTAATATACGCTTTTGTACATGGTTAAGCCTTATTTTTACGAAAATAGTACGACATAATAGTATCCTATACCAGTACGATAATAATCTTCGCAGATATTTTAACGTTACTTGTATTTATTTACACATTCATATATTTGAATCTTGTATTTAGCTACAAAAGTTTAGCAAACCAATTCAACTGTGTAAGTAAAATGACCTATTTGCTACTCAAAAATTAATAACTTGCTACAACTATTTTACGGAAACTGTTAACTTACTGTTTAGAGCAAATATTTTAAAAGAATCTACTTCCTATCTGTAAAAAAAGAGAGAAAAGCGGTATCTCTAAAAGTAGCTACAACAAAACGTCTAGTTTGCCAGTTGTTGTTGCGTTTCCTATTCACGATAGCCTATAGCTGAAGTGTAAATTTGTAAAGTGATACAGATGGATAGTAATACCATACTCTGCAATATTACACGAGCAGAATATTCATTTGTAGCCTACTCCAAGGTAAGACTTCAAAAGATAGGCTACAACAAACGAGTGTCCAAAGACATTTTAAGATGTGCTGCTGATTTTGTTCATGTTTTGGGTTGGTTTAAAATAATCACAAAAATTGTATAATTCCAAATTTATTTGAATGAATAACGCTAAATGAACGTTTACAAATGTTATGATATAATTGATGGGACGACAAAACTTCATTTATTGATTCAGAGTCAGACAATTTAAAACATCAACAGGTCTAATTGAGCATAAAAATCATGAACATGAATGTTTCGTCATGATTTAAACTACTCAAATATCACGTTTTACAGTTTTTCTCAGCCACTTAGGGACATTTCTCATATCACAATTCTCAAAACTAGGCTACTTGTTCAACCTCCACATCTCACGTGTGCACATCATACATCAATTTCTCATTCTTTTGAACAACTTGCCAATGCTTTGGTACATTCATGCAAATGATTTTGTACAGCTGTTTCATACATTATCAATTGCTTATGTCATGTTGATCATAGGCTTAGCCTATGCTTCTCTGTTGAATAAATAGTCAAAACATCTAGGCATTAGTTCATCGCAAAAGTCAGCGCAAAATGATTCAAACTAGTTGTCATAATGGCAAGCACAATGTTTTATTTTTTTAAATGTATTATTATTTTTTCAAATGTGTCCTGAATTAATGAATTACACAGGTGAATCTTGGATTTCACTAATGAAGACAAGTCTGAAACCAGTTCTGTAAAATACCTCAGGTGCATCTGATGAACCTTCAATTTAGTAGGCTAAGCATTATATAGACAGAGCACAACAATTTCTGAGAATGAAAGAACAAAGAAATGAACAGGGTCAACAGCCATGTAAGGATGCATGATGGAAGGTTAGCGGGGCAAAACAGAGGTAGAAGAGGCAGAGGACATAGGCACATTTCTGATGAAATAAGGGCCACTATGAAACATGTTCTCAATCATGGCCTTACAATGGCCAAGGCAATGCACAGGGTGGAAGCAAATGGTTGGGAGAACATTCAAATGTTTTGTGGACAGTAAAAGTATGTAATCCAACAATGTGCACTGTACTTTAATAATACTTTTTTTTTTTTTTTTTCTATATCACAATGACATTGCACTATGATTTGTTGACAGACCACCTACAATCAAACTAAATCCTGTCAAAAATGGGATTTCTGCCAAAATACACAAATCTGTACATTTTTACTGTTGAAATTGATATATTCCATATAGAAAAGGTTCAGCCTTGTGCACTGTTTTGTATCAAAACCGTTGCCATATTTTACATCAGGAAATACAGTCAGAGTACACTATTATATTGACAACATGGCTAAGCATTTTGACTAGCTTGTTTGTGAACAATGACACAGACTTGTCATTCTGATAGCAGTGATATGTTCATAGATATAAAAACTTTTGAGAGACGAACTAAGGATTTTGAGCAAGTTACAGGCTTTCGTAGGAAATTGTGTGGTGCTGTTTGTACATAATTGTTTCGAGAAATGCACTTACTGATTTGCAATGTTAAAGGGTTAGTTCACCAAGTAATGAAAATTCTGTCATTAATTACTCACCCTCGTGTCGTCCCAAAGCCAGAAGACTTTTGTTAATCTTCGGAACACAAATGAAGATCTTTTTGATGAAATCTGACAGCTTTCTGTCCCTCCATAGACGGCTGTGCAACTACCACTTTGACGCGAAAGTTCATAAAGAGATCGTAAAACTAATCATATGAATTGAGCCGTTCAGTCCAAATTTTATGAAGAGACACAATCGCTTTATATGATGAACAAATTTAATTTAGCCTTAAATATGTTCATCAAAAAGATCTTAATTTGTGTTCCGAAGATAAACGAAATCTTAGGGCTTTGAAACGACATGAAGGTGAGTAATTAATGACAGAATTTTCTTTTTTTGGGTGAACTATCCCTTTAAGGATGATTCAAGAAATGGACCTAAAGTGACTGAGAAAAACTGTATTATAGTCCAAATGTCTTCTCTCTTGCAGTTGGAAATGATCAGTTATGTGCTACAACTAATAACAAAATGGTTGTTTCTGAAATGTTAAAGATTATTCTAGGCCTGAATCTGAATTTCCACATATCACTCCTGCATCTTCATAGTGAGCGCAGTTGTGTGTGCCAATCCCAGCGTGCTGACAATCCAAGAGAGTTTCCTCAGTCCCCTCACACTGCACATCATCCAAAATAATCTTCAGGCTCGTCCCTTCCCCAAACTCAGCGGCAGCCTTAAGTGCATGGCGGAACCCGAGCTGCCGGCAGACCACAATTGCATTCTTGGTGTTCCAGAGATCATCACAAACAGTCCCCCATTCCCCATTAGCGTATACTTCCACCCTTCCCCGATCCATCCGGCCCTCTTCATCCCCGACTAATCTCACCACTCCGTTCTTGTGCTTGCCCTTCTTGCGTCTACCCTTCCTCTGTCTGGATGTCCTATTGGGCTTGGGTGTAGTTGGGGTGAATGGTGTGGTGGTGATCTGCCCATCCTGCTCATTTAAGATGTCCAGCAGCTCCTGAAACCAGCCTTTTGAGCCATCGACGGGAGGTTCCTCTGCATTTGAGAGTCTTGGAAGCTTTGTTGGAACATGGACTCCTATCAATGCTGTGAAAAGGGGGATTTATACAAAAAACAGTTACTCAATCATGTTGTTATAGAGTGCCGCAGAGTCCTAAAACCTGGAAAAAAAGTTTATTTTTATTTCCACTCCGGTTCTATTGTCCTGTTTTACGTATCTTGTAAAATTGGCTAAATAGGGCTTTCGGGGACATTAAACATCACACCGAACAGGAAACCTCTTCTACTCACTAGTCTGCTTCCACAGCCTCATTGTGTTTATACTCAAGATCTTCAAAACTATTCTAACTCAAACTTTCCAAATTGTAGATATGAAATAAAAATTGAAGAGTTTTCGGAAGCTTAGTGGTGTTAAAGGGATAGTTCACTTTGAAATACATTTTTGGTATGTTTTAGCTTACCTCAAGGGCATCCAAGATGTAGGTGTCTTTGTTTCCGCAGAAAATGGTCACCACCTCAAAGAGCATGCACAGAGAAGTCCAAAATTAAACATGATTTAATGACTCGTAAATGTAAGTACACATTGATGGCCTAAGACACGAAACGAGCGGTTTGTGTTAGAAAACGAACAGTATTTATATCGTTTTTACCTCTTGTAACCACAGCCACGTCCAAGTGATCTGAGGGCGCGGGCGCTTCAGTCTGCGCAAGCGCCGGAAAGCGCCGGAAGTGATCTCTCGCGCGTGTACGTCACTCATTGTTTACACAGAGATTTCGGAAGTGTTACCTTTCACTGTGAAGATCTAAACAGATTTAGATATACAGGAAATCGCAATGGAAGACGATTTCGACTTCCGAAATCTCTGTGTAAACAATGAGTGACGTACACGCGCTAGAGATCACTTCCGGCGCTTTCCGGCGCTTGCGCAGACCGAAGATCACTCAGATCACTTGGTCGTGGCTGTGGTTACAAGAGGTAAAAACCATATAAATACTGTTCGTTTTCTCGCGCAAACCGCTCGTTTCGTGTCTTAGGCCATCAATGTGTACTTACATTTACGAGTCATTAAATCATGTTTAATTTGGACTTCTCTGTGCATGCTCTTTGAGGTGGTGACCATAGACCTGCATTATATGACTGACAGACAAGAACGGTTTGACCTAAAAATATCAAAATTTAAACTTCTGCGGAAACAAAGACACCTACATCTTGGATGCCCTTGAGGTAAGCTAAAACATACCAAAAATGAATTTCAAAGTGAACTATCCCTTTAAGGTTGAAGTTGTGCGTACATGGTGTAATTCATTAGAGCCTAACTGTAATGTTTACTTCTTGCAATTGCATTTAGTGACGATTGTCATGATGAACAAAACGTAAGAATCATAAACTTTTGTTGGTCGCTGAGCGTATTTTCTGCAATTTTAAGGGAACCAAGGTGATGATGACTCTGAGAGGCCTACTCTAATTGTGGTACTCTATTGAACATTTAATTTAAAAAAGCATGTCTGATGGCAAAAACACAGTTTTGGGTGTACAGATTGACTAGATCTCTTATGAAGTAAGCAAACTTACTTTCCTTTGGCTTGAATGGTATAAGACTGCTCTTAACACGAACTGAAAGTGGCTCATAATTACATTTTCCTGGAGGTGCACGTCTGTAATAAAGCAGGGATAGCATTTTAATCTTTTAATGAATATTCTGGGTTTAATACAAGTTGAGATCAACAGTATTTGTGTCCTAATGTTGATTATCACAGAATTAATTTCACATTGTCTCTCGTTTTCTTTAACAGAAGCAAAAATCCAGGTTACGGTAAGACACATGGAAGCAAACAGGGTCCAATTTCTGGAGGATTTATAAACCGAAATGTGAAGCTTTAAATTTTATAAAAGCTTTTTAAAATTTTTATAATTATTATGTTTTTCAACTTGTGTATTATTTGAGCTGTAAAGTCTTTCTCATCATTTTTTAAGGTTGTTTTAGACGTTAAGTTGTCATAGTTGTAACACTAAAATCATGTTAACATGCATAATCTTGTGGCCATACTTTTAAAACAGTGAGTATTTTAACATTTACGGATTGGCCCAATTCACTGCCATTGTAAAAGTCTCACTGTAACTCTGATTTTTGTGAGAGAGAGAGAGAGAGAGAGAGAGAGAGAGAGAGAGAGAGAGAGAGAGAGAGAGAGAGAGAGAGAGAGAGAGAGAGAGAGAGAGAGAGAGAGAGAGAGAGAGAGAGAGGGAGAGAGAGAGAGAGAGAGAGAGAGAGAGAGAGAGAGAGAGAGAGAGAGAGAGAGAGAGAGAGAGAGAGAGATATTACAGCAGTACATATTGCTGCCAACACAGCATTTTGAGAGTAAAGTCTGTTAAGAGGCAACACAAGCTGATCTTTGAACACCAGAGACTACATTATTACGAGTGATGAAAAAGAATACCTGGAAGGGTCAACAATCTTGTACACAACGCCTGTAGGAGATGTTGCACTTGGTATTTCGGTGGACATGAAATAGAGTTCACCTGGTCACAGATAACAAGTCACATGAAACACTGATCAAATTAACATTAAACACTACGTAGTTTTTTTCCACTAGGAGCTGTAGAGCAACTAATTTATGCAGCATATAAAGTGTATAAAAGGAATATGTCGCCTTTCTTTTGCATACCTGCTTCATCCTCTGCAAACGAAATGATGTAAGGATAGTAATTGTTGATAAGCCCTGGAAATGAACAAGTCAGACCCACACCCATGCAAATCTCACTGTATTCCCAACTGTGTGTGTTTCTGTTTTCCTTTAAACTCATCAGGCGTCTGAAAATTCATAGAGTTCACATTTAAAAACAATGTTTGTCATTTTGAAAAAGTGAAATTTCTAATGACCTCAAGTAGTATCACAACAGCATTATCATTCAAATGATTTTTTAAAATTGTAATAATGCTTTGAAAAAAAGTCCCACGCTCAGAAAAGTTGCATTTATTTGATCAAAAACACAGTAAACGCAGTAATTTTGAGAATTATAATTACACTATAAAATAACTGTTTTGTATTTGAATATATTCTGGGAAAATATTACTGTGATGGTTAAGCTTTTTCAGCATCATTACTCCAATCTTCAGTGTCATACGATCCTTTAGAAATCATGCTGATTTGGTGCTCGAGAAACATTTCTTATCATTATCAATGCTGAAAACAGCTGTGCTGCTTAATATTTTTGTGGAAATGGCATTTTTTACTTTGATAAATACAAAGTTCAAACTGCATTTATTTTAAATAGAAATATTTTGTAACATTTTATTAATGTCTTCACCGTCACTTTAATACACTCTTTCTGAATGAAAGCATTAATTTATTTTATTTAAAAAAATAATTACTTACCCACTCATGAAGTCTCCAAAAATGTACATGCCATTTAAATTTGGATTTTCACAGCCTCTGTAAACATATCCACCTGTGACCGATTTACCCATTTTGTGTGGATATGCGTAAATCGGAAGAACATCATCTAGAAGTAAAAGAGTTTAGCGTAAAAAGACTTAATAGGTTGAAAAAGACACTAAATCATCCATTCATCCAATAAAAACGTATTCAAAATTCAAACATTAAGAATTTAAAGGACTGACAATGAGAGTAAATGTATTCCCACCTAAGGAGCTGTTGGCACAGAGTTTTTTGTCGTAACAAGAGAAGCCCTCTTTTGCTCTCCAGCCATAATTCCGGCCCTTCTCCACAATGTCTATTTCCTCATACTTATTCTGGCCCACGTCTCCACAGAAAATTCGTCCTTTTCCTTCCTTGGTGTTCGGATCTCCTCTGTCTACAGAGCATCTCCACATGTTCCTCACACCGTAGGCATACACTTCTGGACGAGCGTTGGGTTCACGTATGAATGGATTGTCCGGTGGAATTCTATACAACGGCCCCCTCTCGTTGTCATCTACATCAATGCGAAGAGCCTTTCCCAAAAGGGCAGATCTAGCAGTAACATCCAGATAAGAGATGAAAAATTATCACAACCGAACTGTCCTTCTTGTACCAAACTGAAATTAGCTTCTTGTACAATATTCAAATAATATCACAGTTGACTAATCATCTAAACTTACTTGTTCTGTGCATTTCCAAATTTCCCAAATGGATCTCCTGCCATTCCACCATCTCCAGTGAAGATGTATAAGTATCCATCATCGGCGAAGAGAAGCTGCCCACCATTGTGATTAGAAGCAGGTTCATCGATCTCTAAAATGATTCTGAGGGGACATGAAGATACTGTAAGTGGAGTATTGGACGCTCTAAACCCAATTGAAATTATGATTATCATAATTACCCAATTATGCATTGAAAGCATACACTCTAAAAATAAAGGTTCTTTATTGGCATTGATGGTTCATTGAAGAACCTTTAACAACCTTTCCATTGCTCAAAAGGTACTTTAAATTGGAAAAAGTTTCTTCAGATTATTAAATTATTTTTCACAATAAGAAAAAAAAATGGGCTTTTTTAGGAATTGTTCCAGCCCGTTCTCATCCCAAGGCGTCATCTAACTGACACTTTTGACCATGCGTCAACATGCCGACGCACATGGTACCCCTTAAGCGTCAATATGAGACCCGCCTCCTAGTGGTCTAACCCTAACCCTACCCCAGACCTAAACCTACCCATAACGGAAGCGTCATCTAACTGACGCTAAAGGGTGCCATGTGCGTCGGATTTAGACGCATGGTCAAAAGCGTCAGTCAGATGACGCCCGAGGATGAGCGTCTCATATTGACGCTTAAGGGGTACCATGTGCGTCGGCATGTTGACGCATGGTCAAAAGTGTCAGTTTGATGACGCCTTGGGATGAGAATGTGTTGATTGTTCACAGAACGGTTCTTTGAGGAACCCAAAATGGTTCTGTTGCACCGAAACGAAAACCCCCTTTTGGAACCTTTAATTTAAAGAAAAACAGCTGCTCACCTCTCTGAACTGTGGTCAACCACGTTCATATCCGCAGAAGAGATACGGAACTCACTGATACGGATTCTCTCATCAAAGCCCACCTCAACAGAGTAGTATACATACAGCTTCCCATTGTATTTAAAACGGGGGTGAAAGGTGAGTCCCAAAAATCCTCTTTCATCACCTTCCCATGGAGATGTCAACACAGCTTTTGTGATGTTTAGAAATGGCTTTTCAAGCTTTGATCGATCTGGAAGGTATACCCAGACCAGGCCAACTTGTTCAGCAACGAAAAACCTGTGCGTGCCATCATTGGCGTGAATCATGGCGAGAGGATTTCTGAGTCCATTGGCTACCTCCTCCAAACATAGCTGCAAGCAGCCCTCAGAGTCCGATGCAGTGCGGCCCAGACTTTTGGTTAAGCGTTCATTGCTCAAAATATGAGGATAGCAGTAATCTGGGTCATCCAGCTCTAGGTACTGACAAAGCCTGCGCTGGTCATGCTCAAGTTCTGGAAGACGTGGATCGTCAGACAACAAGGTAAGAAAGGATCTGCACTTGGAATGGAATTGAGGGCAATAGTCGGGGCAGAGTCCAGGTATGGTCCGTAAAGGCGTGTTGGGGTCTTCGGCGTCAAAAAGATGAGCAGCGTATGGAGAGCATTCCTGAAGAAGAGAAACAGGAAAAGTGGGGGATGTAACTGAATCGTGACGGCCTCAAGAAATGCATTTGAATAGTCATGTCTGCTTTCCCACATTCAACACTCTGTGAAACCACAAGCACTTACACCTCAATGTAGTGTTTACAGTGGCCCACACTGCACTGGGAAAAAAGCAATCCATGAAGTTTTTTTTATGTGACCCCTAGACGTTTAACTTACTTCGGAACCTAAAAGTTTAAAATAGGCAGAGCTATTTAGCAATATGTTTCTAATTTGGCGTGAATGGTTGCTAGGGTCTTGCTAGCATGCCAGGGAGTTTTGAAGAAATTAATACTTTTATTCAGCAGGGATGCATTAAACTGATCAAAAGTGACATTTATGTTAGCCTATGTGATTTCTATTTCAAATCAATACTATTCTTTTGAAGTGTTCGACTCGTCTGATTACCCTGGGTGTTTATTTTGCTATATTGTATCTCGTACTTGTTTACGTGTTGTTGTTTTTTGTTTGTCACATAGTCTATGCATTTTTTATATAATTCTATTTTGTTGTTTTGTTTTAGTCAAGCTCTTTGTGTATTCATTTACATGACTGTGCAGTGTGCTTTCTATAGGAACTATTTGCAAGGTTGGGCAAAAAAGAGATTCTTCTAGTGACGTCATTTGGCCCCAACCAACCGTGTTTCAAATCATTGGCAACTCTAACAGACAGTTGGACATCATCATCGTTTACAATTTATGGCTGCAAATTGCGGTACGTGTTGAGAGGCTAACAAACAATGGCTCGAGTACATTTATAAAGCCACTGTAAACTAAACAAAAAATATCGTTTTGTAATAGTGCGGTCAAACTTACCTGACAAAGCATATCCTGAACGTACGCGGCACAGTTCGAATATCCATAATAATCGAAGTTATCCATTATTCGATAGTATTTTGCCTTCAGCTCTTGGTCCCTGGCATAATCACAGCAGCCGAAGTATTTATACATTTGACAGAACTGAAGCTCTTGTTGAGGCTGAAATGGGGGTTTAAAATCCAAACACTGTGGATGCAGGAACGCAGGTGCGACCCAAAACGCCAACAAATAAAACAAAATAAACGGCGATTGCCATATACGGCCGAAAACATCGCAAAAGTACCACATAGCGCTCAAATCCTGGTGCCCAACTTCAGATAGCCTACATGGAAGTAAAAGTTATGCAATGGCGAGGATACTCGACGTGTGTCCTCACTGACTTATGTAGCCCAGTCGTGCACTTTGCCCAGAATTTAATCATCAACCATTTCCAAACAGATTCACGACTTATTTACTGTGTAGCGAATCGCAAATCGTTTGGACCTCTGTCATGTCTCCTTGTTTGAGCTACGAGACGCGTCTTACATCCTGAGCAGTTGTGAAACACACAGTTCCGAACAGCAACTCTCCGACTGTAATTCATGTCTCTCTAAACCTGTTACGCTGCAGTTATAGAAACGATAAAAAAAAAGACTCATTATCGCAGGTTTAGTGTTTAGTTTAACCCTGTAAGCCACATTTCAGCTTTAAAGCATGCTTAGGTATAATGTTAACACGTATGGCTTTTGCTGATTTTAGGAGAATTTCATGTTTCAAAAATCCTAAGCGTGGGTCTCGGAGACCACAGGTTCTAATGTATGATTGTTGTAAAACTGTGTGTGTATGTTTTCTTGCTGGATTAAAATTTAAATCTCTATTTTGTATAGCCTAACAATCAGTGCATGTCTGTAACAAAATAACAAAAGTGCATGTCTGAACATACAGTTTTTATTAGGTCAGATTAACACATTAACAATTTGAAGATAAAATAATGGGTTAATTATATTATTATTATTATCCTAATAATTTTATACAGAACCCAAACAGAAATAAAGTCAACTTCAACAGGGGCTTAAAGTGAGAGCACTGGCGTTGAATGTACGAAAACTAAACAATAATCTTTGTTCCATCTGTTCTGTTATGCAATCACAGTTTACCAGTCATATTTCAAACACTTGGATATCCTCACTTTGTGCTGTTTATTTTAACTCATGTTTTGTTGAAACTGGCTGTACTTCCTATCTGTTTGGTGTATCAAAATCCCTATGTGCAAAAATAATAATAGTAGCCTAATTAAAAAAATGAAACAATTTAAAGGTAGGGTAGACAATTTCGGAGAGGCTAGCAATAGCAAGCTAGCATTGAAAGCATCCCAACCTCCCTTTAGAGCGTCTCCAAAACCACGTCTCCTTCAAAACACATGAACACAGCAGAGTCTGCTTAAGCGCCACGAGAGACTGCGTTAAACTACCTCATGTCTCAAAGCACATGTATAACATTAAAATAATAATGTGTAAACAACTTACAGAGCTCTTACTTGCACCTGACTGCAGATTCATTTGGCGTTGATAGTGTTGATAGAAACGCATAAATCTGAGACTGGGGACATGAACAGCTCCAGGTACGAGAACGTCACGGGTTGCCATCTCGTACGGTTATGACATTACGTGAACATTACCTCCCCTCACATCCTAAGGGGGAGGAGCTGAGACGTGAGGAAAGGAAACGAGGATGCACAAATAAGAAATGAGAAACACCGCCTGTGTGTTTACTCTGCAGCCTCATGGAACGCACTGATGACGTGTGATGTCTGCGCGAGCAGGTGCGCGGAAGTATGGAAGTATATTGACAGGCAAGTAGAACATCGACAGACCGACCGACATTTTTTGGCCCTGAGACTTCCACAAAAGATACAGTATGTATTTTTTTTTAGACCACTTCTATTACTGATTACAGTAAATAGTATTATCAGGATGTGAAGAGAGTTTCAGTAGTGTACCTTTAATCTCTCCTCAGTTTTTAACAAAAAACTAATTAAAACCCAGTAATCAAATATTAGCCTATTGTTCTATGACTCGTTGTGAACTTCAGAAAGGTGATTATTATCCAGGACCAGGATAGTAACATGTCTGTTTTAAAGCAGCACTAAGTAGGAATTCCGTTTTTGTCAAACAGCGACCCCTAGAGTCGCTGTGGAGTACTTGTACTGTCGTGAATAGCACTCACGCAGAGATGGCTCGCACTCACGGCCGGATCCCCTCCCCCTGTACACCGGTACCTGTTCAGTAGGATGGACGCTGTAACGAGTGGAAATAAGGTATGGCCCCTTTAGGAGCTGCGCGCGCCCAACACAACATGTATACGGCGCCGGGTTATTTCTGTTTGATGCTCATTTTATCAGAATTTTATCAGATCTGTTTTTTGCCGTAAAGCAATTCGTTACCTCGCCGGCCCAAAGTTGCAAGGGTGGTTTTGCGGCTCACAGGCACCAGGGGGGTGCGAGATGACCACCATTCAACACGAAATCAGTAATATAAACATTACAATGACTCCAAAGCTGTTCGGTTAAGGTAAAAAAGTTACTTAGTTCACCTTTAAGTAGGGTTGGGTACCGAAACTCGGTGCCAATAGGGAACCGGTTCCGACGTAAACGGTAGTAACCAGACCGAATAAGAACGACAATTTCGGTGCCTGACTTAATTAGGCACACACACACACGCACAGTCTCTTCTGTCTCGCATGCGCGCTCTTGCTCGCAAGGTTTGGCTGCATTTCACGTGTAAAATTACGCGTCAGAACGACCTCTGGGTGTGCCGATAGTCTGAATACCATATAGAATCAAGCCAACTCATTGGCTGATGGCGCGGGCGCCGCCTCGACGCACTTACGTCGTCATATTATGTTGGCGCGCGCGCGCCATCTGCGCCTCAGATTTCTCTGCCGAAAAAGGAAGCTGGTCGGCAGCGCGAGGAGCTTGGCAGCTTACACCAGTAACCAGAGATGTTCTCTTTCATAGGTTCACTCAACGCTGCGTAGCTAAGAAGCAGTGGATTTGTATTTGTAGGCTGCTGTATCACGTGCCGTTTGAACTGAAGCGCTACAGCGATCTGTCACATTTCAAAGAGCCAAAACGTTATTTATTGTGCGAATCTCGTAAAAATATTGACAGAATCTGACAGCTGTGGATTTGTTCCATATCAAAAGTAACCTTGTCTGTCGGTGTCAGTGTCCTCTTTGTCCGCGATTTTTCTCTGCGTGAGAAAATGGATGTGTGGCTTGCGTGAGAGCGTGTGAAAAGGGTCAATTGCGTGAGTCTCACGGTCAATGCGTGAGAGTTGGCAGCTCTGCCTGCTAGTAATCTCTATTAATCTCCAGTATTATTACATTGTTTGATACAATATTGTTTTATTTGATATTATGTAAATGTTAATTTTTATTTTATATTGGTTTTATTATTATTTGTATTTATATTGTTTAAAGATTTAAGCTAATATTGTGTCCAGTTTGGCCCTGTAAATAAAAGGGTATTATTTTTTGATAAAGTGTGTGCGGTTTCGTTTTCTTAAGTACCGTTTCAAGAACCGTTTAGGCACCGGAACCGTTTAAAAAATACCGAGTAGGTACTGGTATCGGATAAAACCCAACCGATACCCAACCCTACCTTTAAGTCAGTGTGTCCCTAGCAAGTATGCATAGTCGAATTAAAGCAAATCTATATACAAATGGAAGGATTGCACAGTGTATACACAAATCAGATATAAAATCAGCATGTGAAAATATATTATTTAATTACTTATTTTTTATTTATTTTTTATCTGAATGAACATAAAGCTGCAGGTGTGTTTCTAATCAATTATTGTAACTAAGGGAGTGAATGACGTTTTAACTCTTCAACTGGAAACATTTTGGAAACGAAAATAGCAATCAAGTAGCTGCATACTTTCTAATGGCTGTTAATGTGCAGCATTCTTAGCTTATTTGGGTGATGGAGAGAATCGGACTATATAAGTTATTCCCATAAAGAATATAGAAAGGTCCACGGTTTATTTATTGCAATGTTTTTTGTTTTTAAGGTTTTCTGCAAACTCTTTGCAATCTCTGGGTCAGTTCAAGCCATTATATTTGTTTAAGGTCACACAGCAGATATTAAGTTATTCCAGCTTATTATTTTTTCCTTGTAATTATGTTGATCCCATGCCACAATTACAGATGAGCAACGTTGAGTCATTTTAGTCACTAGATGGCGGTGTGTTCACACCACATCCCGAAGAGTCCTATTTCAATACCCACGCCTATTAAGGGGGATCATGAGATCATTTGATATTGAAATGTTTTTGTTCATTCATTCACATTACATAATGTATTAACATATGAATAGGCAATTTACGATGTTGCTCTAGTCTTTAACATCCACTGGAATGTTCCTGCTATAATTCTTCATTGTTTCAAAATAGGTCAGAAATTTTAAGCCCCATCTGAATGCTCACAGAAAGCTTGGTGGCTATTTTTGTAACAACATTCACATGAAAATTATGAACTTCTTTTGGGAACAGAATTGTACTGATTCCCTATTGGCTGAAACATGCCTACCACTCTTTTGCTTGTGTTTAGCCCTATCATTTGTCATTCACACATCAAGTGGTGTAATCAGGCAATTTGTAATGCTATAAATGCCACATTGTTGGTTTTATATATTGTTGCTGACTTTGGTAAGTGGAGCATTTCTTTTAAGCTTTTTAATCTCTTTATCTAAATGATGTAAAGTGTTTCAATTAGGAATCATGGTCCCGTATACCGTCAGCAAAGGTCTAAACTACATGGGCAATTTGGCTTAAAAAACTGTAAATTTTTTTTACACAGGTGTACATTAGATATCTAAAACAGTAGCTGAGGTAGTGATTGGCCTGGATTGTATGTGTCGAGGGGCCAGGGGGCCCTAATTTTCAGATCATTTGAATTAAATCAGGAATCATATCATGAAACTCAATTCAATCCCTGCTGGATGAATTAGTGAGTAGGCCTATACACTTAAAAAAAAAAAAATTAAGCCTTTTATCAAGATTTACGCATTTCAATTAATAGTAAAATTCCATCAAATTGAATTGAATAATTCTTACATTATTCATATTTTGAATTAAGAATTTTAAAAAGAAGAAAAACTAGCACTTTTGTATAAATATTAATGGAGCAATGGAATGGACCATTTAGTTTATGTGATTCATAAATAAATGAGAAAGAAAATGTGTTTAAATTTAAATTTAAAGTAACAACAGGTAACTTTTCAACCTTCATAATATATTTCCAAGTCTCTTGTGATGGTACATCGACTTACAATAGGTTGAATGACACGTCTGCCATAGCCTGACGGGGTCTGTAGCGTTTTTAATCGTACTTTTAAACTTCGGGTTTCGGGTAGTAACCGGCTGTCACGGTTGGTAAATCCTACGTTTTCTTCTTGTCTCGTGTTTCTGTTGTTATATGTCAGCGCGCTGATTAGATGGGCGTTCCGCTCGTCAGCGTCATTATCTATCAGCTCATTATCCCCTCACCAGCTGCAGCTTGTCAATTCATGTGTATTTATACTCACCACTTTCTCATCTTCCCTGTCAGATCGTTGTATGTGGTTTCCCCGGTGTGTCTGTGTTCCTGTCGCGTTCCAGTCTCTTGCCTTCCTTGTTCCGGTTCTTGTTCTGTGGATTTTCTGGACACTATCGCTCATTGGACACCTTTCACCGCACCTCTGCTTCACCTACCATCTGACCATCGGAGTTCCTGCGCCACCCGCCTGTTTGCCTGTGTTGGACTCTCGCATTGTAACTACCTTTAAATAAAGAGTTTAACTGCACTTGCTTCCGTCAGTCTGTCGTGACACCGGCGAACAAAGAGAACTACAAAATTCGACTGCTTTACGGCATATACGTCACTTCCACCACCACCCCCACTTCCTTAAAATCGGACTTGCGAGCCAAATGTTACAGTCAAGGCCGAAGCAGCACAGAAAAACAAGAAAGCAAAGGTTTTATCGGAGCAAAGCAAAAAGAGAAAAAGAGAAAGTGATCGCGTTAAAGGCAGAACGAGGATCAACATTGCAGAGCTGCCAACTCTCACGTATTGGCCGTGAGACACCCGCATTTGATTGGTTTCACACGCTCACACGTACGCCACACCCCCGGTTTCTCACGCTAAATTGTCAACCCAGTCGGTCAAATCCCTGAAAGATGAGTTTATCTATAGATCTACCTGTTGAGCCACTCGTGATCGACAAGTTATACCGCAAATTAGTTCAAATCTCCCGGAATCTAGAGCGAGCGCGCACGCGAGACAGAGACTGTGCTCCAACGCGCACGGACGGCAGAGAGAGAAAGCGAGCGAGAGACCTTGCGTGTGCAGGGAGCATCGAACCCTCCATCGAAAAAATAATGCCTCTCTCTAACCTCTCTAATTCGCTAGAGTAGTAGCGAATTATCAATCTGGTAGCTAGTAGACGATATTCTAGTTTTTGATGGTTAGCTATCGCTAGTATTCTCGTTCTGATTTGAACTTTGCAATCGATGAAATGCAAATAGCAAATGTTTGACCTAAAAAGTGTAGTCTACTCAACATGTACAAAGAAAGGAGGAAGATTATTAATAAAATCATATTTTAGGAGGATACCTAACATGTCTGTGATATTTGTTTATTTGTCTTGCCTCAAGCTATAATGCAAATCGATTTGTAAAATTTGCAGATTCATTTATGGTAGCTTGATATTATAATATTGACGATATATGGTTATTATCAACCACTCAAACATTGCATTGAAGTATCATATAGATCCAGTAAAACGGTAACCAATAGACTAGGCTACTATAATGACGCTGGCTTGTAAACGTGAGCATCGCGATCATTTGTCGTTAGAAAAAAAATAAAACCCATGAAATTATATTCATATGACATGCTGAAATATATGCCACTGTACCTGGGATGAAGACATTTCACACGCGACGCAAGCAGAACACCTGCATGTGACCTCCTCCTACAGTGTTCAGGGCTATCCTGGTTGTCAACAATTGCACGTGCATGTAGGATGACAGAGTTTACGACAGTAGTAGAGGACAATACTGTTTCCCAACTGTAGGGGGAGCCCGAGAGCAAAAAACTACCTGTTGTTACTTTAAGATAATTTATATGTACTATTTTTAATTCAATGGCCATTAAACAGTCTTTGTGTCTTTCTTATTCCAGTTACTATAAATTGTTGTTATTGATGGTTATTAGCCTAATTATTGCCAAGATTGTGCCTAAAACTGGGTGAAACTTTTCAACTCTATTAAAACTCATTTCATTTTCAGAAACCCTTTAACATTCCTTTTCTTTCTTTCTTTCTTTCTTTCTTTCTTTCTTTCTTTCTTTCTTTCTTTCTTTCTTTCTTTCTTTCTTTCTTTCTTTCTTTCTTTCTTTCTTTCTTTCTTTCTTTCTTTCTTTCTTTCTTTCTTTCTTTCTTTCTTTCTTTCTTTCTTTCTTTCTTTCTTTCTTTCTTTCTTTCTTTCTTTCTTTCTTTCTATACACAAAATCAGTGTACAGTCTTTGTCTGTTATCCCAGTTTTGTGTTCCCTTTCCATTATCTCTATATTTTATTAAAAAAAAAGTTTTAATAAAATACATTTAATTTATACATATTAACCTATACATATAGGCCTATGTACAGTAGTAATACAAAAAACGTGATAGGCCTATTTGAATGCAGCTCAAAACAGTTCGAGTTTCTGAGACGTCAAGCGCCCCCTATAGGACATTAACATCAGAATGCAGTGCAGCGCGCGCGCCGCGTACGGCGCTGACGTCACTGAACGCTGATCTGAGCTGAAGCGCATTTTCTCACCATTCATCTGTCTCGCGGCCGGAGAGTCTCATCACTGTCAGAAAGAGGAGATTCCAGCGCGAATAAATATGAAATAACGACATAAAAGGAATTTATATAAAACACGACTTAGTGTTTACTTATCTGGGTCAGTTACGTGAGTTTTTTTATTTCTTCGTTCGTTTTATCTCGAATAACTGGATTAATTTTAATTATGAGTTTAATATTTGCTCGCTACGTTTTGGCGAAGGAATGATTATAAAATCGTGACCAGATTACCACTTTTAACGACAGGAATATGGCAAAAAATATTATAGACGTCCCTAGGGATGATTTAAGTAAGGTATCCGATGAAGAACTGATTAAATGTAGCAAAGAGGAGCTGCTCAGGAGACTCCGAAAAGTGGATAGTGAAAAGATAAACTTAATGGTGGAGCACGGGAACATGATGAAGGACGTCAACCGGAGATTACAAGTGCATCTTCACGAAATACGGAACTTGAAGGACATAAACCAGAAACTGCAAGAAGACAACCAGGAGCTCAGAGAACTGTGCTGTTTCTTGGATGATGATCGGCAGAAAGGGAAGAAGCTGTCCAGGGAATGGCAGAGATTTGGCAGGTACACTGCCAGTGTTATGTGGAAGGAGGTTGGCATATTCCAGCAAAAACTGAAAGACCTAGAGAGCAACCAGGAGAGTGTGATGAGAGAGAATGTGGAGCTCAAGGAGATCGTCCTCATGTTGGATGATGAGAGGAATGGAGCTGGATCCAGGAGCTCCATAGACAGCCAATCCAGTCTTACCAATCTGAACGGAAGTTCTGCCACTGTGAGGGATGTTGGAGACGGGAGCAGCACCTCCAGCACGGGCAGTGCTGGAAGCCCTGATCACCACCACAGTCATATTCACAAGCCTTCAGAGGGAAAGATAGTGTCTATCAGAAGGTCTATGGACGATCTATCAACCAACCATCTTCTCAGAAGCATACCAAATGGGCTCAATGGTGAGTTTGGGCTTTTAAATTGAACGTTTCGTGGAAAACATCCCATGTCTTTCCCAAATGTTGGTGTTTTAGCAGCTCCTTTACATGAAGAACATGTCATTTTTAAAGGGAAATTGGATGTGCAGGAATATGGGTGTCATGTTGATGGAGCTGAAATAGTCGACTCTTAAGCATGTAGATGTGGGTTTTTCTGGGACCTTTCTGTCTTATGTGCTGTGTATATGCAATTGTGTGCACTCGCATCCAAATATAGAAAAGGATGCTCATCGTTGAGTAAAATGCAGTCATTGAGACTTCTAGAGGTTTCCAGGGAAACACAGGATCACTGGGACTTATGGCCTCAGGTTTACCTCGCATATGTGACAGTATTAACACATGACCAACAACTTATCCAAATAGGCTAGAGCTACAGATGCTACGGTATTGCAGTAATTGTCTCAGCCTGTGAAGTCAGATCTAATGAGGATTTAATGCTGTCTTAGCCTTGTGGCTTTGGTACATGCTGTCAGGTCTGTCATAGACCATCAGACACTTCATTCAGACACTTTCATCCTTACAAATGGCTGAGAAACTATATTGTGGTGGGAAAATGATATACATTAGGCTACTGTTCAGAAGTTTGGAGTCGGCAAGAATTTTAAATGTTTTTGATAGAAGTCTCTCATGCTCACCAAGAAACATTTCTTATTATCGTCAATGTTGAAAACTATTGTGGTGCTTAGTATTTTTCTGAAAACTGTCATACAGTTTTTTCAGGGTTCTTTGAAAAATAGAAAGTTCAAAAGAACAGCATTTGAAAATATAAGTCTTTGTAACATTATAAATGTCTTTACTGTCACTTTTGAGCAATTTAAAGCATCTTTGCTGAATAAAAGTATATATTTTTTAAAATCTTACTGACCCTAAACTTTTGAACCATATAGTATAGGCTATAAATTAAATAATAAAGTAAATTTTCAGAGGGTATTACAGAGATTTATTTTCTTTCTAATTGTGCCTTTAGTGCTGCTAACCTGTGACCATAGGGTGTGTATCTGCTTTTACGTCATGTACTTTTATGTGTTTACTTTTGGTTTGCATACAGATAACAAATTATCTGATGTCATAACGTCACATTTGACTGCTTGGTCATATAACTGTATTAGTTGCATTGTTTTTAGTTTCATCCTTTAATGCTCAATCCACATGTTTGAGTGCAGCTGGTTTTATTCATTTTAATTCACTGCTACTTGTTAGCCCCTGTTCCACCTTTTATTTCCACAATCTTTTCAATAAGTTGTACACTGCGGCAATAAGAGCTTTACATTTGTTAGTTGCATCGCATTTATCAGTTTTAGCAGATGCTTATTTCTTAAGAAACATAAATTAAGAACGCTACAATACAATTTAATACAAAATTCTCTGAATGGTACAAGCTATGTGCTTTGGGCATAACTTGGGCTGTGGTTTTTTAGTGCATAAGAAGAGGGCAATTTTTTTATAATATGTGCAATATGTGCATGTTCATGCATCAGGTCTATTCAATCTGCAAGATTCACAAGACTTACAGTATAGGGTTCTCAACTCGTTCCCGCCACATGACTGGTGATTTATGACAAGCTCACCACCTCTATGCGGCATGTGACTGTAGGAGAAGAAAATGCCTGTTATTTACGGCTGATAGTGTCAGATAGAAGCGTCTGGCATCGGTGAAGATGTAGCTTTTATGCTTATAGACATTCTCAAAAGTGGTATGTGAGTAAACATTTCAACTGATTTTTAAAAGTATTTTTAATATCCAATGTTACAGAACATTGGATTCCTTTTTGCTATTTATTTCATACTTTTGGATGCTATTGGATGCGATTATACCTTTGCTTGCACTTTTCTTCAGGTGCCGTCATTGGCTAGTGAGCAGTAATAGTGCCATTGACCAATGCCTGCCAGGATGCTTTCATCTTGTTCAGTGATTCTTAGTTTGCCCGGTGAGCCACAACTCCACCTCCAACCTTCCTCCTATCATGACATGCCATAGCATTCGTGCTGTCAGTCACGTGTATGAAGCACAAGTCGTTTAGACAGATTAGCCTTTTGGGGTTTTCATTAGCATTTTAGTACGTTGTTTACTTGAGAATTTATGGACGTATGTTTCCACCTCAGAGTGAAAAAAATATATATCACAATGTAGCTATATCTTGCAGTTGACTATTTCTTATTTTAAACTTTATCTCACAGCTACCTTTTTAATTTTTACTCTGAAGTGAAAACAGGCTTACAATGGAATTATTATTTCTACTTTTTAAAAAAGTCTCATAGTTGTGCAAGTGGCGTTTCCATATGATTTGAATAGAGATGACATTGTTTAATTATGTTATGCACATACACATACATTCCATAGCTGAGTTTGCAGAGCAACCCCTAAGATTGGAGTTAATTAACATATTTTTCCTTCTAAAAATAATTAGTGGCATTTACTAAGCTTAAAAGCTACTCAGAACACCTTAGCAGCCGCATAGCAACATCATGTCGGCTAGTTATGCATGGACTAGCAGAATACATTTTTCTTAAGAAAATGTTGAAAAAATTCCGTGATCCTTTCCAAACTGTGACGCATTCTCAGAACTGTAGTAGTGTTGTATGTAAGCCTGTGTTCAGTCAGGGAGAGAGATTAGGCTGGCCGGCGTTTTCTTTCCCAGGCCTGACCCCCCAATGAGTTAATCTGACCCACAGGCTGCATCTCTCCTTGTTTACAAAACTCAAAACAACCAACTTGGACTGCCAACCAACCAGGAGAACATTTCTCCTCAATCCTCCCCATACCACACTGACCAAATGCGAAGAGTTCCAATTCTTTCTGACGTGGCTTGCATTAAAACGAAAATGCAGAGAGCTACTTCTATTCTGCATAGTATCAAATCAAAAGATGCATGTTATTTTTTTCTCCTCCAAATACCTTTTTTTTCCCCTAGTGCAGTATCTGAAATAGTTCTGTCATCATGTACTACCCCTTGTATTGTTCCAAACCTGTCTGATTTTCTTTCTTCTGTGGAAGACAAAATCAGATATTTTGAAGAATGTTGAAGAACCAAACAGTTTTGGTGACCATTGACTAGACAAAAAACTACACTTTTCGAAATATCTTCTTTTTTATGTTAAGAGCACAGGTTTGGTAAAACATATGTGTGAGTAAATGTAAAAAAATTATATATTTTTAATTTTGTTGAACTATCTCTTTAAGTGTAATCCACTATAATACTTGTTTAGTTAGAATCATTTTATGGTTAAGCCATCCCGAGACCTGACTTTGAGGTATGTATCTGTCCTTTTGAGGTAAAAGTGTCTCTGTCCTGCTTTGAAAAGACTCTGGCCCCCCAGCAAGCCACCAATGGACTGAAAGTTTAGTGGCTGGGGTCGAGATTCTGTTTCAGAGTTCAGATAACACTCCTCCCTGACTCTTCCCACGGCTGAAGTGAAAAGGCCTTCAGTTGCCCCCATTCAAGACCCTCCATCAAGCCTTTAGAGCCCTTCTGCGCCACTCAAAGGTACAGATGTCTGGCTTGTCATAAAACAGATCCCAATTTACGAGTGAAGCTTTCAGTGTGGAGGTCACCCCTTTGAAAAAAAAGCCCATTGTGTTTGATTGAAGTTGAATTGGATTTAAAAGCATTGTTTTATTATTCATTGGCATTACATTCTAAATTCAGTTAGCTCACAGTTCTGTACCAATGATGAGAACTCATGAATTCCCTCAAGTAATCTGTGAGATAATTGAATTGTTCTCCTGGGAACGCCAAATATAGGATAACGTGGCTGCACCTTTTAATTCCCCATGTCAATTCTTGTTAAGTCATACTTTCAGGTGGTAACCAAACAGTAAAGATCACATTTTTATCAGTCGAGTGACCGTCTTGTGTTGTGCTGTTGGTGCAAGGTATTGTTCTTTTAAAAACAAACAGTGATGGAGTGCACCTCCCCAACTGCTCAGACTTGTCAGCGGGAGTCTTTGGTTCTGCTGAATCTGAAGTTTACCGTGTTATTGCTTGTTCCCTGCCGTTCGTCTTTGCCTCATAAAGAAAATAATAATCTTACGAAGCATGCAAAGTCCCTGTGAGGCGGTTTTACCAGAGCGAGCTTTAAATGGGCCTGTAATTGGGCTGTCCCACTTCAGTCCGCTGACATTTACAAAATGGTCTCCTGGGACCAACAGCTCTGCTAGTGCTAGTGGTGATTATGGCTGAGAGGAAGATGGTGTTTAGTTTTGTCTTTTAAAGAAGTATTATGGGACGGGTTCATTTTTTACATTATTAGCCCTATATGCCCGGTTTCACAATCAAGGCGTAATACACAGTCCCTAATGCTTGTTTGAGCTGTTTTAACTGAAAACAACCAATCTTAAAATATATCAGTGCCATTGTTTTGTCTCAAGATGCACACCAGTGATTTTTTTTTTCTAAGGCACGTTTATAAAAGCGACTTAAATGTCCTAATTGAACTAAGGCCTTCTCGTAAAGTACGTATTTTTTTTTTTTTTTAGTAAGCCTGCCCCGGAGTTTTTTATACAATGTTTCGCTGTCGCTGATGTGGTGTGATTTGTATTGATTGATTTGTATTGAGCTCTGAGTTGTGCTATAATAATCAGAAAGCATCGGCCATGTCTAAGTGTGAATTAAGGAAGAAAAAGTGCAAAAGAGCCTTATTTTCTCTCACAGAACCTCATCGATCATCTTTACATGCGAAAAATCCTCTCAATACTCCTTAATCAGATTCTAAAGTTAATGAATGTAATCACCTAACTCCAGTCTTTAGGACATTGCCAATGTTTAAAGCTGACTGGTTGTTCCTGGAAAGAACCGTCTACTCGGAATGAAACTAAAAAGGTTAGAGATTAACTGGAGAGTTTTAGAATAATCTTTTAGAGAATTACTTTTCAGGAAAGACAGAAGTCCGTTGATGGATAAAGAATTTTCTCTCAATAGAAACCAAGGCTTCATTGTGTTTTTTTTACAATAGTTTACGTACATTTGAACATGCTGTGTCATGCTGTGTCAGTGAGATCAAGAGACATATAAGAATGAATAACTTTTAATGTAGTTGATGCCATTTTGGTGTGAAGCATCTCGACATGCCATATTTAAGTGTATGATTGAATATGTTTTTATTGAATCAGTGGTATTGCTAACTAAAACTGTTAAAATAATTTTCGTTAATTGAAATAAAGCTGAAATAAAATTAAATATGGTAAATGATCCTACGGAATTTAAATATTGATTAAGAAGAAAATATTTTTGTGACTAAACAAAAATAAAATTACTAAAAGTGCAATAAAACGAAATTAAATACAAATATAAACAACTTTTTTTTTTTTAAATGAAAAAAGCACAACAAAATTACTAAAATGTAAACTAAAAATACAATTGTAAATGAAAAAAGCTAATATAAAATATTAATAAATACTATAGTAGTAAAAAATTATACTAAAATAACACTTTCAGTCTGTTTCTCACATAAAGCTGTCGAGACATCCTGTAAAATATCTCCTTTTGTGTTCTACGGAAGAAAAAAAACACATATCGCCACTCATGTGTATTAAAAAAAGTTGGCTATCCGGAGTTACTACATTCCGTAACAACAATAGTGGAGATTCACATTGTTACTAAGTGAATACTGCTGAAGGGGCGGGGGGCGGTCAGGGTTTAACTGTTGAATTCTGTTGTACTCTGAATGTGCAGAAAGAAGGGATGCCATCAGCTGTAGTCAGTGAACTGGTTAACCCTGTCAGAGTGTTGAACAGATGTAAGGTAATGAAGTCACTACTGAATAAATAAATTTACACATGCCTATGAGCCTGAAATTCCTGCCCACCGAAGCTGAAGAACGTCCAGATTGAATGAATTAACCAGTCAGAAAAAATTTGGTTTCGGTATAGCTGCCTACTTTTTGCCTCCTCTTTTTGCTCTCCCTCTCTTTCATGTCCCCTCCTCTCTTCTACCCTGTGGAAAATATGAAGGCAGTAGATGGAAAGGGGGTCACAGAGTGGGTGGCAGCACTGGGTAGGTGGTGAGTGCCATAGCAACAGTAATTATCAGCTGGTTGATTGATCCTGTAGAGGAAGATAAGGGCGCCACTGTTTGTATACAGAGATAGTGGGTCAGGACTAAGACCTGGGGTGAGATGATTGAGAGAAAGTATGTTTGGATTTCTGGACCACATAAAGGGAATGCAAGTCGGTATGTGACATTTGTGGAGGATGTTGGGTCTGTTTTCTCATATTTAATGGATTTGAAGGGATAGTTCACAAATAAAAAGAAAATTTGGTCTTCATCTACCTGCCCTCGTGTCACCAGCTCAATACCCAGGCTGCTCTTTTCCATACAATAAAACTGGATATTGACCAGTTGGCTGTCAAGCAACAATTGTAAACACACAGTTAATAATGTCGTTCGAGCCTGAAAATGCTGATGATCAAGCCGATCGATCGGAACCAACCTTGCGAGCACGACTGTAAACACGACGGTTTACAGTGGGGCTGGAACAAATATTTTTTCAATTGATTAATCTATCTTTTTTATTATTATTATTTCTTAATGCATAATAATATGTCTTAATTTAACTACAATTAATTATTCATTTGAACTATTATTATATTTACATTTTGTATTACGGTTTGCCTATATTTAAGTTTTTCTTTGACTTGCAGCCTTCTAGAAATATATATAGAAAACAGTAATGTCTTATTTGAACTACTTTTGATTATTTGATTTGATATTATTATTACGGTATTATATTTGTATGGGTTTTTTCTTTCCATTTTTTAACACTTTTAACGCTTCCGTGATTCCAGTTTGAAAATGCCTGCTCTTAGGTACAAGTACTAGCCTATTATTAGCGCACGTCTTTCTCTGTAATAGCTCAGAATCCATGTGAATTGATGCTCTTTTAATGGGACCACTTTTCCATGGCAGATCTGAAACGGGTCAGTGTTTTCCAGAGAGCAGCCTGGGTACTAAAGTTGATGTCAAATGGAAGGTCAGATTTCAGCTTCATTGCACTGATCTTGTTGACTCAGGTTCCTTGTCTTGGCATGCTACCTCTGGAGGAAACTATAGCCAAGCATGAATGAATCCGGTCGGATGAGTCTTATATTGCTGAATTATTTTTCTTTGGAAAATGGTCTGTCAATAATTTGATATTCCAGTAACATATGTGACTTAGTTATCTTTCAGCACACACCTATATTGTATGTCTCATTGAATTATGAAGGATTGCAGTTTTATCACTTGTGCTTGCTGAGGCCCATATCCATTTTGGACATTCATTAACAACTTTCTTTGTGCAGAATAGCAAGTATTTCACTTTATAGCTTCTTTCCACACTCATCCTAACCTTTGTGTTTATTTTAATATCAAAATCTGTTGCCTTTTCTTCGCTAATACTTTATATCATGTAGGGATGCACGATATATCAGCCACCATATCGGTATATCGGCCGATATATGTTCATTTTTAATGAAATCGTTATCGGCCCGATAAGAAAATTTGGCATATATATATATAAGTTAATAAATAATGGATTATTTTCTTCAGCTGAAACACTTCAGATGCACACTGTTCGCCATGATGTTTTTGAACTGCTTGAAATATGGTTGGAATCACTTCAAACAAGGAAAATATGTGCTGTCATATAGGCTACATAAAATTATAATGAGAACATTATAATTGTGTGCTTAGGACATGGGTTTTAATGATGAAACCTTTTGTTTTTGTAATCAGGCTCTCAAAATTATATACACATTTAGATTCATCTGCCAATATATCGGTTATCGGCTTTCAAATATAAAGAATGATCGGTATCGGCCAAAGTTTTCATATCAATGCATGATGCATCCCTTAATATCATGTTCGTATTTACAGTTGATATCCAGACCATTGCAGAACACGTCACCAGTTTTTAAACCGCTCTGAATGTGAAATGGATCTTTCTCACTATTGTCCTTCTATGCATCCCTTCACTAGATGGGGGAGTGGGGCTGGCGGACCCCTGCCACTGTCTAGAGGGGTGTGAGGTTGTGTGCCCTCGGTTCGCTTGAGCCATCTGTCCGACAGTATTGTTTAACACACAAAGGGGAAAGAGCCCTTCAAAGACCACTAAGTGAATAGAGCCATAACGTCATTCTGTTTGAGCATGAGAGCGTCTTCTAGTTCTGGAGCATCTCTGTTTCCTGATCTTTACTTCCTGCCCGATTATTTCTGCCCGAAAACTGAAATAAAATAAAGCTAAATAGAAACTTTAAACTTAAATTAAAATGAAAACTAAGCATATAAAAATAAAAGCTATACTTTAACAATTACTGTACCATTATATAAATAATACAAAAAAAATACTGGTCCAATATAGAAGAAACCATGATATTAAGTTTTAGTCAGTAAGTCACACTATTTGAGGTATCATTGATGGGACGAATTACACACTGAAGTTTAATTCGTGAGGTTGATGGACTCTACTTTGTAAAATACTGTGTGTCCGTCTCAATCAGCTCCCTAGTTCAATAGTCAGGGCACTGGTCAAGGAATTGGCCATTCTAAGGGCTGTCTCAATCACAAAATCCTTTCAGTGCACTGAAACGTTCGCTCCCTAAAAAGTCCCAAAGCACCTTGAAAACCAGGGAGCATCGATATTCACTATGTTCCCTTAACAGAGTTCTGAAGCGTGAAACATAAATCACGTGAGCCAACTCACACATAATGACATGCAAAAGATGTTCTTTTAAAATACATTATTTAATCGTTTCTGCATAAACACATCACTAGACAGGTAACAATCATAATCTCATGAACTTAATCTTAAACATTTACAATTTATTTACAGCTGAAATGTTGCACATATATACAGTAACAAGCAAAGTATTTATCAAAATGTACTTAAAAAAGATATCAGTTCTGCTGTTGTTCATAAATACCTGTAATGATGTTGTACAATGAGGACATTGTCATGTCGCAGGAAATAGAATTTGTGAACATGATATACTGATTCGTGACCTCGGAAGCTAGGGAGCTGATTGAGATGCACCTTGTGTGTTTTCGGTGCCCTCAAACTGTCAGGTCTGTCTTATGAGATGTCTTTGAAGCTGTGCCAGGCGAGGTGTATTTGGAAATCACTGTCATCAGCACACCTGTCCACGTATGCTGATTTCCCCCACTGAACACGATCCAACAGAGTTAAAATAGCGTGAGTTTATAAAGATTCTCCAGTGGCGGAGGGACTGTAATTTCTCACTTCCCGGTTTGAATTACAGCTGGAAAACCTTGAGGGGGAAATAGCGTATACATTGCCTGTATGACATACTTGTACTTGTTACTACCAGTTTTAGTTGTGAGCAGAAGTAGAATACATAAACATGTCTCTCTTGCCTCAGTAAAGTGCAATGGCTTTTTCCACCAGAACATTCTTGATGCCATATTCAAGTACTTCCTGTCTCATTGACCTGACCAATTAAATATAGTTTAAAACCCACTAAGCTTTATTACTTTGTGTTGCATGTACTTTTTACATGAACTGCTCACCTTTATAGATGGACATCTTAAACATCTCTCAAATCATTCCTCTACCTATTCAGTATGCAGAAGTGTGCGGGTGAATTTTTAAAACACCCACCCTAAATGCATAAAATGCATAATGGCATACAAGTACGTAGAGGAAAATCCAAATCATATGATTGTGTTTTCTGTACTAGTGTTCCTTCATTATGGGTGTGATCTGTTTGCCCGATAATCATGTGATTACTCAGGATAAGATGTGCAATCAAACAGTGAGTCATGTGTACTGCATGTAGATTTGTATAAGTTTCACTGTAAAAGAATATTTGTATAAGAAAATACCAGGATAATGTTGTTTTCTCTTTTAGTATGAGCTACACTGCAGTCTATGCGTGCTGAATTCATGTGTGTGTGTAGAGAGAAAAGCAGAGAGAGAGAGAGAGAGAGAGAGTGAAAGAAGGAAAGAGAAAGCTCATTTGGCAGAGGCTGGAGGTGTAATACTAAAGCACTGGCAGGCCCTTTAGTCAAACACTAGGGCTTGTTGCTAGGATACATTCTTATCAATACCTTGGTATGCCGTCTATCTTCCCCACACGTTTCTCAGAGCTGCGCTCCGCCACTCGCTTATTCACTGCTCTATTTTTGAATCAAGCCAAGTCTGCAGCAAGCTGGGAGACCCCCAAACCCCTGTGTTGACTTTTAATGTTGACGAGACGCCCCATGCATTTTTCAGAATACATTTAGTTTTCTTGCAACCAGTTTTTAGTCCCTATTCATGCGTTCATAAGATCTTTTTCTTCTTTAATTTGTGCAAAAAAAGAAAAGCGATTCTTTAAATCACTGTTAGTTGGATTGAACTTTACTCATGTCTGCATATTTTCAGAGGGCGTGTGTTCAGTCATTTCAGTCTGTGATAAGACGGTTCTTTTGTCACGTAATGCGTCCAGACAGTTGTATGTAATGGTTATCTTTCATTAAGTCATTGAAAGTGCATTTTAAGGCAAGCAAACAAAACTGTTGCATAGTTCCTTAAATGCATAGCTTCCATATTGCGTAGTTGTGTGCAAACAAATGGGTTCTTTTATCTTTGCTTTCGTCCTTTGTGCGATGATGGACAAGACAAATGAGAACAATGCATTAGTTACTGTAAGCAGAAAGTTGATGACGTATACCACATAACTCCTCTAGGAATGCAGTAGTACTGTATGTGCACAGTGTGCAAATCTTGTATGTTATACCTGGATGACTTATTACACACGCCAAAATGTGCATCCCATAATGTACAATTTCACAATGTACTATGATAACTTGACATTCAATTTTGAGTGAGAAATGAGCCAGAAGTGATATTGTTCTCTCCTTAATTGAACTGTATTTTTTATTTTTATTCAAAATGTTAAATAATGTTGATTTTAACACGATAACTCGACATATAGAGATCTATCAATGTTTTTTTTTTTACAATAACAATTATTTTGGTTTAAAGGGTTAGTTCACCCAAAAATGAAAATTCTGTCAGTAATTACTCACCCTCATGTTGTTCCAACCCCGTAAGACCTTCGTTCATCTTCGGAACACAAATTAAGATATTTTTGATTCAATCTGAGAGCTGGATCACTCCTCCATAGGCTTCTATGTTATTGAAACTTGCCGGCCCAGAAAAGTTAGTAAAAACAGGGTGAGGGTAACTAACCCTTTAATTCCTGCTATATGAAGATTTTCTAAAAATGTAATCTGTTATTTTGTATTTTAGTATTTAGTACTTTTTTTCAGAATGTGCAGTGAACATTCAAAAGTAACAATCCCATAACGTTTTTTAAATGAATTGTCTCCTTAGAGGGGGACCTATTATGCCCCTTTTTTTGCAAGATGTAATATAAGTCTCAGGTGTCCCCAGAATGTGTCTGTGAAGTTTCAGCTCAAAATACCCCACAGATCATTTATTATACCACGTTAAAAATGCCCATTTTTAACATGAAAGTGGAATGAAATTAATTTCTTCATCATAATGAAAGTTTAATATCTGCATGCGTTTTACAGCCATATCATCTAAACTTCTGATATATGGTTTTCTGAGCGCACACACTCAAATCACACACACAGAAAGCTGGATGTCAGACGGCGCGTCCCTTGAGTATTAAACTATAAGTTCTCATTTGCGTCTTATTACGCTTAAACCGTCAAATACACACAAGGTTGTCAAAAAAACACAACGTTCACATAAACACAGTATGTCTGTGAACGTAAACAACAAGTAAAGAAATCGCATGAGTATTAAAGTGAAAGCAGCGTAATATACCTACTGCTATATGTGCTGTTATTATGAATCAAACAGAAAATCACTCACTGTTCTTGATTGAATAACTTTAGTAGCTTTAATAAGAATACATTTCTTACTTGAATGCTGCGGACTGTGTACAGCTCACTCAGGGCGGGGTTTATGCTAATAGGGTTGAGTGTCAGCAGTCATGTGCAGTCTAAGCATGTGACGTCATTACATAACATTTCATAACTTAATGGAAACGTTAGCAAAACGTTCTTAGATATTATTTTCTTTTTAGCTGGGTGTCAATCTGTCTATTGTAACCATGTAGCATACCTATATTTTAAAATGTTTAGTTTTGCATTATACATACTGTTTCATATTTTATTTTTAAAACCGCTAGGCTGTAAGCAATACATTAGGATTGCATTCTGAGCATGGTAGTTGTGATCGTCTCCATTTACAGTCGTGGTAAGTGAGGTGTCAGCAGATCCTCTGATGGCTCCTCCTCCCCAGAGTGCTGTCTGGAGACGTGCTCTGCTTTTCCTTCACCGCCATTAAGTGCTTTACTCCCTGGTGTCGTTTTAAAACCTGTAGATAAGCGATAAAATAACCATATGACCAGATAAGCACGTAATATGGCAGTGCCGTAGGCACATTTATTGCTGTGTATTTTCCAAAGTCACTCGCAAAACTCATGGTGACAATTACCTGGCAGTAAACACACACTGTGCAATCATTCTTCACCAAGATAACACACAGCGTGATTCACTCTTATGAGTTCAGTAAAGCAAACAGATGACCCCTGTGCAATTTACACCTCTTTAAAAAGACAAACATCGAGTTCAAAATGGAGAGAGAGGGCAATAGAGCAGAGAGAGAGAGAGAGAGACGGGGGGGAAATTTAATGGGAGAGAGAGCATATGCCCCTCTGCTAATCTACAGATTTCATCTGTAAGATGATTACAGAACGGCCTCCTTGAAAAACTCAGTGGGCAAAATGGCTATAGTCCATCCAAAACAACTTAGTAACTGCATTTAAAGGGAATTCTGCACCCCGGCAGAGTGAAGCTCATTAATTAGACGCTCAGCAGTGGGTTGTTCCGCAGTACAGGGTCAAACAGCAAAGAAATCTTTAAAAAGCTGTTTTTATTGTTTCTCTCGCCTTAATTGTGTTGCTTGCTGTTATTCAGCTGCTTTTCTAATGGACTGTGCATTGATTTGCATTTTTCTAACAGTGGGATGTATCCAATAGTGCATTAAAATATGAAAATTCTGTCATCATTTACTCAGCCATATGCTGTTGTTGTTTATGGAACTCTAAAGGAGAATATTTGAAGTATTTTGATGCAGCTATCTTTCCAAATAACAGCATTTAGTGACCAAAAAGCACCATAAAGGCATTTGGAGAGATTAGTGTCTTAAATGTAAAGTCTGTTTTGCACAAACTATCAGATGGCTTCTGTAGACTTTAAATATTACACATGGACTAATTTTAGGATGTTTTTTCCCCCTTTTTTGAGGTTGCTCATGTTGTTTTATGGAAAATAGCTACTCATTAATGTCACTTTTTTTGTTCAACAGAAAAATTAAATGTCATATATGTGTGAAACGACTATTAGAATTGAGTAAATAATGACAGAATTGTAATTTCTTGGGTGAACTGTCCCAGTAAGAAGAGACTAATTTAGTCGTCCCACAATGGGGCACAAAAATAGTGCCAATGTCTTTTAGACTGCGGGAATCATCTTGTCATTTGTAAAGGCCTAGAATCTGAGCTTGTACCCTGATCTGTAATATGATATTTTAGTCACTATATTGATTTTTTTTCACTTATTTTATCATCCAACAGGTGAATATTCACAAGTCTGAACAAATCTCCTCAACAAGCTTCATGATTTGTGGGTAATTTTCCAAATATGTTTAGGGTTAGAAGTTTGTTCAAATAGACATCAACACTCACTGGAAGATTCTGTACTCGCACCATTCCCTTAGTGTTCATTAAGAATGCGTGGGTTGTTGTGTGGCACTGCTGCATTCTAGGTCTCTCAACTTAGCATCAAGGATGTGTCTTGCACATGAGGGTCGTGGTGTGGTTTCCAAGGCAGCGTGCATCATGTTTGAGTAAGTGGCAGGGGGGTGGCATGACTGACTCTCGTCCTTGCCTCCTTATTACACCCCTGCGTTCAGCGCCGCAGACAGAGATTGATAGTGACAGTGGCGTTGCTGCACGAGGCTGCGTGCACAAGGGCACATGCACGCTCTTCCTCTCTTTCCCTCCCCGTTCTTCCTCAGTCTGTTTCCTTCTCTCGCTCTTATTCTTTTCCTCCTCCATCTTTTCTCCGCCTCTGGCTGTTTAGGCTGCGGACCCCATTGAGGATACAGGAAAAGCATTTGTTGACATTCAAATACACCCGTGGGCCCTGTCATATAAGCACACGCTCCGTCATTGACACAAGCTGCGCTCCGCAGCACATGAAGCCTTCTGGTGTTTCCTTGAACATGATATGTCATTGCCAGAATGATAGTTCATATTTGTTGCTTGACACAGAGGCATTGTTTTGAAGACCGGTTTGTGTTAATGAAGACAGTGTGAATGAATCACAAGGGTTTTAGATGAATAAGAATATATTTTTCATATTTTCCCTTCTGTCATTTCCTTCTTCCTGGAATTGTCTTAATAGAGATATGGAACCTGAAATCTTCAGTGACGTTTGAGATTTACTATTCAAAGTCTACTCATTGGGAATTTTACAAGGAAGAATACTCCGGCGCTGTTCTAAAACCTAGTAAGCTACGTAGGTAGGCCATAGAGAGCAAGGCAGCTCACTAACCAAAAGGAAACCGTATTATATTAATAGCTGTCCTCATGTGAAGCACACAATTGATCTAATAAAAGCCAATGTTAGGATGCTGCTAAGATAATTCTGTGTATAATTACTAAGTATGAAAATATTTTTTAAATGTTAAATAATGTTTTTAAATGTTCATAAAAATGCTAAATTATTTCTGTCATGACAGTGACACAGAAATGACGTTTGTGTTTAGTTATTAGCATGGTAATGGATATAACAAATGTTATTATGTTTGGTCTTGGCGAAATAGATGTGCTATGCTGCTGCTGCTGCTGCTGTTGTTATTGTTATTGCTGCTGCTGCGGAGCAAGTACGGGACTTGCTACTGCCAATACATACAGTACACGACACATTGCTGGGAGCAAGTAAGACATGCTGCTGCTGTACAATATTGCGTACATGAATTACCCATAGCAGATCAATACAGGTGGTGCTGGGGAGGGTAGGGGGTTTCTGAAAGTGTGCTGCACTGCTAAGGCAAATGATTACCAAGTATTCGAAGGCTGAGCAGCGAGCTTATTGGCTATACAGCAGGCACCAATCAGCTGTGCCCTAATAGAGAATGATGTCATTGCAAGTAGATTGAGTTAGGACCTGCGCCATCAGTTTCATGACAGAACTTTGTATTTACAGACAATATACAATATATATATATATATATATATATATATATATATATATATATATATATATATATATATATATATATATATATATATATATATTCAAAGGTAATGTTTTTTAATGCTTTAAAAAAAAAAGAAACAGGAAAATGACAGTCTGTGTGAAATCGTATGTAATATTTGTCTGTGAATGAGTGATACGATGTACTTTGTCATTAGTATTAGTCTGGACATGCCTTTACTGTGCGTTTAATGCCCTGTAGTTTCATTGCTGTCATTGCAGCTCATGTCAGAAGACTCTCTGTATTTGCCCTGACAGCAGTGCTGCAGACGTGCCCACGGGGCCAGGACAGGAGCCTGTTTTATAACAGTTAATGAGTGAAATCAGCACATCTCATGATTGTTAATGTGTCCCTGCTGAGCTTGCGCAATCTGAACTGGATACCTGCGCCAGAGCTTCCTGCCACTGCCTCTCGGTGCCAAGGTTGTTTTACAGGAAGCAGACTGTTTAATTCTATATAGCGATTGCTCTGAGGAGAGAGTCGATCTTGACTTTGCTGTAATTTGGTCAGCCTCATTGATGAGAGGAAGGCTATATTTTCTATTCTAAGCTATTTGAGCAGTTTTTTTTTGCTGAGTCTTCATTTATGGTCGGAAAATTTTTGATGGAGTGGACATGAGTCATTAGTAGTTTATAGGACCTGCAGGGACACCATATCTCTGAATAATGCTGAGCTCTTATCTATTCACAGTAGGGAACGTGAGATACCAAGATTATGCTATGTAAATGATTCTAAGATGTCTGTAAACTGTCAGTTTGTTATTTTTGGGAGAGCACAGCAGTCGCCAAAAGAATTTAAACACTTTATAATTATGTATTTGTTTTTTATTTTCTCTCTCTATATATATATATATATATACTGTATATATAGAAAATTGTTGATCATTTATACTGTTCAAAATGAAGACAAAAGTATCTGAACACTTTTGCTTTCACATTTTTATTCAATTAAATTTGTACATTTTTAAATGTGACTTTAGTGTCCAAATACTTTTTGCTTTTTTGTTACACCTTTTGTGCTACAACTATATTTTGATGATCAAAAATGATTTTTGGCTTCATACAGTAATTATGTCAAATCATCTTTCAAATGGATAATTGCTTATTTAGCAATAGCATACTTTAGCAACATTATAATGCAAAACTTACCCAAGAACATGAAGCAATTGTTACCTGAGAAACGTATTTAGTTCCTGGTAACCCTTGCTAGAGGGGGTCGATGTTCTAGTTGCAGGGTGGACAGTATCCAGGTCCCTTTGAATATCAACCCGGTTCAGGTTTCATGGGGAAATGCTTAACACCAGCGAGACGGACCGCAGTGCTGTGGAACAATGCCTCACTGTTTGGCTAGCCCCACTTCCACATCTTGCAGTAATTGAAATCATTCCTGGGCCTCCATCCTACCAAAGCTTATTTCTTCGTGCTGCTCGGGGACTTGTACACCCGTGGAAGGTGGGAGGGGTGTAGAGTTGTTTTTGTAGAGTGTTACTTTATGTATGAATCGAATGTGGGGTCAACTGGAAAAGCTAATGACCTTTTTATTGATTCCAGCAGTCAACCTGCCTGGGTGGCTGTGTTCATATCAAGAACTGGAAAAGTTGGCACAGAAAACACCTCTTCCACACCCTTACTGTAATATCTTCAATCTTTCCAGACATCACAAGACTAAGATTACCGGTACATAACTTATGTAACCAATGTGTGTGCTGGAGATCAAAGTTTTCCTCCTCTGTAGTCCATTGTATGCTAATGTTTTTCCAACATCTAAAGAACATCTATGCAGTTTTTGCGTAGTTTATTTTTTATTTTTTGTCAGTAATGGCTTTATTGTAATGCTCATTATGTAGAAACTCTTGTGAGGAGTTTGCTGCTACCAACCTGCAGAATGAATCAGCAACTGTTTTAGACACTTTTTATATTTGATTTCTTATTGATTTTGCTTTTACTTTACTTTTATTTTGATAGGTAAGTGATAGGAGAGTGTAGACAGGAAAGTAGGGCCAAGATGGGGGAAATGAGATCAGGACATGACCCAGGTTGGACTACATTAATATTTATAGTTGAGAGAGAACAGGAAATGATGGATAAAAGTTAGGGCCAGATTCAATTTCACATTGCCCATATGAACACCCTAACTGCTAACCACTAATCCATGACTGTTTTGTCACTTCAGTGTGACACTAGCAGGGATTTTAATGTTTAAAGGTACACTATATAACTTTTTTTTTGTTTAAAATTCACAATCACAGTCAAAACAGCAATCCTTCTTCCAAAACGTGTTTTTATTATCTTACCCTGATTCACTATGGTAAGCCTATTATAAGTGTAATATTTTAAACCTGTCGGGATGGTTTACACAGGAAATTGCATTCGACACGTGTGCTATGAGAGTGGCATAGGTTAGTTGTCACAATGAGCGAGAAAGGTTTATATAGAGCACGCTAAACTTTAAACCTCCGAGGAATCACCCTTTTAAAAAACAAACAAACGCTGAAACGAGGAGAGTCTGCTGGCAAAAAGAGAACGTGACAGTGCTCGTAATAAAACAAGAATCAACATTAGCTTGGCTTTTCGGAGATGGCGAGAACTGGATTTGAAAAGTTGTAAAAGCGATGCGGAGATCCCGCTTTTATTACTCAACAGGTGAGTAAGGTATTTTATTGAACTGATAAACTGCCATATGTCGCTCTTTGACATATGTCGCTCTTTTTTTGACTACTTTATGCATCCCAGCTGGTAAAATACCACCGTATGTAGTACATGTACCAACCTACAACGAGCACATATAGCCAAAGACACAGCATTGTTTTGGATGTTCAGCAAGTTACCTCTCAGATATACGTCATAAAAACTGTCCAATCAGGTTGTGACCTTATCCTTATCCTTTTGTTTTGTAACTTTAGGTTTAATTTTTTGGTCCAGATCAAACGAACCAAGAGAACCGAACTACAAGTGTAAACACACCCTTATTTTCAGTCAGCAAAACATTTTTTCATTTAGTTTTCGTTAACGCTAATAACACTGACCACACCTCAACTGGACAGACTCGACAGAAAGAGTAAAACCATGGCTCTGCAAGTGGGTCACTACTAAGACATGATCAAATAAGACAGAGGGAGACTTTCTCTGAGGCTATTCCACATCACAGCGTCTCTCCAATTAAGTCAAGCGCACCCTGAGATGTTGCCAGCACGATAGCAGATAGATCTGGCATTACCGCTAACATGTGTTTCACTCCGTTTCTCTAAAGACACAGTAGGACAGCTTGTTAGAGTTGAATGTTAAGTTGTGTGCTCTGTTGGAGAGCCTACAGCACTTGTGCGGATGGAGGCGAGTGTTGTGCTGCTGAGGATGTCTAATTTAGCCTAGATCACTAGAGGTGGGCGTCTCGGCGACGCTCTCATGACCGTCCCTGTGTCACATCCTTTGCCAGGTTTATCTCGTGTTGCCTAACAAATGATGTCTGATAACCTGGAGGAGTGTATTTGTATCCTTTTTGAATGTGACTACACGTGTTCCTTTTATAATCCTTCGATGTCAACAATTAAAATTGCTTGTACAATTCGCCATTAATCCTCTACTACGCCAATAATGGAGGTATTCAAATCTGGGCGTATACCTCAGTCATTCCCCAACAAAACATTATGGAGGGGTGTAGAAAACTATTTTTCTCGCATGTTCAAAGAGTTCCTGCTGCATTTCAGCCCCTGCGGAGATAAAAGACTCTCCGGCTGTGAATGGAGCGGGAGGGAGTGTAGCGTTCCGCTTCGTCTTTCTCCGGTCACGCCAGAAGAGGGTCAAGGCGGGGTTATGTACGTGGCAGAACCGGTCAGGCTTTGTAGACAGTCTCCCTAATCAGCTTGGCTGTGCGTCAGGTGATCAGATGTACTGTAGTTAGATTAAAGGGTCACAAGGATTAGAAAAGAGGATTAACGAAGCAGGACCTCTGCCTACCGCTGTGGTTCTAGTGGGCTCGCAACCGTATGTCCATCCCATCTGAGTTAAATTACCTTTCGAATCAGCATTTTCATGCATGTATTGTTGTCAGAAATAAGATAAATGGAAAACAAACACAGTAATTCGTTCTGGGCTCATTAAGGGTTCATTAGATACTGTAAACAAGTCAGAGGCAGCAGTGACACCTGGTGGAGATCATCAATTTCACTGTGATGAACCATACAAAATGGCATGGATGATTGATTGGAGAGTGAAGATTGGCCATGGATTGTTTTGGGTTCATAGGGCACCGGAGACGAACCTTTGCATCTCATCTCAGAGGGCCGGGCGGCCAATCCGTGACTGATGCTGTTAAAATCCTTCTGATGTGTCAAAGGACCCTAGATTGATTCTGTGGGCAGACACATGTTTTTAAATAAGTCTCTTATGCTCACCAAGGCTGCATTTATTTGACTAATAATACTGTAAAGACAGTAATATTGTGAAATATTATTACAATTTAAAATAACAGTTTTCCATTTGAATATACTTTCAAATGTAATTTATTCTTGTGATGACAAAGCTGAATTTTCAGCATCATTACACCACTCTCCAGTTTCACACGATCCTTCAGAAATCATTCTAATATGCTGATTTGATTTTTATCAGTGTTGAAAACAGTGTTCTGCTTAATGTTTTTGTTGAAACTGTGACGCATTTCTTTCAGGAATCTCTGATGAATAAAAGTTCAAAAGAACAGCATTTATTTAAAATAAAAATCAATTTGATCAATTTAATTAGTCCTTGCTGAATAATCAAAGAAAATATTTAAAAGCAATTTTAATGACCCCAAGCTTTTGAATGGTAGTGTATAAAAATATGCATTAAACAAAAATACAATATTACCGGTAAGTAACTTTAACCAAAGATATCATTATCCTTTTAAATGATAATTTTATTGTTATGGAATGTAAATACAATTGAGAAATAGGTTCTCTATTTTGTCACCAAGGGGTCCTTGGTCTTTCATAGAGAAAGGAAGTAAGAAATCCTCCTGCTTTCATTAAAGAGCCCTGTTGCCTTTATCTGTCCAATCACACCTCACTCAGTTCCTGTTTGACACACACTCTGTGTGAGTTTGTGTACGTGAGTGTGTACATGCAGCTAATCTCTTCTTCAGTCTTTGCTCCTGATTGGTGTGCATGGTACCCATGTCATGGTACCCATATCACCCTCATGATATCTGTCTTCTGGAATTTGTATTACTCATATATTGTAGTAAAAAAACAGGAAATGCATTTGTGTAATAAAGAAAGAAACCATTTCATGCCCATTTACAAAGTCTTGATTTTGTTTTTGGGGTCTACTAGAATAGGTTTTCATGCTTGAATGTTAAAAAAACACATTATTGTTCACATATTTTACATAGTTGCAGCACCTCTCTTCACAGTCTGTCAGTAACGCTCTGTTTAGTTCAGGTCTCTATGAAGCCCCTCTTTCCGAAAAGCACAATGTGCTCTGATTGGTCAGCAGGACCAGTGTGTTGTGATTGGTTAATCGCTTTGAGTGTGTTTCAGAAATGTCATGCCCCTTTCCATAACATGCCATGGGCAGGAATTATTTAAATGAGGAATGTTGTTACTTTTACGTTCTCAGAAGATTTACAGTACTGTTTATAGAGAATACTGATACAGAGAATAGCTGCCTTGGAGTGGACTTGTGATTTGTAACTTCTCAAACAGCAACATTACACACTAAAGAAAGTTGAAAATGTAAAACATAATAGTAGATCCTCTTTAAAAGACTCTCTGGAACACTTGATTCTGATTGGTCAATCGCTGCATTCTGCAAGCAAATATATTTGCATAATTACAGCTAAATTGTATTATTGTTAACAGTATTGTTGTATTATTGTTAATCTCACATAAAAGTAAAAAAAAACCTTTCTGCTTTGTTTCAGGGTCCTGATCACCCTGTCTGGGTTTATTTTGCAATATTGGCCACTTGACATGATTGGATTCAGATATTTCAGTATGTTTATAAGCAACTCTTGGTCTCTTTCAGGAGGGTTTTGAATATTTAGTTGGATATTTAAGGATCGCAAAAGTAAAATTACAAGACAGACACATTTTTGGCATCTCCTCAGGCCAACAGATCCTCCATCACCAAAAGGTCATAAAAGGCATGCTGGGAATGCAGCATAAACACAAGACCAGACACTTCAAGATCCCCCTCTGCCACTGTGACAAAACTTTTCTTTTTTCCTGATTCATTGGCTTTTACTTCACAGACATGAAATCAGTGTGTTAACCAGTGCTTCTAGTTTCTCTAACATCTGATTATGTTCGAGACAAATGTTGTCCGGCTTAAATGAAAGCAGCTTTTGTGTGTCAAAGGCAATGTAGATTTCCTGATTTGAGATTTCTTTGTCTAAATGAGCTCTTTAAAGTATAAGCCTTTATGTGATCATGTAGGATGTGAACTGTGCTAAACATTCGTCTTTCAACATCTTTCTTTTGCTTTGACAGATGTCTTCTATTTAACTTATGTAGCTGCAGTGCATTCTGGGATATGGTATTGTATGTCAGTGCATAATAGAAAGCAGCACCATTTCAAAATGACTATGATTCCGGGATGACCAAATCACTTTTAGGGAGTTTTCACAGTAAACCAGCTTTCATAACATAAGAAATTATGTTTAGAGAAACTTGAGGAATGAGGAGGGTAAAAAAAAATCTCACAAGCTGCTTGTAGATGAAAAATCAGGGGCCACACAGAACTGCAGATCATCTTGATTTCATTAACTGGCATGATCTCAATGCTTGTTGAATTGAATTGTTTTCAACATTGATAATAATAAGAAATGTTTTTAAATTGTACTAATATTTCACAATATTACTGTTTTTACTGTATTTTGACCAAATACATAATATAAATTTAAATAAAATGAAAAAAAAATCTAATAAATGCAGCCTTGATGAGCATCAGAGACGTCTTTTACAAAAAATCTTACTGACTTCAAATGTTTGAATTTTAGTGTATACATACACATGTGATGTATGTAACTTTCTAATCCATATTTCTGTTTTCCCCCTTTTGTTCTTTGTACAGATTCATCTTCAAACTACATCCGCCAACTGGAGACTAAAGTCCGCATTTTAGAGGATGATCACAAGCAATTGTTATCCCAGGTAAGAGTCTAATCCGCCGGCAAAGTGATGGAAACGTACGTAAAAAGGAAACATAAAACCTTCCTTCCGAGGCTAGCTCTCAGAGGTTAGCCAATCATAATAGGACCATTTGCATACAGAATGTACATAGTAATAAGCAAGTAGAATTCTAACGGTCAGAAAGAGTGGAAAGTGATGTAGATCTAAATTCAGTAGTTTTTGTTAAATAATAGGATGATAAAAATATATATATATAATAGGAATAATAAATAATATGATAAATAGATAATCATTAATAATAATTAAAGGGGTCCTATTCTGCTTTTTCACTTTTTCAATTTTAGTTAGTCTGTAATGTTGCTGTTTGAGTATAAACAAATATCTGCAAGGTTACAAAGCTCAAAGTCCACTCCAAAGGGATATTTTATTTGACAGAATCCCCTTTTCAAGAACTATAACAAACGGCTTGTTTGGGCTTTTTTTCCCGGATCATAATGTTATAATGTCACCCATTTAAATAATCCCCACCCATGGAATACACCAAAAAAGTTGGTGAGGCCTGGTTGAGCTGCGCTAGAAAAGATGAAGAGGGTCACTGCTTTTTCCTCCCTTTGTTGGCTGACAAACTTAGAGCGGTTAAAATGTATTTTTAACACTGTTCCTGAAAATTACAACCCCAATGTTTGTCTGTGCGCTGCACATTTTATGGAAAACAGCAGACAGAGTACAATGCAGGCTATACGCACAAAAGCTTCTCGTGAAAGACTTAGCCGTCCCCATTTTGTCGCCGCAACCTGATGTTTATGAATATGGATCACAACTATACTTACTGTACACACTGTAAGTATGTCTTATTATTTGTAGTTGTGTTATCGATTAACAGTTCCAATTATAAGTTTTATGCTATGATAGCTATGATGTAAACACAGGGCAAAGCTTTGCCTCTGCGAGCCTGCTAACTAACATTACAGTATTGATGTAGTGTTTACTTTAGCTTTTGTAAGCTCTTGCTTTGCAAGACTGTTCACCTCCCCTTAGGAAAATTATCCATGGTTTTGTGATCGATTACTGTTTGTATTACCATAGTTTTCTAACAAATATGATTAAATGGCAGATAACATCGTATCTATAAGCAAATTGCAAATGTCTTGTAAAATCTGTGCTTGCAAAGTCTGTGCATGAAATCCGTTCATCACAGTCCTTTTGTTCATTAACATTGTCAGGGTCTAAATCGGGCTCAAATTGGTTTGAAATTGATGCCATCGTTAATATTTACATCTGAGTAGAGCTTGTGGTTATGAAGGGCCGCGACATTTCCCGAATACGCGCTAAGCACTGCCAATCACAACACATTGGGCCATCTAACCAATCACAGCACATTGCATATTTTAGAAGGATGGGCTTCATTGATAACGACATGTCCGAGATAGACTGGGGAGAGAGGTGCTGTAATAATGTAAAATATGTGAAAATAATGTGTTTTTTGACCAATCAAGCATGAAAACAGTACACCCCAAAAACAAAATCAATACTTCATAAAAGGGCATAATAGGACCCCTTTAATATGAGAAAAATGTAACATGCTTTGCTTTGTTAACTGTTTTGCAACCATGTACAGTATTAGTCTTTTATGAGTTTGGTGTGCAGTGGAGCATTATAATAGTGTGCTTGAGGGTTTTAATCAAGTGCTGATGTTTAAAAGTATGTTGCCCCAGTGTAGCTTACACAGCACATGATCAGCAATATAATGAAAATTAAAAATCAGTGTGGTTATGTGAGCAGGGGGCGCATGTTGTGGTCAGCTTGGGTCCCTTTTTTCAGGCTAGCATTTGCACTTTTATGTGTGTTTGTGTTGTAGATTGTCGTATTGTAATACAAGAGGTAGATAGTATCAAATATTGTACCAATTTAGTCACATGACTTTCACAGCTCAGGTGATCAGCCCACAAATTTGGCTAAGACGTGCATTAAAGATGTCGTTTTTAATTACATCTTGTTCCTTAAATGCATGTCATTGCACCAAGACTTACATGTTTAACTGTGGCTGAATCTCAAAGCTTTGGTGCTGGAATGAGACTCTGATTTCGTTTTATGACACTGTAAGAGCTTTGAACAAAAAGCCCTGGAGCTCCGACAGTTATATGAGACAAATATACAGATCTGTCACTAACAATTTTTTGTTTCAGACGGTCTTCATCTCCCATTTTCCGAGCCCAGATTTATAGTCAGAGATAGCACATCCATCTCAATATTTATAGACGGCACATGCGACTAGTTGCTGTCAGTTTAATTGCATACGCTCATCTCTGATATTCTAATGATACTTCTTCATTTTCTCTGATGATGGATAGAGCTGCTTTTTGTTTTATTGCCTCCATAGATAACTCAATTCTTTGAAGAAAGATATCTCGCAATTTGCAAGTATTGTATATTTTGTTCTGTATTATATTGTGCCCGATAACCTTCAAGAATGGCTGATCAAGGCATTCTTGCTGTTACTATAAGACATTTGAGCATTTCATAGAATGGTTTTTAGCTGATGGGACTTTTAGAACAATCATTTAGCTATAACTCTGTCACTTTATTCCTCTAGCAGGTAATAAAACAGACATTAAGCTGCCTTTGGCTGCGTAATGTAGATCTTAAGAGGAGAAGACCTTCAGGGTCATCAGTCCATGCCAAAGATCTCATTCATGGGTCAAACCTGTGTTCAATTATGCATGCTTTGTAAAACATTGTGAGCAGAAAGGAATTAATTTCACTCTAGTCTTTTTATCTTTTGATTGAGTCGTTTACCAGTCAAAAGTTTGGAAACATTACTTTTTTAAAAAATGTTTCAGAAAGAAGTCTCTTATGCTCATCAAGCCTGCATTTATTTGATCAAAAATATAGGAAAAAGTGTAATATTGTGAAATATTATTACAATTTAAAATAATGGACTTTAAAATATAATTTATTTCTGTGATGCATAGCTGAATTTTCATCAACCATTACTCCAGTCTTCTCTTCAGTGTCACACGATCCTTCAGAAATCATTCTAACTTAATGTTTAGTATAGGAATGTTTCCAAACTTTTGACTGGTATAACTTTATATATATATATATATATATATATATATATATATATATATATATATATATATATATATATATATATATATATATATATATATACACTCACCGGCCACTTTATTAGGTACACCTGTCCAACTGCTCGTTAACACTTAATTTCTAAGCAGCCAATCACATGGCGGCAACTCAGTGCATTTAGGCATGTAGACATGGTCAAGACAATCTCCTGCAGTTCAAACCGAGCATCAGTATGGGGAAGAAAGTTGATTTGAGTGACTTTGAACGTGGCATGATTGTTGGTGCCAGAAGGGCTGGTCTGAGTATTTCAGAAACTGCTAATCTACTGGGATTTTCACGCACAACCATCTCTAGGGTTTACAGAGAATGGTCCGAAAAAGAAAAAAACATCCAGTGAGCGGCAGTTCTGTGGGCGGAAATGCCTTGTTGATGCCAGAGGTCAGAGGAGAATGGCCAGACTGGTTCGAGCTGATAGAAGGGCAACAGTGACTGAAATAACCACTCGTTACAACCGAGGTATGCAGCAAAGCATTTGTGAAGCCACAACACGCACAACCTTGAGGCGGATGGGCTACAACAGCAGAAGACTCCACCGGGTACCACTCATCTCCACTACAAATAGGAAAAAGAGGCTACAATTTGCAAGAGCTCACCAAAATTGAACAGTTGAAGACTGGAAAAATGTTGCCTGGTCTGATGAGTCTCGATTTCTGTTGAGACATTCAGATGTTAGAGTCAGAATTTGGCGTAAACAGAATGAGAACATGGAACCATCATGCCTTGTTACCACTGTGCAGGCTGGTGGTGGTGGTGTAATGGTGTGGGGGATGTTTTCCTGGCACACTTTAGGCCCCTTAGTGCCAATTGGGCATCGTTTAAATGCCACGGCCTACCTGAGCATTGTTTCTGACCATGTCCATCCCTTTATGGCCACCATGTACCCATCCTCTGATGGCTACTTCCACCATGTCACAAAGCTCTAATCATTTCAAATTGGTTTCTTGAACATGACAATGAGTTCACTGTACTAAAATGGCCTCCACAGTCACCAGATCTCAACCCAATAGAGCATCTTTGGGATGTGGTGGAACGGGAGATTCGCATCATGGATGTGCAGCCGACAAATCTGCGGCAACTGTGTGATGCCATCATGTCAATATGGACCAAACTCCCTGAGGAATGCTTCCAGCACCTTGTTGAATCTATGCCACGAAGAATTGAGGCAGTTCTGAAGGCAAAAGGGGGTCCAACCCGTTACTAGCATGGGGTACCTAATTAAGTGGCCGGTGAGTGTATATATATATAGTTAAGTTAGAGAGAGAGAGAGAGAGAGAAACAGAGATAGATAGATAGATAGATAGATAGATAGATAGATAGATAGATAGATAGATAGATAGATAGATAGATAGATAGATAGAAGCTGAATCATGTTTGCATTTTTAACAATGTTCATTTAAAAAATAAAAGAAATATGAGACCCTTTCAGTACAACCATTTAGCTGAAGTCTCATGTTCTCTTAGCATAACTTTTATTAGTACATGCTGGACGGTTACGCAACTTACGCACGTAGACACACACAGAAAACTTTTGTAACAATCCACTTTTCCCTGAAAAAAGTTCACAGCCTCAATTAAGCTCCAGTAATCCCTTTGTGGGCTGTTTGCACACAACAGCCATCAACATACGGGGCATGGAAGTTCAAAATGGGGATAATCACACACAGATGCTTTTACTATGGAATATTCATTCATTTCTCCATTGTGCTGAGGGAATTTCGAAATTTTTATTTCATTATTTCATGGCTTGTGACACTCAAATATGCAGCGGTAAGAGTTTTGCGGACAGGTGCCTTTTGGCTAAATTTCTTAGGTCATTATTTATGAAGCGTGACTGACATTACATCTCAGCTCCAGAACTTTCTGTTTTGCTTTTTTGCCCTTTTCCCTTTTCTCAGATCACCTCTCAGGAAATGATCTCACGTGCCATCCGCTATCAATTTTTCATTCGCAAACGTTTTTGCAGAGGTTTTGTTATCATCCTTTAGTCAAATATGTTGAAGACAGCACATTCTACATTACGGATCGTAACAGTTGTTTTTCCAGTTTCATGCCCATAATGATAGAGGAAGTGGTTGTCCCTGTGGTTTCTTTGTGCTTGGACTGCTAGAACTTTATCCGTGTTCATCTGATAAGAACTATGAGATTTGCAGTTGTCAGGTGTTGTGTGAAGAGGTCAGGAAAGGTTGAAAAACCTGTATTGGTTAAACTAGTGGTCAGAGAGACTAGATAAAAGGGTTTGATACCTTACTATCTTGCAATCACACACTCAGTCTTGGAGCTTTATAGTTGTACAGATTGATTTCATACTTCTTTTTTTTTTTTAACACATCCAGAGATGACAAGTGAGCTCATGTCTTAAATTAACTTATTGTAAGGCTTCCCATATTTTATACTTTAGAGGTTAAATAATCAGTGCCTTTATTATTGAGGATTTATGCATCGTAAACATTTTTGTTTGCTATGTAAGTACAAATGCAAAGTTTATGACCTTTTGGAAAACAAGTGATCTGGCATTTCATGACATCATAAGCTTTATGTCTGGACACTGATTATGTTTTCTCATCTCTCTGAGTCTGCACATATACAATACCTTTCAAACGTTTGGGGTCAGTGAGATTTTTTAAAGAAATTAATATTTTTATTATAAGGATGCATTAAATTGATCAAAATGGACAGTAAAGAATTGTATAATGTTACAAAGTATTTCAATTACAATTGAATGTTGTTCTATTGAACTTTCTCTTCATCAATGAATCCTTTTGATTGCCTTCTACTCTAAAATGTCTTTCATATATAATACTGTTCGTTGTATTTCATTTTGGTTGGTTTTGATTTATCTAGGGAAAGATTTTTGTGTCTGATTTAACTATGCTGTTAATTCTTCTATTTATCAAAATGAATCTGTGTTTGACACATTTATCCTTCTCTCTACAGCAGGGGAACGTGGGCGATCTGAAGACACTTCGGAAAGGACTGTCCCTGTATCACTCAGAGTCCCAGCTCTCCTCACTATCCCAGTTTCAGGACACCTTACAGAATGTACGTATTCCAATGATGCAATCTAACGTGACCCCGTTATTTTGCATCAGAGCCAAAAACCTAAATCACAGTTGAGCTTAAAAAGATTTGTCATGTTGAGCCGATTTGGAAGAGATTTGGCAACAATTAGCTGTTGCAATTCCAGCTGGTTACAGGATTCTGCATTGCTCTTTGTAGAAGCAGATGAGAACTGACCCGTGCCAAGGAGCTTAAAACATCAGGAGCTTAAAACCTGAATGACAGAGTAAAGTCCCATTCAGGACCGTGTCTCGTGTATTTACTTATGTTTTATTTATTTATTTTTGAAAGAATAAGTGCCACTAGTTCAGTGGTTCTTAAACTTTTTCAAGATGATCATCACACTTCCATGGCAGCTTTATAGTCAACAATGATAGAATCTCTTGTTAATAGACTCACATTTACAGTATCGTCCGAAAAATGTCATTACAAACTGATTTGTTGCTGACTAACACAATCATTTGTGTAAAGAGTGAACAAAAAATGGTGGGCCTACACAACCTTGCGGGCCCCTGTACTACTTACTTCGACATCAGACAACACAGAATTCAATTTCACTTATTGTGTCCTGTTTGTTAAAAGCGAATGATACCAATAAATCAAGAAAGGATTGACTTTTAAATTAACTCATTTCTCCAGCAGCAGGATAAGTGGGTGAATTGTATTAAGGACAAAAAAAACAAAAAACGAAGCAGTCTAGCAAATGCAACTGGACTTTCCAGATGCTTCAGAACAAAGTGCATTAGTGTATAGATCGCATCATTAGTACCACTGTTACTCTTATATAAAAAATGGTATTGATCATCTAAGGATGGCTCCACTTCCCTACACAGCTCTTCTATTATAATCGTCTCCAAAGATTTCATGACATTGGATGTTAAGGCCACTGGCCTGTAGTCATTGTTGTCCTGAGGACAATAACTTTTTGAAGTTAGAATTATAATCATATTTTTAAAGATTTTAAAAAAATGAGTGAAAGATGCTTTGCTCATAGGTCATTTCCTGCGGCCTTGCAGGGGTTTGTTGTGCTCTGATCTCTGCTGGAGTCTCAGTGCTGATCCGTTCTTTGTTTTAGAGATCCTTTCTAACCTAAAAATGACCTTAGAGGAACAATTTAATATATATCAGTGTTGTCAAATCGATTAACCGTGATTAAAAAGTTATAATATATATGTGTAAAATATATGTGTGTATACAGTATATATATATATATATATATATATATATATACACAGTACGTACCTATGTACATACATACATGCATACAGTACATGCATGCAAAATATATAAGACACACACACATACACTTTTATGTTAGATGTGATTAATCGCGATAAATCGATTTGACAGCACTAATATATTTATATATATAAGTAATTTTAGGAGAAACATCAGAGACAAAACCCACAATGCTATAAGGGGTGGAACAGAATGCTGTTAAATAATGTTACATTTGCTCCAAACTCATCTCTAATGTTTCATGTAATTTTGTCCACTGCAATTTGTGAAAAATGCAGTCCTGAAAAGATTCCCTTCAATATACTGTTTTCTTCATGTCTTTTACGAACAATTTCCCTCAAATATTAGAGAATATCTCTCTTAATGTCTCAATTAAATCAAGAAATCTGTTTAAACAGATTTCCCTTCTTTCTTTCCTCCTGCATCGCTCTCTCTCTCTCTCTCTCTCTTCTCCTGAGATATCATCATCTTCATCACCATCATCATTCCTCTACACCCGTATCCTCAGAAAAGGTCATCTGCGAACCTGGTGCTTTAGCTAATAAGTGCACTCATCAGCTCTGACAGCGCAGCTGCTCCACTTTAATATGAGAGACAGCTTCTACAGGAAAGAGAAATCAATTAGAGAGTGGCGTGGGTCTCGTCCTCAGAGGCTTCTGCACTTATTTTATCCCAGCTCGCCTCAGCTCTGTCTACGAGCTCATCGCTTCATTAGCATGGCTTTGAACTTTCACTTTAATCACGGGGGAGATGGCACTAAATAATGCAGTAGCGAACTGCTGAAACAATAATCAGGTTCGTACAAGTGACACAACAGATCGGTTGCTGTTGGGGGTTAACTGAGGATGAAGTTGAGGAGAGGTAATCAGAGTAGTTTGGTGCTTCAGCTGATTTAGAGTTGCTTAACCCTAGTCAAATGTACTGTGTAAAAATTGTTTTTTGACAGGAATGTATATGTAGACAATGCTGTTCAAATGTTTAGGGTCAGTATTTCTACAAAAATACAGTAAACCCAGTAATAATGTAAAATATTACTACATTTTAACATTTACATTTAGTCCTTTAGCAGACGCTTTTATCCAAAGCGACTTACAAATTAGGACTAAATTAAGCGAGTCATCGTGAAGAGGCAAAAACAACGGGCAAGGGCAAGGGCAGGCATTTCTCAGAGTAGCATAAGCCAGACAAGGGAGGGTTAAGGGAAAAGGAAAGAGTTTTTTTATTTTTTATTTTTTTAAATTTTATTTTATAGTGCTCACAGAAGAGATGAGTTTTCGGTTGTCTTTTGAATGTTGTCAGGGATTCTGCATTCCGGATGACGGTGGGGAGATCAATCCACCAGCATGGAACCGTGAATGAGAATGTTATTTTTTGGCTCTCTGTGATGGTACCACGAGACGTTGACTGATCGTAGGCTTCTGGTAGGGACGTAGACTCGTAGGAGCGAGTGAAAGTAGGAGGGAGCTGAGCCTGTGATAGATCTGTATGCAAGCGTCAATGCCTTGAACTTGATGCGAGAAGCGAGTGGTAGCCAGTGCAGAGAGATGAACAGAGGAGTGACGTGGGCCCTTTTGGGCTCGTTGAAGACGAGACGAGCTGCAGCGTTCTGAATCATTTGTAGAGGTTTAGTTGCACATGATGGAAGTCCAGGCAGAAGAGCATCCAGTCTAGATATGACCAGGGCCTGGACGAGAAGTTGTGTTGCATGCTCAGTTAGGAAAGGCCTGATCTTCCTGATGTTGTGCAATGCAAACCTGCATGATCGAGCTGTCTTTGTAATGTGGTCTGTGAAGGTCAGCTGGTCATCAAATATTACTCCAAGATTTCTGACCGACCTTGATGGGGTGATTGATGATGAATCTAGCTGGATGGTGAAGTCGTGCTGTAGAGACGGATTGGCAGGGAGGATGAGAAACTCAGTCTTTGCCAGGTTGAGCTGCAGGTGATGTACCTTCATCCATGCTGAGATGCCCGCCAGACAGCTGCTTGAGATCCGTGCAGCTACTGTGGGATCATCTGGTTGAAATGAGAGGAAGAGCTGGGTGTCATCAGCATAGCAATGGTAAGAGAAACCATGTGCCTGTATGATGTGTCCCAGTGATGTGGTGTAAATGGAGAAGAGGAGCGGTCCAAGAACTGAACCCTGGGGAACCCCTGTGGTCAGTTGATGTGCTTTGGATACCTCGCCTCTCCATGCGACCCTGAAGGATCTACCAGTGAGATAGGACTCAAACCAGTGGAGAGGAGTACCTGTGAGCCCAGAGATGAGAGGGTGGATAGAAGGATCTGATGATTCACAGTGTCGAAGGCAGCAGACAGATCCAGGAGAATGAGAACTGAAGATTTGGAAGCAGCTTTTGCGGTCCGTAGGTCTTCTGTGACTGACAGCAAGAAAGAAAACTTAAAAGAAGTTTTCTATTTTAATAGCCTATGTTTTAAAATATAATTTATTCCTGTGATCAAAGCTGAATTTGCAGCATCATTACTCCAGTTATTTGTCACATGATCCTTCAGAAATCATTCCAATATGATGATTTGCTGCTCAAGAAACATTTCTTATTATTATCAATATTGAAAGCAGTTGTGCTGCTTGATACAATATAGTTGTGGAAACTGTGATACAGATTTTTCAGGACTCTTTGATGAATATAGGTTCAAAAAGAAGCACATTTATTTGAAATAATCTTTTGCAACAATATAATAGTCTTTACTGTCACTTTTGAGCTATTTAATGAGTCATAGCTGAATAAGTTTTTATTTTTAATTTTCTTTTAGAAATCTTACTGACCACAAACCTTTGAATATCTTTTAAAACTTTTGGAAATAAGGCTATTTGTTCTTCTTAGGTGCTCGTTTTAGCTGCCCAGGATCTTATAAATGTTTCCAGACGGACTGAAAAAAACAGGCTCATACTCAATTCATTTTTTTTATTTTTTATGGCTGATGGACCTATAACTTTTATACATACATCATCGACATTTTCCTGTCTTTTTTAAGGAGAAGTGCCACACACATCAGAGTAAGGTTGTATGTGCAGCTGACCAGTCCATATAGTCTATAGTTTTTGGATTTGTTTAATCCAGCTATGGCCTGTTATCTGATTCTGATTTCCAAGTGATGTTTATGATCAATGCATTTTGCGGATTATAGAAAGCCTCTTCAGACTATCCAATAATATTGGTCCTGGATTTGATCGGACTATAGAAAAATCTTAATGATTGAATTTGGCTACATCTATCACCAGTATTCTGTTTGTGACAGCACTTGGCACGCTAGCCAATCACACAGCTGTTCCTCGTGGCAAGGGTTCAAAACTGGGCTCCAAAACAAATAGGATGGTCACTCATTTCCTGTTAATGCCTTGAGATGCCACTTACTACTTAATAGATTATTTAATAGTCTATAATCTGATGATCTGATGAAATTGTGTCTTTTTTGGTCAATAGAACAAACACATGAAAGACTATTTAGAATCATTCTGCACCCATATACTAGAATGTAAACACTTGATATACTGTATATAAATCTCATTCAGGTTGATAAGGTATGTTTATCTTGGTTTAAAGATATATTTAGATATAATATAGTATATAAGGTTTGGATATATATATAGCAATTGTAAATTAAATTGGTCATATTTAATATCATATAATTCAATTGCATTATGATGTATACAGTTTATATGAGATAATTAAATTGTAAAGGTCCGAATAGTCATTGGCTTTTGCTATTAAAAAATCCATAACGTCGACCACTGCTTGGCTTTTACTGGCAAACGAATCCATGCAGAATGAATTGTGGGACTCCTGGGCTTCTCTAATCAGGCTACATGGCGATGCATGACAGCGAGCATTGGGTCGGGATGTTCTCGGGTCAGTCCAGGGTAAAGTACCCACGGCTCCAGCCCTCAATAAACCTGCTGGCAACTGCAAGTGAACATCACAGTCCTGTTCTCTCAGGCCAAAAGCGAGTTGCAGTTTCCATCCAGGGGTCCTCTCCCGACCCCACTGCTGAAATGCCAGCTCAATTGTTGTGGATTTAACGCTAGAATGGGATTCAAAGGACTGTGTCTATACTGGGGCTCACAAGACCCTGTGCACTGAAAGAGCTCTTTGTTGATGGGTACCCATGAAGGGGGTACAAGCAGAGATGAGTTATAATGAGATGGCTTAACCCATTTCGAGCCTGAGTTGACTCAGAGAAACAGCTAATGGCTTTTCCAGTGCTCGGATGTCTTCTGGTAATCTGAGAGAGCAGTATGAGTGATCTTTGATCATGACGAATGTGTGTCCATCTGTCCACAGGGGTCTACGCGGATGCCTGGAGGGGATCTGCCGCTCCCTGTCACGGGATACCTGCCGGCAGCACAGAAACCAGAGGCTGTTGTACATGCCATGAAAGTAAGATTATGATGCTGATGTTGCAAAATCAAGCCATACTTCTTGTGTTTGAATTCCAGATATGCTAAATTGTATTATGCTGAAATATTACTGTTAATTTCATGGCCTAGCAGTGATCATGCATTCTACTTAGTTCAATTCTGGTTTGCACCATCATTTCCCAGTTGAATTCCCACATCATTTTTTAATCATTTCTTGTCCTCTCTTTGTCATCCCCATAAAAAGTGTCATAAATCATTAAAAAGTTAAAGATCAGGAATTAGATTGAGTTTCATGGTAGAAACGCCTGATTGGTTTCCTGCTTGATTCCCCTTGAATAGGTTTTAGGACGCATCATTCATTTTATGAGTTGAACTATTATTATAATACTGTCACCTAGAGGATTTTCTGTGAACTGTTGGATCTCTGTTATTTGAAAGAAAACAAAACATTGGTCAAGGGAAGCAGAGAGAGCTAAACAGAATATAAATACGACAATAAATACCACATAAAACAAAAATAAAATACAACGAAATTTATAATAGTTTATTTGAAATTTTCTGAGATTAAGTGGTGCTTGCCTGTGCAAAACTTGCTGACGCAGTGCAAGGTCCAGTGTAATTTTAGTATTACTTATATACACTTATAGTATTTATTAATATTCTGAATTAGCTTTTATTTTTATATATTCAGTTTTCATTTTAATTTGAGTAATTTTGTTATTGTCACGTTTGATTGCAGAGAGTGGACAACGAAAGGAGTAGATAACAAGTCTTTATTAAATCCACACAGAAAAAAACGCAGGAGGAAACATTAATACAACCACGTTAAATAAAGACCATACTGGACAAGGGAACTGCAAAAACTGAGTGCTTAATTAAATACGGTAGTTGAAAACAGCAGCAGGTTTATTAAACGAGAGAAATCGAGAGAGTCATTCACTGCTCTTCACTTTAGTAACTTTAATATGAATCAATCTAGGGCAGGCCTATATTTAATTCATACGGTGAAGATACAGAGTTTTATTTTTACATTTGATTATTTTATTCAATGTCTGTATAGAAATAGTCTTATTTCATTTGTATCTTTTTTTTTGTATCTTGTATTTGTCCTATTGTTCGTTATTATTATTTTTTTGTTTCAACTCAAACTTTTGAAACTGCTCAGAAAGAACAGATTAAGGGGTTGGGGGTCATTTGGTTTTTTTTATGAGCGTAATGACTAGGGCCCCCTTACAAAGTTTTGCTTAGGGCCCCCTGGAGTCTAGGAAACATAGCAGGCACGTTACAGGTATGTGCTTTTGTCATTTGTATTAGATTTCGTTTTTTTTACAACTTTAATTTATATCAGTTTAAGTTTTAGTAATTTTAGTACTTTAATTTTTCTTTTTTTTCCCTCTAATATTTATATTTTAATTCAATTCAGCTTTATTTCAATTAACAAAAAAAATTGAATAGTTTTACTTAATAAAAACACTGACTAGACTAAGCTGTTCTAGGTCATTGCCAGGTGGTTGCTAAGGTGTGCTGGGGAGTTATTACTGTATGTGTTTTCTTACTGCTGCAAGTGAAAATAGCCCAGCCTCTTGTCTCTGTTATATTCTGACTCAGGTCCCCCTTTCATTCGTTTTATGACAAAAAAAAGTTTTCACTTTTGATCTGAAGCATCATTCATGTTGTAGCATAAATGGTACGGGAATCCTAAATACTTTGGGTTGGGTTCATTCAAGTCAGTTAAGTATAGTAACAGTGAAGCTTGCTTTAGTGAACACCGCTAATCATTTAACCCTCTGTTGATTTGCTTTGTAGGTATTAGAAGTCCATGAGAACCTAGACAGGAAGATCCCAGAGGACTATGAGGAGGATCTCAGTGAGAAAGAGAAAGCCATTGTCAGAGAGATGTGTAATGTGAGTCTACCTAGTAGCATCTCCCATCTGCCTCCCCCTACCCTGAACCTCAGCTTAGATTCCTCTAGTGCATTGATAAATCCCTGTTCAACAGAAAGAGGCTGTAAGTTTGTGCTCCCTCTCCCATGTGTTTGTTTTCCTGTCACTTTGTGTAATTACGCCGGCTTTGATTGAGGACACTGTTTGAATGTTTCACAACAGAGACCCATTTTCAGACCACTTTAATGAGAGGCCTTGGCAAAAGTCCTCGGAGTGTTTACCGCACAGTTGTCCGTGCAATTAAAATAACTTGATCGCTGAAACAATGCAGGTTTATCAGCTCCCCGAAGGGCCCCTGGAATCTGGGACCTGTGATTTGTTTCTGCCCCGAGAACCGCAGCCTGTTAAAAGCAAAATCTCAGATAGCACAAGGGCTTCTTTCTTTTCTGATTATAATTAGTCCCCAGTCCCACTCAACCCCCTTTTAGAAGATCTCTCTGTATGTTGAGTCAATGCAATAGGTTTTTTTTTTTTTTTTTACTTTTCAGGTTCCTGGTTTGAAAAATATTATATAATATAATGTATATTTACGGGTCCATATATATATATATATATATATACACTCACCGGCCACTTTATTAGGTACACCTGTCCAACTGCTCGTTAACACTTAATTTCTAAGCAGCCAATCACATGGCGGCAACTCAGTGCATTTAGGCATGTAGACATGGTCAAGACAATCTCCTGCAGTTCAAACCGAGCATCAGTATGGGGAAGAAAGTTGATTTGAGTGACTTTGAACGTGGCATGATTGTTGGTGCCAGAAGGGCTGGTCTGAGTATTTCAGAAACTGCTAATCTACTGGGATTTTCACGCACAACCATCTCTAGGGTTTACAGAGAATGGTCCGAAAAAGAAAAAACATCCAGTGAGCGGCAGTTCTGTGGGCGGAAATGCCTTGTTGATGCCAGAGGTCAGAGGAGAATGGCCAGACTGGTTCGAGCTGATAGAAGGGCAACAGTGACTGAAATAACCACTCGTTACAACCGAGGTATGCAGCAAAGCATTTGTGAAGCCACAACACGCACAACCTTGAGGCGGATGGGCTACAACAGCAGAAGACCCCACCGGGTACCACTCATCTCCACTACAAATAGGAAAAAGAGGCTACAATTTGCAAGAGCTCACCAAAATTGAACAGTTGAAGACTGGAAAAATGTTGCCTGGTCTGATGAGTCTCGATTTCTGTTGAGACATTCAGATGTTAGAGTCAGAATTTGGCGTAAACAGAATGAGAACATGGAACCATCATGCCTTGTTACCACTGTGCAGGCTGGTGGTGGTGGTGTAATGGTGTGGGGGATGTTTTCCTGGCACACTTTAGGCCCCTTAGTGCCAATTGGGCATCGTTTAAATGCCACGGCCTACCTGAGCATTGTTTCTGACCATGTCCATCCCTTTATGGCCACCATGTACCCATCCTCTGATGGCTACTTCCACCATGTCACAAAGCTCTAATCATTTCAAATTGGTTTCTTGAACATGACAATGAGTTCACTGTACTAAAATGGCCTCCACAGTCACCAGATCTCAACCCAATAGAGCATCTTTGGGATGTGGTGGAACGGGAGATTCGCATCATGGATGTGCAGCCGACAAATCTGCGGCAACTGTGTGATGCCATCATGTCAATATGGACCAAAGTCCCTGAGGAATGCTTCCAGCACCTTGTTGAATCTATGCCACGAAGAATTGAGGCAGTTCTGAAGGCAAAAGGGGGTCCAACCCGTTACTAGCATGGGGTACCTAATAAAGTGGCCGGTGAGTGTATATATATATATATATATATATATATATATATAACAGAACACATTAGCACATTATATTTAATAATGTGGCACAATGATTTTTGTGCCTCGTGTGAGTTTTTCCTAAGTTTGTAAAATTCTCAAAAAAATTCTCTTTTTTGGGGTTTGTCTTCAACTTATCTAATAAATACAGAAAAAACTGTTAAAATCAGGAAAGTTATAATTAACACTTTTTCCTAAGAAGTTAAAATATATATTTTTTAATTTATAGTCTGTCATTTTTATAACAAAAATTGCAGTAATTTATTTTAAATATTAATTTAATTGTTGGTTTATTAGGTATCATTACTAAAATGGTCAGTATAATTTTTAATTTAGAATATAAAACTAAATACATAAAAAAAATCTATATACATTTATTTTGATATTTGTTTTTGTTTTTCTTAGTTATTTGGCTGCTAGCTAATGTGTTCTGTTAGGAAGATCTATCTCCAGAACCTGAACAATCACATCATAATTACCATCACACACAATATAAAAAATCTGCACATTATAATATGACCAGATGTCTATTCCAGGACATACTGTACAGTAGCACAGGATCAATATTTTCAAGACACTTTTCATTTCACAAGATTTCAAGTAGTCAAAAGCTTGACCCAACTGTGTGTTTGCTTTGTGTGTTCAGGTGGTGTGGCGAAAGCTCGGTGATGCAGCAGGATCCAAACCCTCCATCCGCCAACATCTCTCTGGGAACCAGTTCAAAGGCCCTTTGTAGTTCCCATGTCAATGAACGGCAGGGCCTTGAACAAACAAACAAATCTGTGAATATGACGAGAGGAGCAGACAGAACTGGGCAACTTCGGGAAACGACACAAAGAACTTGGCTTCTACTGCCAGCTTCTCTCATGGCATTCAGTTGAGACATTTCAAACCTATTACCTACAACGCAGGTGGTAGTTTAATATATAATGGACTCACAATTAGCACAAGCTAAATCACTGCTCTATTTATGTGCATACCTTCCAAGTATTCGTGCAAGGCAGCTTAATGGATTCATTTCTCATTCTAGATACGGAATGAAAGCACACAGATAAATGCCTCGTGGAGTTACTTATACAAGATTAAACCTTTCCACTCCTAAAAGCTTTTTTGATTTTGGCATAAGACCACTTCATAATACTCTGTTATCCAAGGATTTTTTTTCTTTTCTTTTTTTTCTTTGTAGACTACTAGCATTCAAAAGTTTGGGGCTGGGATCTTTTAATGTTTTTATCTCTTCTGCTCACCAAGGCTGCATTTATTTGGTCAAAAATACAGTAAAAATGGTAATATTGTAAAATAATAATCTAATTTAAAACTGTTTGCTATCCTAATATATTTTTAAATTTAATTTATTTATATGATGGCAAAGCTGAATTGTCAGCATCATTACTCCAGTTTCAGTGTCACATGATCCTTCAGAAAGCATAATAATATGCTGATTTGATCAAGAAACATTTCTTATTATTATCAATGTTGAAAACAGTCATGCTGCTTCATATTTTGGTGGAAAACAGTCATGCTTTTTTCAGAATTTTCAAAAGGAAAAGCATTTCTTTGAAATAAAAATCTTGGTAACACTTTACAATTAGGTCTCATTTGTTAACATTATCGTATTAACCAACATGAACTAACAATGAGCAATACATTTGTTACAGTATTTATTAATCTTTAATGTTAGTTTAAATACAATACAGTTTATTGTTTGTTTATGTTAGTTAACTTTGTAATGTTAAGAAATACAACTTTTGATTTCAATTATGTATTCGTAAATGTTGAAATGAACATTAACTAAGATTAATAAATGCTGTAGAAATTAATTGTTCTTTCTTAGTTCATGTTAACTAAAGTAGTTAACTAATGAAACCTTATTCAGAAGTGTTACTGAAATCTTTTGAAACATTATAAATGTCTTTACTGTCATTTTTTATCAATTTAATGCATCCTTGCTGAATAAAAGTAGGCCTATTAATTTCTAAAAAAAAAAAAAGAAAAAAATTTTTTTTGACCCCAAACCTTTGAATGGATGTATTGTTATTTTGATTTAAGCCACTCGCATCACATCAGAATATGACAGACTATCATTACAAATAAACTAAGAAAGTTGCCAGCGACTGACTGACAAATAACAAGTTTAATTTACTCCACAATGGCAGTTTTTACTCATTTACCGCTGACAGTTGCGGAAAAATAAAATATGATAGTAAGCTTTTTCAAAAAAAAATCCCCCAGGCATGAATACTATAATACATTTGCTCAGGTTCCCAGACATACATAAAATAACAATAAAATAATACTATATATTTTATATGGCAAAATTCTAGTCTGGAAATATCAGAAGATACTATATGCAGGCCAGCTCATGAGTATAAGCTTTTAATTAAAGTGTGGGGGATACCCCAATTGTACTTATAAATGCCAGCTCAACTTTCACAGCATATTATGTAAAGTACTTTAAATTCCAAACTGACAATCGTGAATAACTGAAGCTGCTTTCTATGCCTTTATTTCTATCATTGTCTATCATTCAATATCATTATTTTATAATGTATCCCAGTGTAGTGCTTTTAATTGCATATAAGACCTAATGGCTCAATGGTGTCATAATGGAAAGTACTGTTAAATCTGTTTTAGGTCTACAGATTGAGTCCTGCGTGAAAAGAACTGGAACCCAATTTCAGGTTCTAGATACTGAATAGGTGCAATATAGAAACTGTCTGGATGAATGTAAGTGTTGTGTGTTTTCATTTCAGCCTGGAATAGCATAAATGATTCCAGTTTGCAGTGGGAAGTTTCATCATCTATTTCTAAAAGCATTTATGATGCAACTTTAGCACATGCAGTTTTAATGGCGTAATAGTACAGTACCTCAGCCAGTCAATTTTTTTTTACATTATTCCTTTTACCAAGCTTATTGCTTCTGCATATACTAAATTAAATCAGACCATACAGTATGTGCTGATAAGAACTGGATAAGGTTAGCATTATTAATAATGAGCTTCTTTTGCTAAATTTTGTGTAAAACGTCTAATTCTGCTTTATAGGCCTATGAGACCTTCAGGCAAACATCTTTTTGTGTGCGTACTGTACATGATATAAAGCAAAGTCTGAATGGAAGTTAATGAGAACTCAGTAAATGAAGTGTATTTGAGTTTTGTGTTATAATTCAGAACCATTATCTGTGTATACCGGTACAAGAACTGCCTCAAAAGATGCTTGCTGCATTCACACAAAAGCTCTTTTTTTCTGAAAACCAGTGACCCGATAAGCCATAATTTTGTATTGTTTGTTTAAATCAAAGCTATTTTGAGCATTGCCGAAATTTTCACTCAGCCGATCCAGTTATTTTTGTATTAAAGTTGTGTGGAATTTCATTGAAATTGAATATTTATGAGCGCAATTTTACAGTGCTAAACTGAAATCGCATTCTTATTGGATGGTTTTGTTCACAGTGGATGCAGCAGGTGGCTTTTGGTGGTGTTACTTTTTTTTTTTCCTGATGTTTATGAGAACAAAGTGCGCATGCAGCAAACATTTGAATAAGGAAAGAAAATAATTGCATATTTTTATGAAAATGATACGTTGTGAATTTGGGTCAGTAAAACAGTGTATGCTGTTCACAACACAGTAAATATTGTCTGGGTTATGCTGTGAAGTGTTTCATGTGAACACAATGCCTAAATACTTGGTGTTGAAGTACACATATTCATTAAAACTATTTTTGAAATCCAATTAAAAGTGTCCTTTATAAGCAGACCTAGTCTACACAACTACTGACTTTTTTGTATTTAAGTTTAAAGCACAAAAGAATCTGAAATGCTGAAATCTTCCTATTTTTTTTCAAATGCACTGCTTCTTTTGTGAATGAGGATTTGATGTTTGAATCTTTCATGAAATTCATTGTTCTGTGTAGCTCCTCTGTATGTGAAACACACATGAAGTTGTATTCTAGGACAATTCAGCGCAATGTAAATCACTTCTATTACTGTAGAATACCTTTAACTAGCATGCGTTTATATATTTTTAATAAGCTGAATGTAGCTGAGAACGGACCTGTATTTTAGCTAATAAAAAAATCTAAATGCATTGCCAATAACCCTCTTGTAGATTTGAAATAAAGAATCCTCTTTGTAGAATGTCTCTCCTTTTTTTGTATTGTATGAAAGGAACAGCAGAATAAAAGGCAGAGTCTGCCGTCTACTGGGGATTTACTGCTGTTGCATGGACTCTCATAATCTTAACAGATTTTGTGACTGAATTTTTGTCTTTTCCAAAACATTATGAGATAAAGTGGTGCTTTAACTACTTAGATCAAACAAAATATTACATTTATTCTTTATTAATTTTATATGAGCTTCCAGTCTGGTTAATACAATTTGTGATATGTCTGAATGTAGTTTAACATTTTGGTTGTTTTCTAAGAAAATAGCCTAAATTAAATTAACATTCATGTATTTGGTGTAATTTAAACAAGGTTAGGGAATAATCAGTTATCCTACATGCCCGCAATTGGTAAATAAAATATTATATAAAATTATAAATGTAAGAAGTAAAAAAGAGAATAAATTATATTATACATTATAAAGTGCTAGAAAAATCATTTATACAAATGATTGATTTTATGATTTATTGATTTGGTTTTTTTTGTATATAAATGATCTTACTTTTACAACAGAATGTTTACTGTATGTTATAGTTGTTACGTTTTATATGTTGTTGCTGTGATTGACATTTTCCTCCGCAAATCACGTTGCGCAAACTTTATCCTTTTATGGTCACTTTATGAACCCAAAGTAAACTTCCAATCGCAAGACACACAAGCCTTTTCTGTTTGTGTAGTCAACCCAACCTTGTAAACCTGACCAAACAGATCGACTCCTCTCACGACCAGTGAAGTCACGACAAACGAGTACCGCCTTAGCGAAAACCAATAGATACGTGTAGTTTAACGAGGTGAAATACATTTACCCTTTAACCAATTGTTTCGCACGTATGCAGTTGCGTATGTAACATTAGCCAATTAAAATTCGTTTCTGGACAAGCTTAGGGCGGGATAAATGCTTCAATGGCCCAATCTGCTTTTTAGAAATCTTATTAGGGCGTGGCTTTGTCTCTGAAGAGTTAGGTTTTACCAGTAAACCGAGCTGAAGAGGATTGAATTCCAGGTTGACAGGAGGATCCCTGCAGTCAATTGGAAGGTAGTTTTGGTATATAATGTGACATAATATGATGTTTGCAAATACGCGCGAGGTGTGTATAATTAAACAACATGTAATACGTCACATGCATGTAAATGCGTGTCAAATGTACGCTTAAATGGTGTCTAATTCAGCAAATTGCGAAACACAAGCATGCTGGTTATTAACACATTGAATGTGTCTCAAAAACTAGTGAGCTGCCTAGCTAGACAGCATATCTGGGCGTCGTAGGCGAGCTTGAAGCGATGAGTAACTTACCCTGCCCAAAATGTTGAACGTTTTGAAAGCTGTCTGTTTCAAACGCGCTTATGATATCCTAAAATGAAGTCTGTGTAGGCAGTTAACCAGGATTCTTGGGCCAGGAACAGACAGGTAGCTGGATGAATATGTATTGTTAAGGTTGGACCACCCAGTATTTAAAATGAAAACTGGCATGCTGTGTAATAGTGTGCAGTGTGAAGCAGGTGATCATCTACTGGTGGGTTTGAATAGATGCATTGGGCAAGGCCAGTTATTTTAAGCCATCAAGCTGCTGATATTATTATTTAATATATTCTGATCTTGTATTCTGAATATTGATCTGTTGAGTTTGTTTTATGTTGCATGTCTTTGCTCTCAGCCAGTATAATTGCATTGCTTCTCCTTTTCTCTGGTGGTTTCAGTCTTAAGTAGCTTACTCTTAAGTGTTTCAATCCAATTTGCTCTTCTGTAAAACAATTGTGTGTCTCATTATTTTTTAAATGGTAGGCTTTGGGTGATTTGATGGAAATATCCAAGATTTAAGCTTTGACATCTTCTGGATTCATCTGAAAATTTGACAGTTCAACTGGCCATGCATATTGTGTATTATGTATAATGGCATTCTATATAAAAGTCAGTTTATGCATGTATGATTGGAATCATAAACAGTGCACCAGTGGAGCTTTCGAAACGTATGCTTTACCATTGAAATATTCTTGCAGTTTTGCACGTTGCCCAAATTTGCACAGGTAAAGAAGCCGAACAATTTTTGAAATATGGGAACAGCTGCCATATGACTCATTTATTGAATTTAACATACAGTCATGTTGATTAGATTCATGTAAGGGACATACTCATTGTTTACAATAAAGTACCTGATTTAGTGCCCTTTGGCTCGCTGTAGCCATCCGTTTAATCCCTCTCAGAGACCATTTACCGTTCTTGGCAGTGATTTCAGATTCAGACAGAGATAATTTGGATGTGAAACATTCACATGTTTCTACCATTTAGTTATAAAATATACTGTACCTAGTCCACTACACCTAAATATTTATAAGAAGTGTGGAGTGACTGGAGTCCAGTACTTCTCAGACTATTGGCTCATTTACTGTACAGCCTTCTAGGCTGCATAAAGGAGAATGAAACCTGGTCACATTTTAGCGTTATTTTTACTGTAATTAAAAGTATTTATTTTTGCTTTTTCAACTTGCACTTTTCGCAGCCATCCTCTCTCCCAGACCAGCAAGATGGGCAAAAAGAGCAGAGTGAAGACCCAGAAATCGGGGACCGGTGCCACAGCTGCGGTTTCTCCAAAAGAGATGATGAATTTAATTTCTGAACTTCTGCAGAGTGAGTATAAAAGCATTCTTTATGGCTGCATTCCTGCTCTGAAATACTGTTGCAATGATTTTCTCTCATGGATGTGTGCATCGCTGGTACACAAAAGGCTTTTGTGATTTATTCCATAATCGCATTGCATGATTGTTATAATATTTGTTGTGGTGTTAAAGATGCAACTGGATCCTGAAAATTAAACCTCTTCCGTGTGAACGATTTCCTAATGTATAAGTAAATCTATTTAGTATTTAATCATCTGAAGCTTTTATACAAATGGAGCCTCCTGAGGTTGTGCTCAAGGGTACGGTGGTACTTCATGGAATCATTTGGTCATCAATCTACATTTTTAAACCGTACATCAAACATCTCTCCAAAATAGCATGTCATTTTGGGAAGGACATGCATTTGTTTATATCAAAGACAATTTGCGGTCTGTGCTCTTGTCTTTTACCAGGCCGATAGATGCCGCAACATTTTACAAAAGCAGCCGGAAGAGAAAATGAATCGGCCGCCATTTGGTTACTCTAGGAACTGGAGCACTAAGCTGTTTCCCCACAGTCCCCTTTTGGATTCTGTTGATCCAAGCATAAGTGATTGATAAATATCAATTATTGGAACGTTTTCTTTTCTTTCCCCTATTCAGAGTGCAGCAGTGCTGCTCCCTCTCCTGGGAAAGAGTGGGAGGAATATGTTCAGATCCGAGCTCTGGTGGAGAAGATCCGTAAGAAACAGAAAGGTACATTATTGCTTCACATGAATATGATTTAGCAGGTCTCGAGCTTTTATGTAGCGTGGTTTTGATTTGCCATTGGCTATTGTTAAGTATTTAACCGTCCTAGTTGCAAGAATAAAGAGGACGGAAAAACAGATGGTGTGGAACTTTTTAAAGGGATACTCCGCCCAAAAATGAAAATTCTGTCATCATTTACTCACCCTCAAGTTGTTGCAAACTTGTATGAGTTTCTTTCTTCTGCTGAACACAAAGGAAGATATTTTGAAGAACGATTGGAACTTTGGCACCATTGACTTCCATAGTATTTTTTTTTTTTCTACTATGGAAGTCAATGGTGCCAAACAACTGTTTGGTTCCAATCGTTCTTCAAAATATCTTCCTTTGTGTTCAGCAGAAGAAAGAAACTCATACAGGTTTGCAACAACTTGAGGGTGAGTAAATGATGACAGAATTTTCATTTTTGGGTGGAGTATCCCTTTAATAGTTTACCCAGATATGAAATTAATTCTGTCATTTACTTGCTCTCATTACTTTTTTTTTTCTGTGGATAAGCACAAAATTAGATATTTTGATGTGTGTGTGTATGTGTGTGTGTGTGTGACATGATGAGGGCAAGTAAATATTGACAGAATCTTAACTACCTTTACCAGCAACATAAAAGAGTACAAGAAAACTTGGCATAAAAGATGGCTTGTTGTACATTTCTTTATTTGATAGAATGATTTTGATAACAAAATGCACATTACATGGAGTAAGTTGATGAAACAAACACAGAAATAGCTTCAGTTATACAGTGATGTAAAGACTTGAATGATTCTATCACATTACTTAATAAAATACTCAGTGGGAGTCTCTGAGATGTGCATTTAGAACACATAAATATCCATTAGAATAAACGTTTGACAGCACATTATGCAGTAGGAGTAATAGGTAGCACCGTTTAGGTTCACTTGTGTGGTGTTACAGCAACATAATACAGCAGAGTGCCGTTGAATAATGGAATTCATTACAGAGAGAACTACTCACGCTGAAGTTCAATATACATACAATAGCTAAATCAGCTTGTGATAGGATTGTATTATTTCCTCAGGGATGTCTGTGTCGTTTGAGGGAATCAGGGAAGACTTTTTCTCCGAGCTGATGGCCTGGGCCGCAGAATGCGGAGCTTCTTGTGATGGTTTTGAGATCTCCAACTTTGCAGACGAAGGATATGGTCTGAAGGCCACCAAAGATATTAAGGTTGGTGTTTTTCTTCACCTAGTCCGCAGACTGTTTGATGATAAGTTGGATGAGTCGAGACTTGATAATAAGTTTTTCAGGTGTTTTTCCCTTGTTGGATACTTTTATTTATTTATCTTTTTGTGATTAATTGTTTTTACAAGTTGGTCTGAAAGGCAGTTTGTCTCTAAATTGGCTCTTCTTAGCCTAAATAAGGTACAATATGAACCAGGCTTCATGCTGATAGTGTTCTTAGCATCACACACACACATGAAAATTATGGAGATTAGATCCCTTGCAAATTATATGTGGGATGTGCTTGCTTTTTCTGCCAGCTACAGACCGTTCTGTCATATTTTCAGTTGAAGGCTGAAACAAGTAACCCAACTTGTACTGTATATTGGCACTGGCAGTAGATTGTTGTTGTTGTTGTAGTTTTTAGTGCTGATTGTTACATAGAGGTTAATGATTGGTCATATTTTACCTCCAGACTTGATTGGGTTCAATATTCGGGTGGTTCTTTAGCTAATTGTTATTTACAAAATGTAGTTTTACACAATATTTCAAAGATTTCTATTTAAAGTAGTGGAATTTGAATGTGTCAGGAAAGAACTAGATAAATCTTAAATCTTTAAGATAAATCTTAAATCTTAAAAAATAAATCTTTATTCAACTGTGCATTGTAACAATTGGTGCTTTTGAATGTATGTTTTTGACCATGTTATTTTCATTTCTGTCCATTTCAGGCTGAGGAGCTGTTCCTGTGGATCCCTAGAAAAATGCTGATGACTGTGGAATCCGCCAAGAACTCTGTCCTTGGTGAGTTCGCATAGTGTAGCAATGTCAGTCTTTTACCTTAATCTCTGACAATCACATGCAATGCCACATTGAAACGTGCAAATGTTTCTCTCCTTGCATAGAATATGGAGACCTCAAGACATTTATATAAATATTTCCTTAATGTCCCAGGTTAAATACATCTTTTAGCTCCATCAACAGCATCTATTGATCACCACAGAAAATGTATTTGACTCGTTCAACAGATGGTAATACATGCAAGTGTGCGGGGCAAACATGCAACAATTTTGTTGCTATGATATTTTTATATGATATTTTTTATTTTATATTGTTATTTATTTTATAATAATAATAACAACAACTTAATTTTGTTGTATTTTTAAAATTGTCCTTCTACCATGTACATGTTAATTAATGTTGTTTTCACACTTACAAAACATTTGATTTAGAACCAGTGCTGTTTTAGTAATATTTATACTGGATACGGTTATATTATTAGCTTTTATTTTTATATTTTTCATTCTTTATTTTTATTTTATTTTAGTATATTTATATACTTTATACGTTTATAGTATATTTTAGTTTCGTTTTTATATACTTCTGTCTTTTTTATATTTTTATTTAGCTTTCATTTTCATATTTTATTTAGCTTTAATTTATTTTAGTTTTATTAATTTACTATTTTTTTTGTAAAATTATTTTAAGTTTTTCATCTAATATTTATGTTGTTTTATTTCAGCTTTGTCAATTGCTGAAAATGCTTTTTAATAGTTTTAGTTAACAATAACAGCACTAGTTATCCGAACCATCTGCACAGTGGCACATTTTCAAAATGTAACTGTACTGTCAGGTTTACGTGAACCGATATAAACTTGAATTAACTTTCAAACAAACCAAGCTTTCTGCTCAACTAAACACTGGTCCACGTCAAAAAGGTAGCGTGAGAACAGCATAATTGTAAGTGAAAAGAATGAGTTCTGTTTTAATATCTGGAAACCTTTGCAGACAGACCCCTAATTTAACCTTTATTCACAGGGCCGCTGTACAGTCAGGACCGGATCCTACAGGCCATGGGCAACGTGACCCTGGCTCTACACTTGCTGTGTGAACGGGCCAATCCCAGCTCTCCCTGGCTGCCCTACATCAAGACCCTGCCTGCTGACTATGACACCCCCCTGTACTTTGAAGAGGAGGAAGTGCGCCACCTGCTGGCCACACAAGCCATACAGGACGTGCTCAGTCAATATAAAAACACAGCGCGACAGTACGCCTACTTCTACAAAGTCATCCATGTAAGTCTCACAAGTCTGATTGATTGCACTACCAAAAAAAAAACATGAATACATTTTTAAAAACTAAGTAATTAAAGCCTCTTGTTGATTGCCAAATGCAATGTGGTGTGATCAAGTGTTTTATGGGTTAATTAGTTATTGCATACTGTTTTACATATATTTACCTACTTTTTCAAAGAAAAATAACTTCAGCTGTTATTACAGACCTAACTTAAGCACCTACTCTCACATTTCAGTTACACAAAAGTACAAACTTTCTTCAGTAAACTCATAGAGTTGTACTCGTACGTATGGCAGTTTTGATGAGTCCGGCGACTGATAGCCCTATCTGTGTCTCATGGGCTGCAAGCCGTTTGAGTGCAGGGTTTTTTAAGCAATCAGCGTGACAAGTTATTCAGACTCTCTAGCTACATGAATAGCTGTCCTTTACACTGCTGTCTGCTGAGGTGAGGAAATTCAGTTTTAAAAGGATCCCTGCTGTTGAAGGCACATTGGAGATGGGTAAAAGGAGCTTTATAATGCCCTCTTGCACCCAATTTCAGGGCCCCTGATAAGCTGCCATTGACATGGCTCAGAGATGGGGCTGCTGTGGCAATCTTTGACCAGCAGGGGGAGATGTTTATCCCTCAAAGTAGTGTTCAAAGCAAAACATAAGGGCTTTAATTAGTTTTTTTTTTAAATAACTGCATGTCTGAAGTTTTAGATTTTAGTGTTAGAAAAAAAAATGATATGCTAATGATAAATATGATATGACACTTTTTGCTCTGTTACAATAAGGAATTAGAAATTATATAGAAATAAGAAATTAAATTGAAATGTACTTTTAGCCTATAAAATCTTGTCACTTCACAAGTTAATATTTCTGATTGTAGATATCTCATTGAAACTAAACAAAAATAAGTCAGTCATATATCAATGCTTAATATTCTGTTGTAGCGTCACCTGTTAAGTTCTAGGATGTATTGTTTTTCCCACTTTGTTTACAAAAAGTGCATGATATTACTATAAAATGTAATTTCAGTGTTATGCAAATCTTGAATATGCAGACACGTTGAGATGGCAGTTCATTTCAACGGGCCTGTGATCTGTCCAATAAGTTTTATCCGGGTTCTTGGACCTCCTCTTAGCTATTAAGGAAGCAATAATATGCTCTTCCCACTTCTCTCCAATTTTCATTCGAAATCTTTGCTGGTACATTTTGTTTCTTTCATTAGATGACTGTCAATTAGGGAAAAGAAACTAATATTTCACATTACTGTCAAGATAAGGCATCAAATATTCATGCAGATAGTTAATGTATTTGTCATTTTGTCTGCAAATCTGTTGACATTTTCTTTATTAAATGTTTTCTAGTTTATAAAAGGGTGTGGGAGTGTAATTAGGAGCTGTATTATTGTTTCTCCGTTAATAACTTTAATCAAGTGTATTTATACTGTTTTCTATACAGCGACTGAGACAAATAACAGGAAACACAATAAACTGAAATATATGCATCTGCTACTTTAAGCCGTCGGCATCAGTCATCCGAAAGTTAATCAATTTGTATATGTAGTGAACGATTTCAATATGAATATGTAGTCCATTAGGTGGCAGAAGTGAGTTAAGCTTCCAAGGGTACTGGTCTGAATGAAATGTTACTTCCTCCGAAACAAACTTGGTAAAGTTCGTTTCTTGTTCGCCAAGATGACTTCTTGGCATAATGAATTACACATTGATCACGCCGAGTAAACCTTTTAATGAACAGAAGGATTCATTCTCTGTGCGTTCAAACAGGAGTTCAGAGTAAAATGAACAACTCTTTTTGCTCATATAAAGCTCTGTGGGGTTTTTTTTCCCCCCCAAAGATGTTCAGTTGAGGGGGAGGGTTGTTTTGCCGGCCCTTCGGTGAGTGTCCTGTCCGCTCCTCTCCTCTTGGCTCTTCAGGTTGGGAGCCAGTGTCACTGTAATGACTACTGTCAATGTCAGCCTCCCTTCTGAGGCGGCCGCAGATGACCGGGCTGGAAAATTAGCTTGTCGCATTGGCTTTGAATTGAATTGACCTGAATGTACCTTCCACACATGACTGACAACCCCAGCCCCCCCTTCTTCTACTTCCTCCCACTGCCTGCTTTATCTGGACCTTGCCCCCCCCCTCAAGAAGAAGTGAAAAAAGCAAGGCCCTTCACCTGCTGGAATTGAGGAGCTTTTTATATATTTGCCTGTGTGAAGAGGGATAGGCTGTTGTCAACGCCGAGCGTCCTCGGAGGAGTATCCAAGCGCCTCCCGTGTCCGCGGGGGACCAATGATAACCGTACCGTCCTCATTGGGGCCGGATGCGTGCATGTGTGGGGGAGGTGAACCTCATAAGGTGACCCCGGTATGCAGCGAATGCAAAGTAACCTTGGTGTGCTGCATCTGCCGTTGTTGATGAGAAATGAACAGGTTCCCAGTGGTATGCTCTCATCCCACCCCCTCTCCCTAAACCTGAGAAGATATCTGTCTGACCTTCCTGATGCAGCCTGGAAAATGAGGGAGAGTTTGCGACGTTGAATGACGAAGTAGGCATGCGTCATTTCAGTGCACAAAGTCGAGAAATGAAACGGTCGACGTAACAGAAGTAAGAAGTTAAAAATCAATCCTTTTTGAACCTCAGCATGCGCACTGATCAAGCTCTCTAATACCGGCCAGGGCGGCGGATGGGGTGCTTAGGGATCTCGGCTCCAGAAAGACCTCCTGGAGGCCACCGGCCAATTAGCCGCGTTTCCCGCCGTCCTCGTTAAGGAGAGCAGGCACTCGTGGTGGGAGCTTTTGTTTTCTAATTGATTTACAGGGCCGTTCCCCCCTCGTCTCTCTCTGAGCCGCGGTGCCATTGTGGCACATGATGAATTACCCCTCTCTGGTGATGCTAATGCATCACAAGCTGAACCTGCAGCAGTGCAGCTGCCCTTTATCTCCGAAAACTACACCTCATCAAACGTGCCGTCTAAAACTACCTCCGTGTCTTCTCAAACTACCTCTCTTTACGTGAGCACATTTTAAGTTTTTCCAGACTTCGAGGCCTTATCCTTACCCACAGGACTCCTGACGGACCTCTTCGTGGCCTTTCTGCAGCCAGGTTCGCCCTCCCCCCGAGGTGTATCACTCTGTTCAACTAATTATTGCCTTAATTGAATCTATTACGGTACTTGGGCACTCGAGTATTTGGCTCTCAGAGGACTGAAAATATCATTAACTGCGCTTTAACCCTTTTCAGGTGGCCTGTAATGGTTACCGGTGCTCAAAAGTGGGGGTTTTTTCTACTTTGTTTAGCTGGCTTCAGCACATCTTCCTGCAAGAAGTCTGCGAAGAACTGCTTGACTCTCTGGAGATTTGCCCTATTACTTCCATCAAAACCTGTAATATGTTTTCCCCCCATCCATACATGAACCACTTCCCTTCATCTGCAATGTGAGGCTCAAACCCAGGACACAGAATTCTGACTTGCCGGCTTTACCCAGAGCTTATCTTTTAATGGTTGTCCGTCAGCGTACGTGAGCGATGCTTCCAAGTCAGCCTATTTCTTAGAATTGGGGTTGAAATGAAAGGAAGTGGTCCGGCTTTGCTCTGTTATTATGTCATGCTTTATGAAATCACAGCTGACCTGTACACCTTCATCCACCTGAGTGTTACACCTTTGGTTACTCACAGCAGATGCACATTTTCTCACACTCTGCTGTAGGGCTACAACAATTTCAAAACTGGACTCTACTCTGCCGACACACTGAGTTACAGGCAGATATATGATGTGACCATACTGTGTCAGTGTGTGTGGGTTCCAGAGCAGCAAGGGGGAATACTGGGCTCAATTAGTGTCAGGGAAATTGATTAATGGGGAGAGACGTGGAAGGTAAAAGTTATCCACTTCTTCTGAGCGCTTGCATTTACTGTAATGCTTCTATTCCTCAGTTTGCGAGCCTAATGGTGCAGCTCGGGTTTGCGCCCTCTTTCCAGTATGTGCACGTATGTCTCTGAGACATCTGTGAAGGAGCACACTACTTGAAAAAAATTAAAATTCTGTCTTCAGTTACTCACCTTGTTATCGTTCCAAACTCGTATAACTTTCTTCCATGGAAAACTAAAGGAGATATTTTTGGAACACTAAAGGAGTGTTCACGCTGCTCTTTTCCATACAACAAAAGCATTGTTTGCATTTAAAAGCACCATAAAAGAAGTCTTTTAAAGATACTATTCACTGAATTTTGTATATTCAGGCCTGATGAGTCTCGGTTGGTTACAGCAGGGATTCCCCAATTTTTTTAATATTTTTTTTTGGTCAGCCGAACCCATTTGACTTAGCCTAATCTTAGGGTGTACTTCAAATAAGTATTTTAAGTTAATGTTTCCAGTTCTTTGATGTTGGTTAATGGTTACATGACTTGCAGGTAAACAAATACTGTAAACTAGTAAATTGTTTAGTAATTGTTTTATCTTGATTGCTTTTATTTTAACTTTACTTTGTTTTAATCTATTAGCTTATTATCAACTCATGAGTAGGGCTGGGGATTCCAATCCTGGAACCGGATGCTGGTTATAAAATAAAAATTAATTCCTCTTATCGATTCCTTTGTTTTCATTTTCATATAACTTTAAACTATTCAAGCGCAAGAAGACCCACACACTTTACTGTGCTGCGCACACATCCAAAGCGCTCACACAGAAAAGGTTATTTTAAATCATTCAAGTAAAAAGTCTCGCATGCTGTTTTCTGTGCTGTGCACACATCCAAAACGTGCGCACAGAAAGAGGCCTCATACTGTATAGTGCGCAATACTGAACTTGATTTCTCTACCACATCTATTTGTACTTGAGCGGACAAATAATACACACAAAAATGTCAAAATATTCTTGTAAACACGGTTGATTATGTCTTGAGTGAAGGTAAACAGTTGACGAAAACGCATGTGTAACAGTATATTGGATCCGTGCAGCTCTTAAATCATATCTTTTCAGTTGTATTTATTTGTGCGATTGCTCATTTGTTCAATTTTAATTACTGAGTGTTTACTTGTCTTTAAATAATGCTTGAACTTTATATTAGTTAGGCTAGTTGTTTTTGTTATGGTATTTTTAAAGTGCTCTTATCTTGATTTTTGTTCATGGTATTCAGCTACAATGAATTGTTTTGCAATACGACTTAGGATAAATGTGAGTGATATACACGTTTGTTTGTTTTGTTTTTTTACTTTATTGGAATCGAAATTAGGAATCGATAAGAATCACAATCGAGAAGCAGAAATTCAAACGATAAAATTCATACTCATGAATTTGGAATCATCGAACGTGTCGATGTCAAACTTGGCACAACGTGTCTGCATGAACCTTGCTCAGAAATTTGTCTTATTTGTGTAAAAACATATGATAAAAATACATTTAAAATAGATTTTCAAACATTTGCTGAATGTTGATGTAACATTCAATTTAACATTTTTTGCAGATGAAAACCTTTATGTCAAAGAGACATCTTTATGGAGGTTATTTTGTATTCATATCTGTAAGTGATTTATATCTTTTGAAATCTGCAAAGTTCACATTTTCTTTTGTTGTTTTGTTTCCTGTCTGTTGGGCAATCTTATCACTCGTTCTGTGTGATGGACTGATCACCTGAGTCGTGATTATTATTTTCCAGCGCGAGCTTTTTGATGTACTGTGTTATATACATATCAGCACCATTACGGTTTTCACGGTACCTCATTGTGGAGTACAGTGCTTCATTTCACAGGACAAGCACCACACACACAGCCATGAGAGTACCTGTGGGGGAAAAGAAGAATATCCTTCACTCTCAGCTTCATACCTACATCTATTTTTATGGCTCATTTTGCATGTTCAGGAGGGTGCTACGGGCCGGCTGAATTAGACCCTGGCATTCTTTGCTCCCTACCTTTTTTTCCTTTTCTTCGGGATTGTAGCTTTTTTTTTTCCCCCTCTCCATGACACCCGCTGCAAATGAGCCCTTGGAGGGAGCGAGTCTGTGGCTTTAAATGTAGATTTCTGTGGCACCAGTGGCTCTCTGTCACACAAATTGATGAAGCAGATTTATGACGGCTGCTGGGCACAACAAATTAAGTTGACAGTGATGTATGGGGGGCTAATGCCACCATGATCCTTGCATAGCACCACTGGACACTCTTTGCCTGGCTACACTCTTGTTAGGATCTGTTAGGCAGCCACATAATGAAATTCCACTGACTGATTTGTGTTTTTTTTCCCCTCTCTCTTTTCTTTCCTCCCTTTTCCCCTCTACCTCCATATCTCCTTCTCTCTGGTCCTTGACTCTCTTTTCTCCTTTTTCCTTCCCTCCACTCTATGTGTTCTTCATCTTCAATTCCCAGACTCATCCGAACGCCAGCAAACTGCCCTTGAAGGATGCTTTTACCTTTGACGACTACAGGTTGGTTGAAATGTCCTACTATGTTAAAAAAAGGAACTTCTCTTCCCTGCTGAGGTTCAAAAAAGGAAAAGAGCAGGAAGATGAGCCGTAGGTTGGTTGTAGGGCTACGCGATGGCCTTTAAAAATGAGGCGTTTGTTCTCATTGTTCTTTCATTAGCAGCAAATTATCTGTGAAGGAATAATTTATCATTGGTCCCCTTTCATCTTTAGATTGTTGAATATGATGCAAGTCTGTGCCTCCGTTGGGTAATGTGTGAAGAGAATGGAATAGCGTCTTGTCACAGTTAATGTTGTCTTCGGTGGACTTCAAGTTCCTTTTAATAAATTATGTCCAGATTATTTAGACTAGATAAGTAAAAAAAAAAAATAAAAATTCTCTTCTGGACAAATTCAGATTTAAGGTCATTATATTGCGTGATGCAAGCTATTAGAGCAGCTGTATTCTGTACTTTTTTTCTTTTTTTTAAAAAAATCTGAAGTCCACTCGTAATGGAAGAAGATTTTCTTTCAGTTGTAATTTAGTTTAACATGACCATTTTCAACCCTCTATCTGGCCTTAAGAATTAAAAAGGTAATTTATATCCTTGTACATTTAGGAATTTTGTATGCAATTGACCCCTGTTTTGATTAATTTTTGCAAATGAAATGCGCAACAGCGCTGCCTATTCAGAATAATAAAGGCCTTGGTGTGTAAACATGGGCGTTGATGCAATAAAGTCCAGATGAAATCAATATTGACCCCATTTACTTTGTTCGCACACATTACTAGAAAATTAGTTCACAGAAAAAATTAGTTGTCTTCATAATCTTGAGCAGAATATACTTAACCTCCAACTGTCTGTCTGTCTGCTTGCGAGCAAGAGATGACCTGGAGGTGCTAAAATCAAGCCCCGTCTGCATTTTTTTTTCTCTCTCATTTCAATATTCAATTTCACTCGGATATGCATCACAATACTGAAGTAAAATCGGTTGCAACAGTCCGGTTCACATGGATTTTAATGTTCTAAAGGTTGTTGTGACATAAATACCATGAATATATCTGAATTACCTGCAGCTTAGTGTCCAATCCATACATGTTTTTTGGGTAGACTGGAAATGGAATTTTGTGTTATCAATTATAAAATAGGTCTACATTAAACTCTTTGACTTTGACTCCTGTTTTCCATTATATTTCCTTTTAACATGTACAGCAATTTTAGTAGTGTTTTGAATCTGTAATGAAGCCATGCCATTTTGTATATCAGGTGGGCAGTGTCTTCTGTAATGACTCGTCAAAACCAGATTCCTACTGCAGACGGAAGTCGGGTCACACTGGCCCTCATCCCACTCTGGGACATGTGCAACCACACCAACGGCCTGGTGAGTCCACAGCACTGCTGCAAAACCAGTACAGAACTCCCCGTCAAATCATTTTTGGGTAGCAGAAGGTTTTTGCAACCAATTCAGTTCAGCCATTTTTTTTTATTTGTTATATATATTCCTGAATGACATGGACGTTTACAGTACTTTCACTTGTATTGCAATCTTGAAGTACAGGGGGAAAACATTTACTTTTAAGGAATGCGGGAGCAAAGTCTAATGCGATTTTTCGGTAGATTATGCCTTCATCCCAAGGGTTCTTTTATATTTATTTGGATAATTTGTCTTTGATTGTGCTCAGCAGCTCTTGCCACAGAGCAATATATCGCCTCTGTTCATATGACTCTGTAATGCACTTATATCCTCAAATGAAGTTTTGTTTCAAATTACCATGTGCATTGAAAATCACGGTCATTAAGATGTGTAATGAAATGTTTTTCTGGTAATCCCCTGGTTAAGGTTTAATAAAAAACATATTGTATTTTTTTTAGTAGCAGTGTTTTTCGTACAATTTACTCAAAGATTATTTGATTTAGTTGATTTCTGAAGATTTTGAGAGATTAAATAGTGAAGGATTGTATTTGTTAGGGTGTGTTATTTTAATAGGTTGGCTCTATAACCATTAGTAAGTGCCATTTTATTAGTTGGTTTTGCCTTATTGTTTTGTTTCATTTGATCTTTTTCCCACCCACAGAAATATTTCATGAAATAGCCTTGTAGTTTTGGTTCCTAATTGTTTGTATTTAACATTTTAAAGTTGGGAAAAAGACAAAAACAGAAAGGTACAGGTTTTGGTTGACTCAAGCTCTGTTTTACACCTGATATTAAAATCTGTTTCCAGTGATCTGGTTACAAATGGACAGTGAAAAGGTGTAAACAAAATTCAATAACAATGCCAACACTTGAACTGGGAAAAGTGGCTTTTGATGATGTCAGTGGACAGAAAAGTCTTAGACTATATTTCATATAAAATAAGGTGGAACAGTTCATGAAAAAAGCCTAACAGGAATCCTTGAACTTTTGTGCCATTGTCCTGCTTAATTATTGAAACTCATTCTCCATTTGGTCATGTGAAATATCATTTATACACTACCGTTCAAAAGTTTGTGGTCTCATATTTCTTATCATCAGTATTAAAAACAGCTGCTTAATATATATATTTTTTGGAAATATTATTTTTTATAACAATGTGAAAGTCTTTCCTGTCACTTTTGATCAAATGAATGCATTCTTACTAAATAAAAGTTTTTTTTTTTTCTTAAAAAAAATGACACGCATGTATGCATACAGCTCTCATATATAGCTGAATCAGTATCTTGTATTAATATACCTCTAAGGTATATGACGTGACTCAAATGTTAACAAGGCTTTTTTTGTTCTTTTCCAGATTACGACAGGCTACAATCTAGAGGATGACCGGTGCGAATGCGTAGCTCTCAAAGATTACAAAGAGGGCGAACAGGTGAGTCTTACAACACCATCACAGCAGCTCGACTGTTTACAGGTCACAATTAGGATGGCCGTTGGTCTGTTACAGCAGAAATATCTCGGACAGTTTCACATTTCTCTATGCGATTGACAAAAATCAGCGGGTGGATTTCGTGCCATGCACTGTCCACCTAATGCTCTTGTACATTTTCAATTTCTATTCGCGCACTCACCTCGCGCTATTGCTCTATGCTTGTGCTTCCGTGATGCATTTATCAGCCAGCAGCCATTACGAAGGCCCGGGGGTAATATCAGAGCGGAGGCATTCAGATCCAGCCATGGGGAGAGCGGATATGCAGGGCACACAGTGACAGGCCAGGTATACCCCCCCCCCCCCCCCCCCCCCCCCTTTCTCTCCAGAATGTGAATTATTTGATAAGATTCGCAGAGACAGCCAGTGGAAGAAGAAAGAGAGTGCGGGGGCCGGCGTGTGGGACTCGGACAAGCATTGGGGGGGAGTAGGAGGGGCTGTTTCAGGAGCGTCGCTCCGTACAGAGCCGTTTGATCCCTGATTCCTGCTGCTGATTTCGCACTGGGCCGGAACTCACTGTGGAGAGGCTGAGAACAGGATTGAACTGTGCTTCTCTCTCGCCCCCTCTCTTTCTCTTCAGCACAATGTTTTATCTCTCTCTCTCTCACACACTTTCTGCACAGCATTATCTGTACATTTTGTGGATGTATTGTTGAGGGGAAGACGTGAGCGGTGTTTTGAGAGGACGGTAGTGTGGGAAGGAAGTTTTTAGGGCTAAATTGCCACTGTATAATATTGCATCGATTCCCATAGACCTGTGAGTCCAGGTGTCCATGTCTACTTCCGCTTCTGAAATAAAAGGCAGTGCCAATTAGGGTTGGGAACCGAGAATTGGTTCTTATACAGAACCGGTAGTGTTTTTGAAAAATACCGGAACCGTGCGAAATTCCTAAGTTTCGGTTCCGAAAATGGTTCTGGTTCATGAATATTAAAATAGTAATGAATGCACTGAAAAGCCCTCGCGCTACTTATACGCTTTGCGTCAGATATCAACGCAGAGAGAGAGAGAGAGTATAAAGACAGTTAGAGCTGCACGATTAATCTTTAAAAGATCTCTATTCAAACACCCACGCGATCTTATTACTAAATGACAAAAACTTCACACCGGAACATTCAAATCTGTTTGCGCTGTCGCTGACCCAGAAAGAGCAGTTGTCAATATGAAACAGCTTTACCGTAACTTTTGTGTTCAGAATTTACTAAATTTATATAATGAGCGAGTACATCATGAATGCCTTTTTTCAAACCATGTTTTCGTCTTATCCTGAATCACTACGGTAAGCCTGTAATAAGCGTTTATACTTGGACTACTTTACACTGGTCAGGTCGGCACCGCTGCAGAGTATCCCAGTACCTGCGTGACTCGTCATAGACGTATACAGAGAGAAGTAGCTCCGGCTATAATGTTCTTCCGCAAGACGCATGCAGTTCTGTTTATTAACCGCTAGAGCGCCGATTCATCCAGTAATCAAATGAGTGAAGTCTTTATGAGAGGGTATTCTCCACTGCTGGAGATACAATAAGCAATAGGAGAGGTCCCAAATTCTCCTCGAGAATGCAGAAATGTTGTTTTTATTTTTGTTTAATTATTTTTGCATTAAGTGCTAAATAATGTGTTGAATTTGTTGACATTACCAGTCTGTTAAACTCATTTGACAAGTATAAGAAATAAACACAAAAAGGATTGTGCATTTTTCCCTTACTACTAGTTTTTATTAGTTGTTTTAAATAATTTTAATTGAATGGGAACCGGAATCGTTTGGCGGAACCGGAATCGGAACCGGAAAATGTCTTGCGATTCCCAACCCTAGTGCCAATTATGCTTTGTTTTAGTAATGTGTCGAATTACAAAGTTCTTCCCTTTGTTTTCCCTCAGATCTACATATTCTATGGTACGAGATCCAATGCAGAGTTTGTGATCCACAATGGTTTCTTCTTTGAGGACAACGCACACGACCGCGTGAAAATTAAGCTTGGTGTGAGCAAGAGCGAGCGTTTGTATGCCATGAAGGCAGAGGTTCTGGCACGTGCAGGGATTCCTGCGTGAGTATCCCGTACAGAAATGACACATGATCTATGTAGAGTCAGGTCTTTGACTAGCTTTTCTTTTTTTATCATTGTTACTTTAGTGTTTAGTCTAGTTTTAATTCAATATAAACGTATCAGACCTCATAATTGCATTGCATAAATTATGCATTTATTAATTATATATAAATATACTATATATATATATATATATATATATATATATATATATATATAATTGTTTATTAAAGTAAATACAAAAAATAAAAAAACTTTAGTAAAATGAGCCAAAAGAGACAATGGAAAAAGTGTCTGTCATTTATGCTTTTAAATTTTGCCATCATATGATTTGTTTTCCAAGTGAATAAGAAGTTTGAATAAGTTTAAAGACATGTTACAAAAATTGGTAATCAAGTTTTAGTTTGAGAACTTTTTAATAATAAAACAAAGGAAATTATTATTATTATATTAGCTGATAGATAACATCAGCACTGGAGGGCAGTGTACTGTAATTATTAAAAATGTGAATTATCAATTATTAAAATTATTACTGTAAAGTAATTATTATTTATTTTTTTCTCCATACATTAGAAAAGCATTTTCTTCTCTTTTTGTAAATGTAATGTGTAAGGTATTCGAATCGCATGTGAACATCCGATTCAATCCTAGATGTCTCAGTGGTGAGTTATACTGCTGCAAGAATCATCATCCAAGTGTAACAGAATTACAGTGCTGTAAAACCTTTTCTATTGTGGCATAATACTATCAGTGAACTTTCTGTCACACAGATCAATATCCTTTAAGTCTCTAAAAAAATCCACACAGGCCCATATGAAATTACCTTTTGATTCAGGTCAGAGTCAAGATGCTTCTTTTCATCCCCCTAGACAGGAAGAGGCCATAGATATGCTCCAGTAATTAAACTGTAAATTATAAATGATTGAGCGTGTTTTTAAAAATGCATCAAGTTCAGTGGCCTCTCATCGCTTCAGATCAATCAGTTGTCATGCGACGGGGAGCAGCGCCGCGGTCTCGTGCAGGCAGGAGGCTTCCATTAGCACCTGCCCGTTCCGCTGGAGTTAATTGGGGTTTAATTTGAGATGGGTGGGGGGGAATCAGTTGGTGCTTTGAACCCTCTCTGGTTCTTCTCCTCCTCAGGTCCAGTATCTTTGCCCTGCACTGCAGCGAGCCGCCCATATCCGCTCAGCTCCTGGCCTTCCTGCGTGTCTTCTGCATGACTGAAGGTAAGAATTTTTTTATTTTTTTGTCCTGATACCATCACGCCTGGCACTAAGGTACACCAGTGGCCATACATGGTCCATAAATCATGGAACCTTATTCCATACCACATCCTTACACTAAACTAGACAGGAAAACGAAGCCTAAACAAGTGCCCCTCAGGTGTTTAATTGATCAAGACGGTGTGGCAGATGTGTGGAAGGACTGATCCAGAGTCAGTGAAATATTTATTAGCATCCATGTAAGAGAAGTTTTTGTCATAAATCCCATAAAGCAAGGCCATGTCCTCTGGCAAGACCTCTTAAGTCTGAGTTGATACATTATTCAGAATTTTTATGTTAATTTTTAAACGAAGCGCGGCCCCTGTGCTGGGGGCTTCTTTTTTTACTGGTGTGACAGGATTCAGCGTTGTGCGCGTGCGAAGCACTCGTTCGGCAAGCCCTTTCATCTCGTTAGCAGCCGTGTAATCATACCTTACATAATCGTCACAGATCAGACCTGCCGGCTCACTTGGACAGCAGATTACTCCCTTAACTAGAGAGGTGTGCATTTCTGATTGCAGAGGAACTCAGGGACTACCTGGTGGGCGATCACGCCATCAACAAGATCTTCACCCTGGGCAACACTGAATTCCCTGTCAGCTGGGAGAACGAAATCAAGCTGTGGACGTTCCTGGAAACACGGGCTGCGCTGCTTCTCAAAACCTACAAGACGACCTCAGAGGTGCTGGAACCATGTCAAACAATATCTGAACTTTTCACACAAATATTACAAAGCATCTTTAAGTTGTTGAAACGTTTAAATTGCATAGGGAACAAAGGTAGCATATGCTAGAAACATCCCATATCGGTTACACTTTATTTCTATAGTCCATTTTAGACATTCTACTAACTACAAGTGATTTTGCAACTAAATGTCAACTCAAGCCCTATTCAGACTGACTAGTTTTACATGGAGGACGAAATTCGTGTTTCACAAGCGTACTTTGTGATTTTAAACACAACTTCAGTAAATAATTCCAGGGCAAATTTCCGACTGTTTTTCGGCAAAATAAACGGGCCTCTGACAAATCTAATCCTGTCCGGAGTCCGAATGCTAATGTCTGCGATTTCAGACATTGTGCTATAGTTTCATTTCATTTTAATATGGATGGTATCCAACGAAAAAATAAAATTATAAAATTAAAAAAATTGAGCAAAATCGTGGAAACTGCAAAAACTGCCTATTTTAATATCAATGTCTAGTAAGATACTTGTCTAGATGTCTCTGCTCACTTATGTGGGTTTATTATAAACATCCACTTCTATAAATTCATGAGAAGTTTATTTAAATAGGGTTTTAATAATAAATGAAAGGTATATCAACAAGTAATGAATTAAATGCTTATGTCATAAGTGATGCACACAAGCACAGCAGATTACCTCCTGTAACGCCCACATCTAGAATACTCCCACTCCCACCTCTGGAATAAACACAGCCATGTTATTCCCGTCCTAATCGGTACATGAAATCACAGACGTCCGGTGATAAGAATTGTAACACAAACATTGTTTAGAAAACTAGTCCTGTCCGAATACAGCTTAACTCTCATTAATTTGCAACTAGATGTCAACTAACTCTAATAAGAGTATTAGTACGGAGTATATTAGACTGTTAGGTTAAGGTTAGTAGAATAAGCTGACATGTACTTGCAAAGTTACTTCTAGTCAGTAGATTGTCTGTTGGGGAGCATCAAAATAAAGTGTTAGCAGATATTAAGCAGACAGTCTATTAATACTCTGTTGTTTGGTCATTGACATTTAGTTGCAAAGGTACTTATAGTTAATAGAATGTCTAAAGTGGAGTATCAAAATTTTCAGTAATCTTTGAATAGAACAGCATTGATTTAAAATGGAAAGCTTTTGTAACATTATAAATGTATTTCATTATGCATCCTTGCTGTATAACGTGTAATAAATTCTTATACTGAAATCTTAATATATATATATATATATATATATATATATATATATACACAGTATATACACTCACCTAAAGGATTATTAGGAACACCATACTAATACTGTGTTTGACCCCCTTTCGCCTTTAGAACTGCCTTAATTCTACGTGGCATTGATTCAACAAGGTGGTGAAAGCATTCTTTAGAAATGTTGGCCCATATTGATAGGATAGCATCTTGCAGTTGATGGAGATTTGTGGGATGCACATCCAGGGCACGAAGCTCCCGTTCCACCACATCCCAAAGATGCTCTATTGGGTTGAGATCTGGTGACTGTGGGGGCCATTTTAGTACAGTGAACTCATTGTCATGTTCAAGAAACCAATTTGAAATGATTCGAGCTTTGTGACATGGTGCATTATCATGCTGGAAGTAGCCATCAGAGGATGGGTACATGGTGGCCATAAAGGGATGGACATGGTCAGAAACAATGCTCAGGTAGGCCGTGGCATTTAAACGATGCCCAATTGGCACTAATTGACTCATCAGACCAGGCAACATTTTTCCAGTCTTCAACTGTCCAATTTTGGTGAGCTCTTGCAAATTGTAGCCTCTTTTTCCTATTTGTAGTGGAGATGAGTGGTACCCGGTGGAGTCTTCTGCTGTTGTAGCCCATCCGCCTCAAGGTTGTGCGTGTTGTGGCTTCACAAATGCTTTGCTGCATACCTCGGTTGTAACGAGTGGTTATTTCAGTCAAAGTTGCTCTTCTATCAGCTTGAATCAGTCGGCCCATTCTCCTCTGACCTCTAGCATCAACAAGGCATTTTCCCCCACAGGACTGCCGCATACTGGATGTTTTTCCCTTTTCACACCATTCTTTGTAAACCCTAGAAATGGTTGTGCGTGAAAATCCCAGTAACTGAGCAGATTGTGAAAAACTCAGACCGGCCCGTCTGGCACCAACAACCAAGCCATGCTCAAAATTGCTTAAATTACCTTTCTTTCCCATTCTGACATTCAGTTTGGAGTTCAGGAGATTGTCTTGACCAGGACCACACCCCTAAATGCATTGAAGCAACTGCCATGTGACTGGTTGATTAGATAATTGCATTAATGAGAAATTCAACAGGTGTTCCTAATAATCCTTTAGGTGAGTGTATATACCGGTGTGTGTGTATATATTAGGGGTGTAACGGTACACAAAAATCACGGTTCGGTACGTACCTCGGTTTTAAAGTCACGGTTCGGTACATTTTCGATACAGCAAAAAGTAAGAAATGCCAGAGAAATTTCCTATTTGTTAAAAGAAAAAATATTTTTTAAATAAGTGTGAGTTTTCCTACATCTTGAAACTTTCAGGTTTATAAATGGGTGTCATCTTTGAAGGATGAACAAATAATGTTTTGGTAATCACATTAAAAATAACATTTAAACATATGAAGAGTTCAGATGCAAAAGCCATTTGAAATTTTCTTCTAGAATGATCATTTTTATCAAGCTTGTATATTTAAGTTCAGTAATTTCACTTAAATGGCAATGAAGATTACCTATTAATTGTCATTTGAGTGAAATTACTGAACTTAAATATACAAGCTTCATAAAAATGATCATTCTAGAAGAAAATTTCAAATGCCACTTAGAGGCTTTTGCATCTGAACTCTTCATATATTTATTTATATAATATTCGAGTTTTGAAGTGCTGGAAAAAGATGTGTGAAGTACTTGAAAGCATTTCACTATTCCAGCCAAACTGGTTACATTTAGTGTTACTATATTAAATCCATGGTGAATGTTGCTGGTCTGTGGACGTAAAGCATTACTAGATCATTCACGGCACAATATTTCTCCTGGTGTCCACGTCAGAGCTGTTTGATCTAATAGAGATCTACGGTTAATAACGGAGAAATGTGAATGCTTCTCACTAGATCTCGCAGCGATGTTATTACTTCAGTGGCGAATTCAAATGTTTTCTTTACTGGATCTCGTCTTGGCGCTGTCTAGTAACAGTGTCGCTTGATCGAGATCGGCTCGCGCTGCACAGATGATGCTGGTCCGAACTGATAAACGGTCCGTGAAGCACAATATAATGAGTAGCGCAGTTTCGTTCCGCTTTCATTACGTTTGCCATTTGATGTTGCGCAACGTTGTGGTGGTCGCCATTTTGTCTGCAGGAAAAATGGTCCAAGAAACCGTTCGGTTTGTATGCGTACCGAACCGGAAGCCTCGAACCGAAACGGTTCAATACGAACACATGTACCGTTACACCACTAGTATATATATATATATAAACTTTTGCTCACCAAAGGTGCTTTTTTTACAGTAAAAATACAGTGAAAACAGTAATATTTTGAAATAGTATTACAATTTAAAATAAATAATACAATAATTTAAAAAAAGTGTTATGGCAAAGCTGAATTTTTCACATCCAACAGCATTTATTTGAAATATAAATCTTTTGTAACAATACAAATGTCTTTACTGTCACATCAAAAACAACAAACAACTTTTCTTTTCAAATTAAATGGAGAATTAAATGTGGATATATTTTTTTTTTGATTTTCAAAATAATAATTTGTTCTTAAAGGTGCATTGCGCAGCTCTCTGAGTTTTTGCAGAACTATGCCCCCCTCTGGCGACAAGCGAAACTGCCTTACTGTCTTTGTCTTGCGTGGAGTTTGCGTTGGGGTTTATGAACTACAAGCCGGTCTCTTTGAATCCATCTTCTACTTTTGTCGAAAGTTGACTGAAGTTTTGTCGCTTGAGTTCGCTAATACGGAGAATGGCGGCGAATACACAAACCTGCCAGACATAGCCAGGGGAGCGTGAACGCGCATGACGTCACGCCCAGTCTCACATTCCGGCCCGAATCCCTCTTATTTATTTTACTGTACAGGATTATAGAGGCAATCGCAGTGATCAGAGAAGGGCTCATTCAGCCCATCAGGCAATTGTTTAAGCATGTATGGGTTAGAAAAACGGGTATTTTTAACATGAAATGTTGCGCAATGCACCTTTAAAGGGTAACTAAACACTAAACCAACTTTTTTAAATTAATGATCTGTAAGACTGGGGCTTTATTAGTGCTGTTCATTGATTCGAGTAACTTTTTTGTCATTTGGGTATAAAGTGTTTTAATTCTACAATATATGGTGTAAAAACCTCTGAGTGCTGCCCTCTTCAGGTTGAACGGTGGCTACTGCAGTTGAATTTTCCTATTGGATGTTTGCGGTAGTTCTTGACGGTAGCGGTGAGAGCTGACGTAAGCACGTCCATGGCAGTATAAAAACCATCTTGTTTCGTCAAAACCACTGTAGCGAGTCAGGAGTTGGAATTGCGAGTATTGAAAACGATCAGGATAGAGTATCCGTTCATCCCCTCTATCTCCCCTGGGCTCCGCCCACTTTTCCAGCATTTTTCAAATATTGCCAGTGGGTGGAGTCAGGCTCTGACCAGGGGTTTAGTTACCCTTTTTTACACTTGAGGGCTTTGAATGTAGGTCATCCAATCGGAATTTAAAATGAAACCATCTGTTGTTGTTTTTTTGTTTTTTTTTACCATTTAGGAAACTGCTGAAAGTTTTGTGATAACTGATTTTGTAATCTAGCAGTTAATTTGTTACTGATTGTTAAACAATAATGGTCAAGCTAGCCAATATCGTCATTATTTTAAGATCTCTGTTGTTGTCTTGATCAGGAGGATCGCTCCATGCTGGAGAAGCCTGACCTGTCCCTGCACTCCAGCATTGCTATAAAGCTACGGCTGGCGGAGAAAGAGATTCTGGAGCGCGCCGTGTCCTGCGGTCAGGCCAAGCGCCTGCACTTCCAGAAGCAGCTGGACGAAGGAGCCCCGCTGCCGCTCTACGAAGAAAGTGACATCGCCCTTTTGGAGAACGCAGATGCCAAACTCCCCATCATCCTGCGCAAGCTGGAAGAAGAAGACGAGCACGTTCAGGAGGAGATGAACCTGGCCGAAATCAAGCCCGACGCTGCCTGCCTCGACTCCTCCATATCCCCTGTTCTTAACGGGCAGTGTAAAGATCTCAATGGTACTCAAGAGGATCCTCCAGGAAGTGATGCAGTGGTGAAAGGGTGTGAGGTTGAGAAGCACGACCCGAGTACCAAACGAACTGAAGGTGAACCAAAAGATGGTGGCAAATAGTCCTGACCAGAGCGCGGTGGCAATCTTAGTTCCTGCTCTTTATTTATTTTTGTTTAAGAGACTCACAAATAGGAGCAAACGCTTTCTAAACAAAAAATGCAGAGGATTTCAGTTTAAATGTTTTTTTGTTTGTTTTGTTTTTTAATAAATGCAGCTTAAGTATGAGCTAGCTCAAGCTATTAAAAGCCTGTTTTGTTTTATTTTATTTTTTGTTTCGTTTGAGTTTTTAATCAGTGCCACAACTTTTCTTTTGTAGTAGCTTCACTCGTGCTGCCAGAAACGTTCCTGGTAACAAGGTGAGGAAGTAACCAATCATATGGACCTCCTGGCTAGATGAAGGCTTGCTCAGACTTGACAAAATTAAAAAAATATATATTGAAGACTTTAACATGTTAACGTTGCCACGGATGTTTCTGTTTAGTCATCTAAAATGCTGACTAAGGGATTTTTTACTTCTCTCTAACCAGCCGTTGCTGTAGACCATGGCAGAAACATGCTTGACGTTTAGTGCCGCTTGACAATCATTACTCTTATGTTCTGACATTGATCCGTGAAGAGATCATCACTGATGCACGCTAGTTACTTTACTCACATAAAAAGTAAGGTTACTGAAAGTCTCAACAAAGTGAACATTAGTTCCGGTTTTGAATGTTGTAACCTGAACCAGAGGATAAGAGGTTGTTTGTGGCTGTATGGTTACTCTTTGCTGTGAATGTAATTCTAAGTTTGTGTGTTAAAACCATTCACTCTTTAGTATGGTATATATATTCATTTTAATTCTTCTTTGCTAATGAACAACCTTGCAGTTAATGGACAGACTATGATCTCGGAGGACTAACTCCCTCATACTGGATCTTTGGGAAATCTTTTTTTTTACTTATTTCTCCTTATTTTTAATGCAAGTATTAAGTGTTTTATTTAAGTATTCACTGCAAGGTTCTCTCGCATTTGTCATGCAACTAATGTGGTCATCTTTAAGCCTTAACAAATGTCATTTAGTTGAAGTAGAAATATTGATCCAGGATGAAGACCTTGTGCATCTACAGATGTGCACCTCCCACAAGGCAAAACTCTGTTCCTGTCAACTTTTAAATGACAAAACATTGGGGACTATTAATCACTGGAACAGTTCACCCAAAAATGAAACCTCTACCATTATTCACTTACCCAAATGTTGTTTAAAATCTGTTTTTATTCATTTTTTTTTTTTTTTTTAAGACCTTAAAGCTTAAAATTGCAGCGGTGGTAACCAAGGGCCGCATCACCAAAAAGCTTCATGAAAGTGGTCCATACATGCAACTTGTGTTTTCAAGTCTTCTGAAGCCATATGATAGCTTTGGGTAAGGAACAGACTGAAATTTAAGTGATTTATTCACTGATAATCTTGGATCTTTTCCTCACACATTGCTATCATATGGCTATTTGTTTTTGTTTTTTTTAGCTTTACCCCCCTTGGTCACTATAAACTGGCAAAGAGATGTTGAATGTGTTTTTTTTTTTTTTTTTGCATTTGATCTACTAATATAATCATATAAATAGCCTTATGTGGTACCAAACCATAATTCTGCTAAGTAAATAATGATTCCGTTTTTCTTTTTGGGTAACCTAATTGTTAAATCTCTACCCAGTCACATGATCCATCAGTAGTGACTTGTATGAGGTGATGAGAAATTAATCGAAATATGCCCCCAGTGTTTTGTTGTCCTTTTGAAATCACATATGTTGAAATTGAAACTGCATTACTTTTAATGTGTTCTGCCCATAAACAGCACTGTTCAATATACTGTTCAGAATGGTTTGTTTTCGTTGAAAGATGTTTGAGTGTATGGAAACCTTCCACTTGTTCTTGCTGCTTCTGTATATAGATTTTTAGCTTTGGAAAGCTAACAGCTTTAATACACTTATTCTCAAATCTTTAACATGATCTAGCCATAAAGAAGATACATAGTGGATTGCACTGACTCCTAGTACATCAGTATGACTATATAGGTAAAAGCCATTAGAGTCTGTCTACAATGACAAGTCCAAGATTAAAGTTGTGTGCATTTTTCACCTGAATCAAATAAGGTGGAGTGCTTTTCTTCAAATCTCTGACCTGTCTATCTGTCTTTTAAGAGGGCCTTTAAAAAAAAAAAATCCATTAAGAGACATAAGGGCACTCGTCCATTGTCCTTTCATTCTTCGTTTGATTTGAAGGGGGAAAAAAAGGTTTTATTTAATGTATTTTTTTCATTCTTTGCCCCCCAAGCCCCATTACAAATTTATAAAAGAAACATTATCTTGAATCATTTAATTCGGGGCAATTAAATTTTGAAATTCCACATTCATTATTCATGGGCTTCAAGATAAAACCCCTTTAATCCTTGAATAGATTATTATAATGGACGATAGTGTGGGCAGTGGTAAACTCGGGCAGCCCTGCACATGTCCGGTATTGTTAGTATTCCTCTTGTCAGGGCTGAGAGCAGAAGTGCATGAAGCTCCCTTTGGCCTGGGACCATGCCACCAAAGTAATTCTGCCTATGAATAATATACAGCGCTTCTATTAATATAGAATGCCGTCAGGCCCTGTGCGGAGGGCCCATTGTCATGCAAGTATTTACCAATATATGTGCCATACTTGAGAGAGGGGGGCTTTCTTCCAAGGTTGCGAGGTCACATTTACATGCGCGTTAAGTGGTGGAGGCCCGACCGGTACTGTTGACATGAAGAGATGTCTTTTTAAGTTGCATGCTTAAAAATAAATGTTCCAGAAAGGGTTTTACAGCCTGATGACATGGGAAAACTATTGTTTTCAGAAAACCATCTACAATGAGGTCCAAAGTTTGAGACTACCAGTGAAAGTTGAGTTAAGTGTAATTCAATTCAAATGAACTTCTGGGACTTCAACTTGCTTTTTTTGACAACAGCGCTCAAGGTGCATGAACGCCACAAGTTCATCTAAGAATAGATGTTCAAGTTCTCCAGTGGAAGCAAAAACAACCGATCAGCTGTAAACAGTCACATGACCAATGTCACAATTGATTTTGAGTGATGTATTAAGATGTGTGTTGGTTGATCCGATCACAAGTGGGCGACACTAAATACAGGTATAAACAGGGTCTAAAACGCTGTCTCCGATCTGATTCATATGTAAATTGCGCAAGCTTATTTCGTCCATTAGATCGAAAGATCTGATAAAGCCCATAGATTTACCCTCCCTTTGAAGAAATCAGGACATAAGAGGGCGTAAGTGGACAAGAGACGGAATAAAACACCAGGTGTAAAAGGGAATGTGTCTCCCTCGTCTACTTGTGATCCGATCGACCAAAACGCATCTTAAGGGGCCTTTGATAACAGTGTTGTACGCCTGGTGTCCACTCCATGACCGTATTTTTATGGTCATTTGGACTCTGTCTTGACTCAGACTTGACCCTCTTTAAGTCTCGGTTTGACTCAATGACTCAACCTACTCAAGTCTATGCCTGAACTCGAATCAGCTGGTCTCAACTACAACACTGGTTGGTTTCTAACACCATTGTTTTATAAGACTGTGGGTAAAATTGTGTTAGAGTTCCCAGCAGTTAATGCACATTGGAAAAGTTGTCTCATAAAAGCTTTCTGCATGCAGTGAGATCTGACTCTTCAGCTATTCAGGTCTTCTAATGCTAAACCAATGTCTGCGGTCTCGTTGCTTTGTCAACTAGCGTGTTTCTTGAGAAGAGCAGCTCTACAGTTTGTTCACGCACCGCCTGACTTGAATTGAGGATTATTGGTACCTTGTACTTCTCTACCCGTGGGAAAGATCCCCTTATTTGTATTTTAAGCGTTAAGCTGCTTCTTCAAACAGTTTAGGTATGAGACGGTGGTGGGAAATAGTCTCCAGTTGAGGCGAAGGCGGCGCAGGTGAGAGAAAGCAATTTTGTTCTTGTATGAGAATACTTCAGTCTGCATGACTTCCGGTCTGTGGTTTCTCAGCTCAGGCTTAGTTAAGGTGACGCATGGCTGGAAAGTGTTAACGGTCGTATTTATAAAGTGCCCTTTAACAATCACAGAGAAACTGTCTTGTGTTCTCCCACCCTTTAAAGTGGTCACTGTTGTTATATTTTTTCTTTGTCCTCTGAAGTGAAGTTTAACTTCTTGTATAGCTGCGGCTTCTTCTGACCACAGAGCCTAGTGCATGTTAAACAAGTAAATTTTATTAGGGCGGTCATAGTAATGTTAGATGCATGCAGCTCAATTTAAATGGCTAATGTCTTGCCTCCCAGAATAACAGCTACTTGCTTTGAGCAACTGTATAAAGAGCTTTGTTTTTCAAGAGTCTGGACATGTTACCCTTATCTCTGTAGTGGCCTGTAATGCACAGCATTTAAAGTTGGGTTTCTCATCATCAACAACAACAACAAAAAAACTGTTGAAGGATTTTATCTATTGGTAATTGATTGGATTGTGAAAAGTGGTCTTTATATGACAGGTGGTTATATAATAAGATTTTATCAGAAAAGGAAAGTAATTTTAGAGCCAAAAGCAAGTATTATACTTTGATAAAAGACTACAAAGACAAACTTTTTAAACGTTAACCTAATAAATCATTCACAACAAGACAAATAAACGTACATTAAATTCGAGAAGCTGTTTCACTCGGATAAACGTCACAAAAAGATGACCGCCACTTCTGACTTTATAACAATAAATAGTACATTTTGATCTCATGTTGACTTTAAAGCTGAAGTATTATTTCTCCATCACTAGAGCCACCAAATGAAAATGTTACTGTTTTCAAATAAGCGAAAACAAATAGTCTGCATTGGTCGGATTGATATTCCTGCCCCAAACCAAAGGAATCAACGCCTCTCAAACTACTTCCTCATAGTTGACTTTGCAAATTAGGCTGAGATGGGCTAGTAAATCGCCTTTAAAGTTAGTATTTGCATGGAAAAAAGGGAGAAATACATAAAACTCTTGAATGTCTAAGATGACTGCCAGATTGCTCTTTCCTTGGAGCAAGTGTGCCCTTAAAGCAGATGATGCTCATAATGGAAGTAGCTATTCAACGTCTGGGGATGCTCCATCCGGCCTGGCCTGGCGTGACCGGCCCATACCACTGTCGACCATCGCTCTTTAAGGAACTGACATGCGGAGTGGTTGGTTCTCAAGTGGTTGAGTCCATGAAGAGAAGTGTGGAGAACATTTGGTGGTGGGTATGCACTTTTTCCCTAAGCGAAGTAGTTTCAAAGATTCCTCGTGCTGTAGCTCTGAATATACTGTTTAAGATTTTAATGGCTGAACTGATACCAATATTAGCATCTTTTCCTCTGAGTTAACATATGCAATGGTACCCTGTGGTCACACTGAAACTCGGCTATGAGTTGAGTTATGAGCCAGTGCCTGGTTCACCATCTGTTAGGCCTTCTTTAAATCAAATTTTTAAAAGCACTTGTTTGTGAGATGCTTGGGTAAATATTTGCTAGACCAAAAACAGCTAATTAAAAGTCTTCCCTTTTTGCCATCACATGGACAACACACGCATGAAGCTCGCCCAAAACAAGCCCTTTGCTCTACACTGGCCCCAAACGTCCTGCTTGAAAGTAGCAGAAGTTCAAGCTGATTTCATATTCCTTTTCAGCAAGCAATATTTAATTTTTAATCCTATTTAAGCCAACTGGAAATAGTATTTTGCAACAGTGAAACCACGGCATGTATAATTGATGTCTTGTCTTAGCTAATGCAGTGGGAATGTTTAGCAGCCGAAGGAGGGAGAGAGTGATGCATTGAGGAGCCCCTGGGCACCGGTGGAGGCCGCTCCGCTATATCCAGACGGAGAAAATGGGCCCGTGCTGCAGATCTCCTCGCAAATGCAAATGGCATGCAGATAAGAAGCTATAAATCCATTGTGTGTGACGTTCCCAGTGCCGGCTCGTTCCCGAAGTGCTCGCCTGTGACATGCATACGCAGACTGACCTCTCGCCACTGGAACAGAGCTGGGGGCCCCACCGGGAGATGATGGTTATATATTTAGATGGACAGTTGACGTGACATGCAATTTTACTGTCCTCAATGAAAAAGGCGAGTCGTTTTTTATTGCCTTATATTTATTTATTCATTTAGTTGGACAGCAATGAACATCGATTTTCCCCTTATAATTATTAAATTATTTTGTCAAATACCATTTCAAAATGATTTAATTGGTATACTTAGTTAAAAATATCTTGAATTTGTCATTGATTTACATATTCCCAATTATGTTTTGTGGAGCGACTCTGTCCTGCAGTGTGATTACTAAGTATTAAATAAGTTAAAGCATTATATATTTGGGTGGGTGAAGAACTTGAGGGGCGTTCAGACATCAGCGATTGAAACCACTAGATGCAGTGCAACAGAATAAAACTAAATGCAATTGTTATTTGATACATTTAAAAAAAACAAAAAAAAACTTTTAACCGCTTTTTTAAAATCTGCCGCTTGTAACATGAGATGTTAAAAAACAGCAAGACACATTGCAGTGATCAAAGATGTCTGTTTGGCAAGATTCTCAACATTTTCTACAGGGAAACCTGTCAACCAGTATTATTATTAAAGGTTAAAATTAACAAATCATTATTTTACAATTAATATGATGCAGTTTTTATAATAACGTTATATATTTTTTAATGATTTAAGAGTAAAACAGTAATAAATATGTTATTAGTGCATTTATTTTCAGTTTTCTAGCTAACTAACATGCTATATGGTCATTGAATAGCTTTACGTGACATTGTTCACAAGCTGTTTTATTCACGTTTTTCCATGTTCGAAACACTCATTGAAGGATTACATGAGACATTTCATTAAATAATGAGCCGGCGTTCTGACATAGAACCATGAAATAAAATAAAAACTATTTTAACAATCATGTCTTTACTACCTTTCTGGGCCTTAAAAGTTGCAATGGCATTGCTGCCGGCTGGTTCAGAAACCTCTCGGATTTCATAAAAAATATCTTAATTTCTGTTCTGAAGAGGAACAAAGGTTTTGCGGGTTTGGAAGGACATTCGGGTATGAAGAAATGACAATTTTTGGGTGAACTAACCATTTAAGCTACACTCAATGCAGGGTAGATAACTTAAAAATTGTAGTCTGTTACTGATTCCAAATTACAGTATGTTAAAAATTGTAGTTTGTAATGTATCTAAATTACACATTTTAGGTAATGTAGTCTGACTACTTTTTGATTACTTTTAGATTAGTTTTGACCCAACGCATTTATCACATTGAATTGAATAGGATAATATTGTACCATGATAAAATAAAAGTACAAAGAGAAAGAAAATATATTCCATTATTTGTTATCAACAACATAAAGTGCATTAAACATCACATTACGAACTGTGGTTCATGAAAGAACTGCTGGGGGTTTCTGAGTGACATATTATGCCCCTTTTCACAAGATGTAATAAGTCTATTGTGTCCCCAGAAAGTGTATGTGAAATTTCAGCTCAAAATACCCCCCAGATAATTTATTATAGCTTGTCAAATTTGCTCCTTTTTGGGTGTGAGCAAAAAAAAATATATATATATATATAATATAAATTTGTGTGTGTGTCCCTTTAAATGCAAATGAGCTGCTGCGCCCGCCTCAGTTCAGAAGACGGCCGATCTTTACACAAGTTTCGGATACTCGGCAAAACACGCGAATAATCTCACTCATTAAAAATCTCAGAAATAACCAGTGGCGGAAACAGTAGCGATTTTTACACTGCACCTGGACGTTTCTGAATGGTTAGTGGATACATTTTGTGGAGTTTTTGTGGAGTTAACATTACATTGATTCATCTCATCGACTTGCAAAACTACACAAATTGAAACAGTTCCCTGTGGTCTTTATAAGACAGCTGTGACATGTTTGGTCAAAAAGTGTTGTGTGCTCGTCTGTGCAGCCAAGGACAGAACAGCTTGGATATTTTGATTGTTTTGTTAGATCTGGTTACACTGTTGTCGCGTGCGAAAACAAATGGCGGCGCCGTGGGTGGAAACGTGCAGTTAAGGGGCCGTAATATTATAATAAGATACCCTTCCTAACTTGCATCAGAAGGGGAGCGAAATCAATTTTTTGACATACTTGCAGAGAAAGGCTTACCAAAAGTTACTGGGCTGTCACTTTTCACATTTTCTGGGTTGGTAGATGCACCAGGGACCCGATTTAGGCTAAAAACAATAAAAGTCAGATTTTCATGATATGTCCCCTTTAAAAGCTAATAATTAATAAAATCATAAAAATGTGAAATGAAATGAAATAGTTTTAAAATAATAAAAAATATAATAAAAATGTTTTTGAAAGAAAATGCCTCTCCAAAGCAATACACAATTAAAAGACTTACTGTGATAATTCAAATAATAATTAAAATGTTCGTCAGGAATTGATTCGATATGCAAAGTTAATACTCCTTAAAAGTTAAATGATTTATGTAAATCCAGTGGTCAAATACATTGTGCCCTCTCAATTTTCTATGTAATTAAAGCCACCTGACTAGTGGATGGTTTGTGCAATTTCACAAAACTAGAAGACTTTCTGAATGTAGAAAAGAACATTTTTAGAAAGAAAAATTTAAATTGAATAAATTATGAATGATTTACTGATACTGTGTGAATATGTGATCATGTAATCAATAAAAAAGCAACTACTGATTACGAGTATTTTAAAACGTAATATAATCTAATTACAAGTACATATTTTTTTTTTATCTGATTACGTAATCCAGATTACATGTAATCAGATACCACACAGTACTGGCTATACTGTATCTTTCAACATACCTTCTGATGTTCATTTATGTTTATTTGATGCTATGACAAGTAATAAAGAGGAGGACAGATCTGTTATGCCACATTAAAGGGCGCCAAAAGGGTATTTATTGTTTGAATTCTTCTCTACACAGATATATCTGGACTAGATCTCTAACTTGCGTCTACACCTATCTTTTCTGCCTCATTTCTTCACGCAGATAGTGAATCTCTGGTAATAGGGTAGGACCGTGCCCCAGAAACACAAAGAAGGGGGAGAGGGGAGAGCCTGACCGACCATACCACAGCTCGACCATCCCCAAAGAGTTGTTAATTCTCCTCGCCCTGCACCGGCACGAATGAGGGAAACATCATTCTCTATTCTCCCAGGTCAGAGTGGGAACAATTAAGTGTAGAGGGCGCGTGGAGTGCGCGGCGAGCCGGCCGACAGTTGATGAATGTGTGGGCAGGCTGCAAGTGACAATATGCAGACAAGCGAGATCATTTGCAAATGGATGCAGGGAGACACAGTGAGGGAGCGAGAGAGACGCAGTGGCACGGGGCAGAACAGGGGGGAGGGTTTAACCCTTTGCGGGTGTCTCTCTCAAGGAGAAAGGAGGCAAAACAGGACCAGGCCAGAAAATATCAATACGTTGGCCCAGCAATTTATTGAGGGTGTGAAATTCGATATGCACACGTAGACTTGTGATGTATCTCTTAAGGTGCAGAGAGCAACTAAAATAAATGAGATGGTCACGGATTGGTCAGGTTATTGGGGGTTTTGCACCACAACATAGGTCATGTTCATTTCGCACCTTTCATGGTCTATCTATAGCATTCATAGTTCATATCAAATGTACTTTTGTGGTGAGAATGGTAGCTTATTGTCCTCCAAAATACTGAAATAAAAATGTGGTACTTTGATTTGAACCGCCACTTTAATCAAAACATATATTTTTATTTAGCTTTACAAAAGTAACAAACAAGACTTTTACATTTTCTGAAGTAGGCTGTGAGTGTGAGTGGTACTTGCCTTTAAGTTTTGAGTGGTTGGCATTTTGCTATGTGATTGCTAGAGCATTCAGGGTGGGAATATTCAGTACTCACAACAAACTAGATTTGTATTTTAGTGGGACATGACTGCAAAAGTCAACACAATGATGTGGGTGATTGCTTTGGTTGTTAATTTGTTTTGGGTGGTTGCAAGATGCGTGTTTGCTAGGAATGTTCAGTACTCACAAGCTATGTGATTTATGGTTTCTAAGATATTGTGAGTAGTACTTGTCTGTCAGCACAATTCTGCAGTGGTTAGCATGTAGCCTTTTAATGTGTTTCGAGTATTTAAGTGTTTACTTCCGAAAGTCTCAGTCTCTCCTTAAATGTACGTTTATTAGATTTTTCTTCCTTTTGATTGATCACCTGCCAGGTGAAAATCATAGGTAAGATCAGTTAGAAAGGTATAGCACACCACTCTTCAACAAAATGATTTGAAGTATCATTTATGTTTGTAGCACAAACAGTACAGCACAAGTTTGACAACAAACGCCAACCTAGACCTGTGGCAAGCAAGAGAAGTTATTGTAAGTTTGTTCTCAAACTTGCATATATTATTTGTATCATGTGCGCGCGGACAAAAGCAGTCAAGTGATGTCCCGTCTCTCTCTTAAGAGCGGCTGCTTATGTTGATGGGGTAAAGGATGATTTGAATCAAATCAAGTCCATTACTCCAACAGTGACGGAAAAAGCTGCAGCGTTATCCAGTGTAATCTCACATTAATCATGCTCTCTCCTGATATGTTAATCCGACTGCATCTATATTTAATGCAGGGAAGACGTTCCCCTTGATACATCACTGAAGAGCTGTGGTAAATAGAGTGCTGTAGGGGTGTCGGAATATCCAGACGGTTGACTCCTTGTGTGCTCCGAGCTCCACTAATGAAAAAGAAAAGCGTTACAGGGAAATGAGGCAGTACTGAATGACTACAGACAGTCTTCAGCCCAGTCAAAGATGAAGCTCTACCTTTATTCATCAATCTTTTTATCCACCACCCCCTCCTTTTGTTTCTCTGTGTACCTTATAGAAAAGACTCTGTCTGTCATGACAGAACCCTCCCCCATGCAGTGACATTGGGCAATCAAATGAGGCTAGGTTTGTGTATCTTTATGCATGCGGTGGGTGTGTTGAGATCTCCATATTAGGGTCTATGCAATGTAAGGCACCCATCCTAGTGGTTTCCTCACCTCTCCGTGTCTTAATTGACCTCCAGGAGGAAAATGAGCTGTGGACAGCTGACTCCACGCCTTCACTTACCGATCTGACATGTAGATCAATCACGGTGTTGATCCTAATACCCTTAACAAGGTGTGTCTGGGACTCAAAGGACATGTCAGCCCACACTACAGTGTCTCTCTCAGTCTCAATCGTACTCTTTGTGTCCTTTTAATGCAGCGCAGGTCCATGTTCACCTCATTATCTGCTTTGGATAGTGCTAGTGTAAGCCAGTATCTGTGGTCCACCGTGGGAAACAAACAGACCAGGTCTTGTATGAAGATATATTAGAAATGTCAAATATTTAAAAGAAAGTAAGTCAGCTTACTATGTGGTTGCAAAACAGGCAAACAGAAGGAGAATTACAAGCTGAAATAAATCGTCCATGCAAGTGTCCTCCGGTGCTTTATGCTGATCAGAAAGGTGATGATTCAGACTTCATTTCATCCATACATACCTTGTGGGCTGCTGGTAACAAAGTTGAGAAATATTACAAATCAACACTGAGTTTATTTATCTATTTTATTGCTAATATTATTATTTTGGCGATGTTCTCAAAAACCAAGTATCCTTTTGAACAATGACTACGTTTACATGCAGCCAAATTTCGGGTTATGGTCGGGTTAAGGTCACTATTCGGGTTTCTGAAACATTAGGGATAACCCGTTTACATGCGTGAGCAGAGAGAGTTACTCCTGTATACATGGAATTGCAATATCCCGATGTAAACGCGACGCGCGGTTAGCGTCTGGACGTACGGACAACCTTAAGACGCAATATGCGTCATTTCCGATTCTTCTTCCTGTATCCAAAGACAACAACAACAGCAGCACGCGGATAATGAATAGTTAGGGGCAGATAGCGATCGCCTTTGTTTGCGCTTTGGTGCTGGTAACGTTACTGACCTCGCTCCAAAAGTATGCTGTGCTGCGTCTCGCCATGTTTACTTCCGGTATACTGCACGCGGGTTTTTGTATGCGCCGAGAAGTTTCTCTACTCAAAAGACCAAGATTCCTTGCGAATAGAACATGCGCAGAACACACATCACTATGGGGTTATGCCGATGCGCGTTTACATGACCAAAAATTCGGGTTAGAAAAGGGGTACCCCAGGTATAATATCCCGGTTTTTAAAATCCGGGATATGAGCATATATGGGTTTTTGCCGGTGTTTACATGGCCGTTCGCGACCGGGTTATTGCTAATATCCCGGTTTTGAACGGGTTATTGGCTGCATGTAAACGTAGTCAATGAAGTGCACTGTTAAGGCTCCATTTTAGCATTGCCGTTCAAGAGTTTGGGGTTTAAATAAAATACAGTAATATTTTTATTTAACAAAAAACGCATTAAATTGATCAAAAGTGAAAAACTTTTTCCAAATAATTTTCAAAGAATTCTGAAAAATTTACCATGGTTGTCAAACAATATTAATCAGCACAATTGTTTTCAACATAGAAAATAATAAGAAATGCTACCTGAGCACCAAATCAGCATATTAGAATGATCGTGTGATCAACGTGAAGACAGTAATGGCTGCCTCTGTTATTTTATATTGTAATAACATTTCACAGTATTACTATTTTTACTGTATTCATGATTAAATAAATGCAGCATTGGTGAGCAGAAGAGATTTCTTCCAAAAAATATATATATTTAGTGTTTTCACTGCTGAAGTCTTAAACAGTCAAGGTAAGTTCAAGCAAATGATTTAGCTAGCCAAACAAGAAACCACAAAGTGTAACTAAGTAAGTTTTTTTTTTTTTTTTCATAAACATTTTATGTTAGATTTAGTTGGTTATTTGTAGCATCATTATAAAATTCTGTTCTGAGCAGCTTTCTGTTTTCTGAAAAATATGGTGTTGTCCTTATTGTTTCACATTCAAATCACCTTTTTAGAAGTGTATCAATCCATTCAAACATGTATTAATTTTTTTTCTATCACTAATCAGATGCAATAACAGACATAATCGTTAAACATCAGTGATTGGCTCCACAGTTTTAATTACTGTCATTGTTCGGAACTCCTCATCTGTATATTCAAACAAATGTGTCTTTATTAGAGAAAATGATGTGAGGAGAGCACCACATTTGTCCCACCGAATCCTGTCGAAGCGGAAAAAATTTATCAACGTGAAATCAAATTAGACCGGGACAAACTAATATGACATTTCATTTTTATGAATAATTACTGCTTCAAAAAGTCCCTTGCGGCCTCCCCTGAAGGAGATCAAACTTTTAATGCTCTTAAAATTGTCTGCCATAATTTATTTATGGCATTTTATATACTTTGTTGCCTCAAGATCCCTTGAAAATACTTCATTGTATCTGGTGCAGCTCTCCCATAATAGAATTGTGGCTCGTATTTTGTCGCACCGAAAGTGATAGAGAGCATGTGTTGTTTTCACTGCACACATTTCTGTAATAAAAGAATAACATTTCTGTGCTGTGGAAAATGAATTTTCTCTTTTGTGAGATCAATATACAACTGCATGGAGAAACATAAGGGGAAGAGAAAGAGAAAACAGATTGTTTGGTGTGGCTCTGAGGACCTTGGTTTGTCTTCAAACTCATGTTCTTTCTCTGGAGAGAATATACACATTAAAAGTCATGCTCTCTTTCAGGTGGATACTATGACCGCTAGACCAGCATGCCCTCTGAGACCTGACAAATGCAACCTGGTGAAAGAACTCCTCAAGAGACCAGTGTCGCCTATGCCAATCACAGGAACTGTGCAGACAGAGAGGTGAGATGTTGTTACACCATTCACATTTTTGTAAAACAGTCCTGACATCACTCTTTCTCACTTCCACAGTTTTCTTCAGCTGTTTATTCAAGTACTTGACCCTAAAGAATATGACAAAATGGGTGTAGAATGTGTTTGATGCAAACAGAGTAGTGTAAGGAACTTTGTAGTTACAGCTGGGGTAGTTTCAGTCTTAGATAAAATGATGAGGATCTGATCTGATTGGCTGGCATGCACACAATTTCAGGTTCAAAGGTCATATAAGGCTACGCTGTAAAAAAAAAATCTAAAACAAAGATTTTTCTCTTCAGTCCTGTGGCAGTTCGTCATTGTGTGTTGCTGTGTTTACCCCTCATGTCTAGCCTCACTGCATCCTGTCCTGCCTTGCCCTGTTTTCCAAGTTCCGTTCCGTTGGTCTGTTTTTCCCCCACGAGGTAGTTTTTTGTTCGTTTTTTTTTTTTTTTTTCATTTAAGTAAAGCCTATTGCTACTCTGCGCTTGAATCTTCATTCAATTCATCACCCTAACCCTGACAAATTACTCCACTTATGACACTTTATAAACCATTTTAGGTGCGTTTACACCATGTCGTAACTACCGTAACGAATCTGAACTGTAAAAACAGGTAAACTCGTAATTTTCTGAGAGCTATGACTTCTACCACGTGGACAATGTACCAACTGACCACTGCAGATTTAAGCTGTGTTCAATGTGAAGTGGCGCTGTGCAGAACGATCGGTGTATGACATCAATGTACAGCGAGAGCGATTCAAAAGCATACAGAGCTTTATTTACGGTAATTACGACATGGCATGAACGTAGCATTTGAAGTTTTGAAAGCAATATGGCTTTTTTTTATGCAGCAAAAAAAGCAATATGATAGTTATTTCAAAATTTTATAGTATTATTTATTTATATTTTGTATTGGCTTTTATTTTATATTTTTAATAATGTTGTATAACTTGTGATCGGTTAATAAACCGTTATGGAAATGTAGAAATTAAAGTTCCAATCTCATCCTGAATCACGAAAAAAGTCTGTTGGTGCCTCAGTGACTACTTCACTCAGAGAAGCTGTCAATCATGACGTCACAGCCGTTTTTATAGCATCAAATAACGAAATAAAACCAAACTTATTTAAAAAACTAACACTTGAACTTACATCAGTGTAAAAAAAAAAACGACCTATAATGGCAGAGATCATCTTTGGAAAAAGTTTATTTGAAGTGTAATTTGATTGTTTAGTTTGTCTCACATCCCTTAAAGGTGCTCTAAGCGATGTCAGATGTTTTTTAGGCCGAAACATTTATTGTCACATACAGCAAACATCTCCTCACTATCCGCTAGCTGCCTGTCCCCTGAACACACTGTAAAAAAACGCGGTCCCTGTAGACAGCCCAGGCTCCACAAACGGCAACAAAAACAAACTGGTCCAACCTGGACCACGAAACATAACAAACAGTGTTCCAGCCAATAACCGACAAGAATGATTTGGGGGTGGGGGTTAGTGCGCATGGAACGGAAGGGAGGGTGAGGGGACTGGATGAGGAGGATGGAGGGTCGAGCTAGCCTTCGTTTTGTTTGACAATACTTTGAACGTCAACAAGAAGTGACGTCACCCAACATCGCTTACGGCACCTTTAAATTACATTAAGAGGGTGGGGTTTATGAGCTATAGTGCATCCAGCCATTGGGGGGCGATCGAAACGTTTTGGCTTCATTTTTCAGGACTTGTGCGGCAGGACGTAAAGGTACAATATGTACGATTTTTGTAATAAAATATCCAAAAATCACTTGCACAGTGTGATATATTTCCTGCAGCTGTGTACTTACAATATCCCAAAAGTTCCCAATTTGTTTTTAATTTCAGAGAAATACCAATTTTAAATAATGGCTCGTCCCTGGTCATTGTCGCCTGTCAATGACGTAATATCCGCGGACCGCGTTATCCCTGGTTTCCGCTCGTACTGCCATAGTAACCATGGCAACAGACGTGGACAACTGCGTTACGTCTAGCGGCACGCTCACGCTGTTGTTGTTTCTTTCAAACATTATGGACCATGGCAAGCAGACTTTGGGACAAAAGGAGAAATAAAACGAGGATCAATATCAGCGTTACGTTTTCAAGATACCGAGAGCTCCACGTCCGCGACTAACTTGGACTTGACCGAGACGGCACTCTTGCATGTACTTTATTAGACAGGTGAGCAAATGTATAAAAAACGAATCAATGTTATATAGCTCAACATGATGAAATGTTAAAATATGATCAGTGTGTTAATGTAATGTTGATCTAGCTTACTGCTAGTCTCATACAGATAACAAACTAACACATAGAATAACATTATAACTTTCAACACACTCAAATGCAGTTTGGTATGATGGTGTGTAGACCAAGTGGAACAGCATTGCGTTACCTCACAAGTTTAATTCGTCAAATAAACTGACCTGTTTTAGTAGTAATTCAGCACTTGCGGGTAGTTCGGTAGAATGAAATGTCCTCATTCCTTTATATCCGCAGGACTCGTGAGTGGCGCTGATATCTGTCTCTCATTAGCAATCACAACCAGCTTCATCATACCACAGTCATGTTAAAAACATCAATGTATTCACTCATCCATAAACATTATTAGATCCTTTGGCACGACGACAAGTTCCATAATTCCGCTTATGCGTCATCAACCTACTACTTTGTTATTGTAAGAGGTTAGCGACCCCTAGCGGCGAAAAAAATTACATATTGTAGCTTTAAAGTGCCCCTATTATGCTATTTTAAAGTTTCCTATTGTTGTTTTGGAGTCTCCTACAACAGGTTTACATGCATCAAAGGTCAAAAGTTGTTTAATTTCCTCATAATATACATTTGCACATCACCACATTTTCAATGATTCTGAAACGACTCGTCAGATGAATCAATCTCTCTTAATCCCTCCTTTCCGTGAGCAACTCTGCTCGGATTTGCCAGATGGCTCAGTCTGTTGTGATTGGCTTACCGCGTACAGCGCGCGTGTCCCTCGAAAACAAAAACGCCCATTGCCATAACAACGTCAGCTCTGCTTGTCCTGAGGCTTCCTACACCATAAACTAAAGACAGTAACGAACAATGACGTCGATTTTACCATATCAATGCGAGCGTGAGTCCGATGATGAAACATTGGAAGAACTATTCTTAAACCCGAACCTCCATCGCAAGGACAACTTGAGCAGGACGTTTCTCAGTGATACGCTACTTAGTCTAAGGTACATTATGAGATGTTGCAACTAATTCGTCACCATCACCAATAACAAGTGCATGTCCATCAACAAACCGATTATTTTACTTGTACTAATTTATTTCTTTTTCTAATATATTGCGGTGAACACGTGGAAACTGTATCAATAACAGTGCATGTATGCAATGTATACATTAGCCGAGCTCTAGAGTGAATGACTGATGTAACATAAACGTTGGTAAAACAAATATTTCCCTCAAAGTAACGTTAGTGAGAACGACAGATAACCTGCATTAATAGACAAAGTTATAGGTAATAGTGGCCCACAACTGATTAGCAGAAGTATTTCAGTAAGACAGTGATAACATGAGTTAGCCAGTTAGCAGGAGACCTACACAATATAAAACTCAAAACTAACTTTTTTGAACACCATCTTTCAAAAGCAAGCGGTTTGCGAATCCTGCATTGAACTCCGAGATTTGAGAAGCAGTCGTCAGTAAAATAAAGGGAACACAGCAAAAGTTTAGGATTATACTGCTGTGATATCATGGTAAAGATGAATTTTAACCACTGGTTCTTCACATGCTCGTCCTTTCGCAGTGAAAAAAAACTGGCTTTACCTTCACATTGTAGACCACAGCTTCTTCTCGACATGATGCTATCCAGTATCCACAGGAATCAGCTGAAGTGTTTGAGGGTTCAAATTTTCCCTGGTGTCGGCGCTGGCAATATGCTAATGTTTCGTCTTGACGTCACAACGAAACGGCTTATGACTCGTTTGAAAAACAATTAATTGCATTGACTCCGTGTCGACTCTTACTTTTGAAAGACAATAACTTTATATACGGTGCACTTTTAGATTTAAAACTTTGCAGGATGTTTTCATTCACTTCAGCTATGTTACACACTACATGAAAGGTCATTTTCAAAAATCCATAATAGGGGCCCTTTAAGCGTGCTATTTGAGCAACGTATTTGTATTACATACCAAAGAGCTCCATTATCAGTCACACAGTGGAAAATTAAACCATATCTGTACCGGCTGGCCGGATTGGCACGGAATGGAACTGTTAAGCAAAGAAAATGGTTGGCCCGATGTTGCAAAAGCGGCAATTTATTATTTTTTTTATCAAATTTTAGATTGAACCACCCCTAAACTCCTCTAAAAATAAACTGTGATTGTTCGCTTTAAATGTTGTTTCTTGACTAAATGGACCGTTCTTGGCTAGAATTTGATTTAATGTGGACCAGGCTTAATGCCGATGGTCAAAAGTCTGGCTACGCAAAGCTACAGCTGCAGTATGAGACTCTCCTTCACCTTTTCCTCACCCCCTGTAGTCGAACACTCTGACCCTGCAGAGGAGCGCCGGTCCCTGAGGTGTGACTTCAGCTCCACTGGCCTCTTCATCGGGTCTGCCTTTACGCTTAACACTCTCTCCTCTCTCTTTCTCTGCATTCCTCCTCTACAGACATTGGTCCTGACAGTGGGACGAGTTGGCCAGCTGGAAAGTCAGCGTGCCACAAGCCATCTCGTCTTCCTCTCCTCGGTGCCTCCACCTGAGCGGCCAGCTCCTGTCAGCAGGGGCCCCTCGCCCCCTTCACCGGTCAGCCAGCTCTCACCAGGTCCTCCGTTTCTAGGTCAGGGTGGCGGGAAAGTGGCTGTGATGCATATATGGTTGGACACTAAAGCATCTCCAGTTTTCCATGAGTGGACTGTGAAAAGTGCAGTTCACCGGTGCGGTGTGAAAAATCATAGTTGATCAAAGGTGAATGCGGCGTCACCTCGTCTCTCTTCCTCTCTGTCTCTATCTGCTTTTCCAGCTCAAGGAGAAGTGTGGCAGGACACAAAATCTGGTAACACTTTATTTTACAGTGTCCTTGTTACATATGTTACATGTACCATAGTAATAACAGTAAATGATGCATAACTCAACCAAATCCTAATCCTACCCTAACCCTATAGTAAGTACATGTAGTTGCTTAAAGGTGACCTATAATTCAAAATTGAATTTAGCTTGGTATAGTCAAATAACAAGAGTTCAGTGCATGGACATGACATAGAGTGAATCTCAAACTGGACTGTTTTCGCGTTCTCATTTAATTCACGTTTATGAAAAACACCCCTGAAAAACGGTCGGTTCTCCACACAATATCGACTGTGACGCAATAGTCGGGATCATTAATATGTACGCCTCCAAATATTTGCATAATGCCAGCCCTCAATGCCAGGCGGAACTGCGCAGCCGAAGCATGGCAGTTGCTCAGTGTGGATGTACACATGAACACAAAAGTATTTTTTAGTTCCTTCATCTGAGCCTCTGAAGAAACAATGGGTTAATTTTATTTTCTCTGGAAATTTCCAAACATTTCACCGACTGTTTCCTCAACTTGGGCCAATACAGAGCTGGCCTCGGATCGAGCTACCAAGCAACACTTTCTGATGTGTAATTGATCAAGTTCAGACAGGTAATCTTTCTCTCAAAATCGTTCAATACTGTTTATGCATCAGTAAGTCAAGCCAGTGACTAAAATATCAGCTTCACATCGTTTCTTTTAGTAGGATGAAAATAATCGTATTTAAATTGTGAACAAATTATATACAGAAAGCGATCAAAGAACAATCTTTCCACACAGCGCTAGTTTATCTGGACACTTGCCAAACTCGTTATGAAATCAATGACGCACGTTACTGCACAACGAAGCTCTTACTGTATTTACATCATCGTGTTTGCATTGGTGAAAGCAGAGAGAGTGCAGAAACTGCTTTGCAATGATAAGATCTTCATTCTCGCGATCAACACACTGTCATCTGCTCAATGCTCATCACGGCAACATTTTATGTGATGGGAATAGATCTAAATACTTTAAAAACATCTCACGATTCGTTAATCTCGATAGCTGTTATAGTAAAAACGTATAATAGCAGTAGTAAAAGTATTCGGGAGAGAGTTTCACATGTAATGCGTAGCTATTTCATATGCAAGCATGTCAGCCAATCACAGCAGTGGCCGCGGTTACACTGAATCCCACAGCAGACACGCCCCTTCAAACAGAGTGTTCAAATCAGAGGCTAAAAGCAGGCTAGAAAAAAAATGCCATTTATTTCTAAATTATGATTATTTTTTATCTAAAAAACATACTAACATTATAAGGGTAACCCAGGAAACATTATAAAATAATAAAAAAAAACATTCTAGGGCACCTTTAATATTACTCAGTACTTAAATATATAATTACACTGTAACAATGACACCTTAAAATAAAGTGTAACCCAAAATCTGTCTTAATGGTTCTTCACAGGAAGACCAAAGAATGACCGGGCAAAAGAGTCATTTTTCATTTTATGTCATAAAAGACACCCAAAATTTAAAATTCTGACTTTATTTACTCGTGTCATTTGCCTTTATTACAACATAAAAGGAGATGTTTTGCAGAATTTCCAGGCTTTTCGTGTCCATACAACAAAAGTGGATGTTGAGTTGCACCGAAGAGCCCCAAAAAAGACAGAAACATAACATATAAAGCCATGCAACTCATGTCTAAAGCCATATAAAGTATAGGGATGCAACGATATTAAAAGTTTGGCTGATATAACATTAAACCAATAATTATGTTCAGGTTATAGCTGATAATTGATAAATTGTCAATATTACAGTTCTATACTGTTGTCTAAATTAATTAAAAATAAAACACTGAAAACTAAAAATCTACAGAGCCCCTGGCCTAAAGGGACATGGTGGTGGGAAAAAAAGGAGATTTTAAGAAAAATGAGTATCCCTCATGAAACTTTGTGTTTGCTCGCAAACTTTTGCGAGAGAACACAATGTCCCTTTAAAAATCAATTTAGCTACACTGTAAAAAATGATATGATTACTAAGTCAAGACAACATATTATTTTACATTACTTTTTACATAATTTAAAAGTGCAATGTGTAAAAGTTTTGAGTATCTATTAACAGAAATGCAATATGACATCCATAACTATGTGTTCAGTGGTGTATAAAGAACTTACTTAATAAACCTTAGAGTTTTTATTACCTTAGAATGAGACATTTCTGTCAGGTCCATTAAGTCAAGAACACACAGACAAAATAATTAAGAATTATTTGAATAGATTGCAAACAGGTTGATGTTCCTGAATTGAAATTTGGCGGTATGGCTCTGTTCAGGGAGTCCTCTGACCTTTCATGAGCACCATGAAATAGCAGAGAGTCAGAGGACAGCAGCAGCAGCATTAGGGAACGCTCACACAGTTTTAGACTGTGAGAGCTAAAATATCCCCTTGTGAACAGAGCAGGCAACATGACATAGCAAATGCCACGTTATGCATAAGGAGGAGCTGGGGAGGTGGCGGGCAGCAGAAGCGAGCAGCGAGCCAGCAGAAGCGAGCAGCAAGCATGTATGAGCAAGATGAATGAGCTTTAAATAGGGCGCCTTGTTTGAGCTTTGGCCATTGAGCAGCGAGGGGAGTTAACCAGCTAATGCAGCTCAGCTGGAGCAGATCAGCTGACGGGACAGTGTTGATAGCAAATAGCATAAGCAGCTGCTTGACTACCTGGCCTGCCAGAACTGACGCTGACGCTCAATTTATATCTACATAACCGCGGGCACCCCCTTCTATGAAGGTCGACATATTGTGACGTCATGTTTCTACCGTAGCCGACAGCGAACGAACAGCGTTCGTTACAGACCGCGTTTCGTCACTACCTTGAAAGAGAAGCAGCAGAAAGCTAGAAGCTAGTCATAGACACCGTGAGTAGTGACTTTTCCCTTGTCAGTGGTGTAAAATATGTAGTTGGATTGTTTCATGTAACTTAGTTCTTCTCCCTCGCTGTGTTATGGCTTTGCTATGTGGGGATAAATGAGCTGGTTACGTTCGTGAGACAGCTGATTAGTACTCTTGTCATTGACCGTAAAATAGTATGTTACAGGAATCACCAACCCGTCGATCTTGGAAGCATTTTAAGTCGATCGCGAAGAGTTTTCAAAATCAGAGAATTGTGTGTGTAGTAAATGTGTGTAGTAAATGGTGTCTAGGGGATGCGGAGGCGCGCGCGCTGTTACAATCATGTCATTTTTGTCGTGCGCACCTTTGCGCTTATGCGGACGCGTCGAGTTTAAACAAGGCTTTACGCTTTAACCAGCTCAGCCACAGTAACAGCTCATATATAGCCAGCTAAACTTTTACTACCCTATTAAAAAAAATATATAGTTGCATAGTTTCATGTGGTTCTTCTCCCTTGCTGTATTATGGGTTTGCTATGTGGGGAGAAATGTGCTGGTTACGTTTGTGAGACAATCAGCTGATGATTACTATTATTATATTATATATTAAGACTCTTGATCCTCACCTGACTATGGCTTTGTAAACTTTATCCATGATTTATCCAGAATGGACTGTGGTACAGAAACAGTGACAACACTCTTGGCTTACTCTAGCTATTCTCTGCTGTCTCAGACGACGATATGTTTGTCCCGTTTTAGCCACCGTAGCTTCTTCGAAAGGGAGGGGTGAGCAGTGGGCTGAGCCCTTAGTGCAACTCGCAACCTAACCGCTAGATGTCGCTAAAAAATACACACTGCACCTTTAAGCAATTTCAACTTAATTTTTTTTATAAGTTTTACAAGATTTAACACAATTTTTGAGGTCAGTTTAATATAATTTAAGTTGAAATGGCTTTGATTATTCTTAGACTTAAAGGGTTAGTTCACCCAAAAATTAAAATTATGTCATTAATGACTCACCCTCATGTCGTCCCAAGCCCGTAAGACCTCCGTTCATCTTCGGAACATAGTTTAAGATATTTTAGATTTAGTCCGAGAGCTTTCTGTCCCTCCATTGAAAATGTATACACGGTATACTGTCCTTGTCCAGAAAGGAAATAAAGACATCATCAAAGCAGTCCATGTGACACCAGTGGGTTAGTTAGAATGTTTTGAAGCATCGAAAATACATTTTGGTCCAAAAATAATAAAAACTACGACTTTATTCAGCATTGTATTCTCTTCCGGTTCTGTTGTCGAGCCGCGTTCAGTGATGCTGATGACGTAAGACGCTGCTGACGTGTTATCAGTGTGCCCGAGCTTCATTTACAGTCTGAGGGAGACGCACGCTCTAAACAAAACAATCTTCGCAAACATGTCTAAGGATTTCGACACAGAGGAAGACTTGCATTTTTTTGCCCAGCCATATTTATTTGAACACGGACGCACCAGATACACGTCAGCAGCGTCTTACGTCATCAGCGTCACTGCGGACTCGTGAACGCGGATTGACAACAGAACTGGAAGACAATACAATGCAGAATAAAGTCGTAGTTTTTGTTATTTTTGGACCAAAATGTATTTTCGATGCTTCAAAACATTCTAACTAACCCACTGATGTCACATGGACTACTTTGATGATGTCTTTATTTCCTTGGGATGACATGAGGGTGAGTCATTAATGATATAATTTTCATTTTTGGGTGAACTAACCCTTTAAGGCAGCAACGGACCTTTAAAAAAATAATAATAAAGTCCCCCTTTGTTGATAATCAAGCTTTTAATGTTGTTTATGTCTATGTGGTGTTTTTAATATGCTTTAAGACAAACCATGTGCAAATTCATAAGTCAGCACCATTGCTGAGTATTTTCTCCTTAAAACTGCAGTGAACCAAAGACAGTCTCAAAAACGCGGTTTGAAATCGCTGGTGTTTCTGAGGTCACAAACTACCTTGTAACCAATCACGGCAATGAGTGGATCTCTGAGCTGGTGCGAGTGAGTGGAGGCGGGGCTAATTTGCATATTCATAGAACCGTGTATACTAAATGAGGCAAGGGTGAGTTACATTCAAGCTATTTTAAGGCATGAAAAAAAATTCAAGGGAAAAAAAAACGTTAAAAATTTAATTTTGTTGATGAAAGATGAGTTTTAAGGGATACAATTATTGACTACAGGGGGACTTTAAGTTGAAATAGTTAAAGTGTACACGTGAATTTAGGCATTCCATTATAATGTGCAGTATGAAAAACAGATTTTCAAGATTTTCTAAAGATTACATTTAACATTGCTATTAAATGATAAATGTTTTATTAGCAAAGATTAATTGTGAGTGGACCGCAAAGGTCTAATCTAAATGTAAAAATAGGGGATATCTGCTTGATATTAAGCAGAACTGTTTTCAACATTGATAATAATGATACATGTTTCTTGAGAACCGAATCAGTTTTAGAATGATTTCTGCTTTTGCCATTACATGAATAAATCACATGAATTTATAAAATATATTAAACACACAAAATATATTAAAATCGAAAACTGTTATTGTAATAAAACTTCACGATATGACTGTTTTACTGTATTCTTTTGGTCAAATAAATGCAACCTTGAGCATATGAGACTTATATCAAAAACATTTAAAAAAATCGTACCGACCCCAAACTTTTGAACGGTAGTAAAGTACCAATACCATAATCCCTAATACAATAGCTTTGTGTTAAGAACAATGAGAATGATTTTTTTTAAAGCAATGTGTTATTAAATGCCACAAATTGTGTTACATTGCTACTTTAAAAAAAAAAAGATACATCACTTTTCTGTCTGACTGAGACTCTCTTTCTCTCCTCCAGTTTGAAAGCACAAGCCATATGGACTACTTAAACTGAACTGGTTTAATGGCTACTTGCTTTGGGTGAACTATTCCACATGCAATTATAATAATGGGTAAAATGATAGCCGACGGGTCAATCATAGCTCAGAAAACTTGGAGACCGCCAGTTTGTGTTGTGTCTGAACTTGCATGTACGGTACTATAGTCATCGCCACGAAGTACCACACAGCAGCAACAAACCTCAAGAGAATAATCACAATAGAATTGTGCGTGTCTGCTGTTTACAGAATCAATTTCTGCAAGCGCTTGTTATAATGAGTTGAATTGTTATTAGTAAAGCATAATTACATTAAAATTGATACAGGCTCTCGGCAGCATGAGCCTTCGATGGTAATTCTCTCTCTTCTTTGCTGATAGGGCACAACGCCTGTTGACATAGCAGTGCTCATTACTGCTTGATTAAAGACTTGTACTTTAACAGGAATTAGGCTCCTGAACTGTACACAGATACTCTTCATCTATTATTCAGTAGGCAATTAATATTTAATTGTGCTTTCATATTGGTGGAATGGCAACCTTTTAAATGTGACTGTGCTACCTCAACTGTTGTTAATTAAAGTGAGTGGTACTAAGCACACACACCAGCAGGAGTTATGAACAGAACTGGCATTAGATGTGCTGGAGCAATCATACAATGGGCTTGTTAAGGCTCTGTACAGGACTGATTGCTTGTTGCCTTTGCAAATAGCTCTATAATACCTAAATACAATGCGGGAGAGTATGTTTGAGTTAAGTGTATGTTTGAGTTCTTGCTTATTTCTCATACAGTCAGTAGAGTACTGTACAATGGCTTGTCATATTCACCACTATGAAGCATTCAACCAGAGGAGGGCAGTAGTGGGTAGTTAATGAGTTAAGTCCTGTAATTAAGGTGTCCAGCTCAATTCTGATTCAAAGGCTGAAAAAAACATGGGGAGAAATCAATCCAACTGTTTTGCAAATCCTCCTTTTTGGGCCACCAAAAACTTTGTTAGCATTGGACTTGGTTGTCTTTGCAATTTGGGCAGGAGCATTGTCTTTGTTGAAAAATAACATCTGATCATTCATCTTTTCAATTGTGGGAAGCAAGCAATTCTTCAATATTCTCCTGTACTCCAAAGCATTAAATTACTATAAAGGCTCCCCACACAATGACACCGTCTCTTCCTCCATGTTTCACTGTGGTAGAGATGCATTTATTATTATATTTCTCAGCAGATTTTCAAAGACACCGTTCCGGAGCATCACCATGCAACTCGTGTTTCATCGTGTTTCATTGTGATTCATCACTCCACATTCAACTTCCCATATTCTGCCTAAAACATTGTATAAATACACACACACACATTAAATCAAATTTTAATGGAAAAATTGTAACCAAAGTTCTTAGATAAGATCTTTCTTTGATCATTTTTTTTATTTTTATTTTTTTTATTATTTGGCTGGAAAAGTATGGTATGTGCAAAATATTATTGACTTGTTTAACCTTTTTTAAAACTTTTTTTCATAAACTGCAAATGATCATTGTCATCTAATATTTTTTCTTCAAGATGGTTCATCATTTTGTATCAGTTACATAAAAAAGGTAGATTGGTCTAATTTGAATCCGAAAAGTAAGACTGCTTAGCCCAACTAATTGCTTATTGGCCAGACTAGTTCTTAAGACAGAGTCTTAACTTGGCGGCTATATGGCCACTGGTTTCCTTACGCTTACCTGTAGACCAACAAGGCATTATTTGATTACTCCCCACTACTTCTTTAAAACAAAGTGACATCCATTTAACCGATTACATAAATAATCATAAGGAAAATCAATTTGGGGAAAAAAAATTAGTGAACTGGAGTGTGAAAAGATATCGCACGGTTCCTTGCGAGCGCTGTGCACTGTATTGTGTATTCCACCTTTTGGGCTAGTGTAGCATGTAGTGTGCTGATGAGCCATCGATTTTAATTCCAGATAGAGGCAGATTGAACTGATAATCACAATTCTGTCTAAACTAATTTATCAGTCACCTCTGCATAATTAAGGGCAAGCACTGTATTGATAAGGGATTAAAGCGTACTCAGATACAAGGCAGTACATTTCCTCTAACTAACGCATCAGGCGAGACGCACGCTATGTGGTCGCTATCAAACATTATTAGGCTGAAAAGGTTGATTCATCTATTCCTGAAAGATTCCTAAAGATCTTTTCCTGTAACACTGTGCTTTTCTGTGTTTTGCGATACGTAGACGCTCTTACTTAGCTGCATGGATGGAACATTGTATTGACCAATCAGCATCCAGGACCATAAAAATCTATTTTTAACATCTTTTATTATAGATCTAGCCCAAAAGTTCCTAAATCAAGCTTGTCTTTTCTCTTATTCTCGTTCCTCCCAGTGCAACGTGGCACAGTCTGGCGGAAGGGGCTGACATTGAGATGGTAGATAACGCTCAATGACGGAGAGGCCGTTTGCTGCTGATCCTGGGGTGATGAATCGCACGACCGAAGAGAGATGAGCTCGGAGCGTGGAGGAGAGAAATGTGAAACAAGGAGATAGTCGGCGGAGAGGCCAAAATGAAGGCCCTGTCGAGACGGCGATGCGGGGCTGGCAGAGGGGGGACATGGCCGGCCTGCGAGGACCCCGTGTCGAGCCTGCAGGAGGGGGCATGGTGTGATAAGGGAAGGTAGGACTTAATCTTCTAAAGTGCTGATGGTGCTGGATGGAGAAGACTACGACTGGAACTGCCGCTTTCAAAAAAGGACGCCATTATTCACCATCAGAGTGCAGGGCCCACGAAGATTGTACGCCTGTGTGTGCGTCTAAGAGATAGTGTGTGTGCAAAGACCTATTTGTGTAAAGTATGCATGGTGTTCCTTCGAAACGCTGATTCCTGATAACAAGTCACTGCGACAAACAAATACAGCAGGTTCAGCCTGTGGGGTCAGTCAGTGTGTGTGTGTGTGTGTGTGTGTGTGTGTGTGTGAGACATGTTGATTAACTCTGTCTCCGCTTACAGTCTGCTGTGAAAGAATCTGCACCACTGCTCAAATGGCAGTCTTAACATTATGATAGCCAAAAACATGATTTACCTTATAAAAGTTAAAGTTGCAATCTGATTGGATGAGCCACTTTCAAAGCTGTCTGATGTATGCACACCTGTGACCGCAGATTAATTGAATTCTATGTTAATGTGCCAAATTCGCAACAGACCAGTTTTTTAAACTCTGGTTGCAAGGGTTTGCTTGAGGTGAAAAGATTGTTTTTTTAGGGCTGTCAAAGTTAACATGTTAACTTAAGGTATTAATTAAATATGTTTAATGCAACCATTCAAAATTATTGTTTCTTTCTTTCTTTCTTTCTTTTCAAATTGTATTATTATTTATTTATTTAAAGTAATATTTAATTATTGTCCATAATTAATTAATTTATTTATTTATAAATATTATTTATTTATTTTCAAAATGTATTTATTTATTTATACATCTCATATTACTCGATTAGTGGGCAGAAAAAAGATGGACTGTTAACCTTCAAAGTAAATATTCTCTTAATAATATTTTAACTATTTGTTTTGACTGTTTTTTTCCCATTTTAGTTTGTTGTTTGTGATGCAGAAATTTGTTGAACGTTTGGATTTTTATTCATTTGTTGTTGCCTCCAGTTTATAAAAGTAATTGCCCATTTAAGGACACAGTTAAGCTTTATGTCGTGCTTAACTTTGATAAAATCATTGCGATGCATGACCTCTTGTCGCTTACTGCTTTATTATTTCATCTTGCAGATATAAGGATGGTTGTGGCAAAGCTGTTCTCGGTCGTTCCTGAAGGGATGATAGCAAGGTAACTGGATTGCCATCGTTCTCTTGTACCCTGACACTTCAAAAATGGCAGTGTGAGCATTGCTCATGATTGCATCATTGCAACATGCCCACAAGAAAACAATAAGAACTAATTTGTGTCATCATTTTTGTACTTTGCAGCAGTTGCGCCTGGTCTTCTTGTTGAAAGCGTGTCAGGCCGTTTGATACAGTACAGCCCCGAACCATCCTGCGAGCTCTCGGTGGGAGGACACACGCGTGTACGCAATCCCACACATACATTTGTCATCGCTTGATGTAAATGAGCCCCATATTTGCAGCAGGAGCGGCATTATCGGTGTGAAACGGGAGTGACTTCTGTGTAAGGCCGGCAGGAGATGGCGACCATACAATTCATCACTGTAAAGACACACACCTCACGGTAACCTCAGCACACACGGTCATCTGACCAACACTGAGTGCATACGAGCCATTAGATTATAGTAGATTTAATGATGGACAGCTTTATGCCACAAACACCGCAGCGATGAAATGTGCTGCCAGGGGAAAACTGAAAAAGGGGACAGCTGAGCAAAACTGACATCAGCTAAGAAGCTAAAGGATAAAGACGAGATCTTCTCCACATTTCTTCGGTTTAATCCCTGTGGTCTCCTCAAACGCCAGATCTCCCTCTCCGTGGTGGTTTTAAGTCGAAAGGCCGGCACTCTTACACCTCTTCTGAAAGTTTCTCCAGCAAAGCTTGTCTTGCATGCGTGCTAGGAACTAGACGATCGCCCCATTTGTGGTGCTCTTTGAGCACTAGAGGCTTATGAAGTTGCATTAAGAGGTTGGGTACGTCCCTGTTTATCTGCTTAGACTCCTTGATGGGCCGCCCGCCACTCCCGCGCTCCTCTGCAGACTTAAAGAAACGCCAGCCGGTAGGCGTAAATGATGTCAGCCCAGAGTGAAAGAGAGCTGTTCCTCTAAACAAAAGCAGGCGATTAGATAACCACCTAGGGGATGGATAACCACGGGGCTGGGACTGAAAAGGTAGCTAATTGTTGTGAATGTGCGCCTTTGGCAACGTTCAACTTTCCGATCTGATGCCAGGATTCGCGGGCCCCGCGTTTTCTCTCGGGAGCGGTGGAATCAAGCCTTTGTCCGGCTGCCAAGCAAACCGATTTAGTCACACTCTGTTGCCATTTTTCTTTTCAAACAGTCGTGTTTTACCCCCCTGGACCCCCTCGCCGGGTCTCGGAAAGTGCAGGGGATGTGCCGTCCCAACAGGGGTCGGTGATAGGAGACGTCCCGAAAGCCCCATGGGCAGAAACAAAACTGTTTGGTTTCATTTGCAGGCCTGAGGTAAGAGCCGCCCACAAGATGGCCACCAGGCCTTGAGCTGAGTGATGACAGGAGGCTGAGATGTGATTTATCAGACGGTCTTATCGCTCACATCTTTTATTGCTTGACAAAGCCATGTCTTTCCATTTTATCTCTTTTTTCCCCCCAATGAACCGCAATTAAGGCTGACATTCCTTCAGATTCACTAGATTAATGTTTCTCTCTTGATGGTGACAAAGCAGGGGTGAGAGAGAGTTGGGGACAGATGAAATAAGATGAATCTTCATAGACTGATCCTAATGAGCTTTAGGATGAGGATATGCTGGGTGTGTATTCATATTCGTTGTGATTTTTAGTGGGTTTTAGATTTTGTTCCTGAATTTGAAAAAAATGTAGGAAGATTGTATCCCTCTTGGTTTCATTTCCACAAATTAACATTTCAATTCTTTGTTTTGAGCAGGCTGATAGTGCACATCTGGCTATTTTTACAATCTACAATCATGCAAAACAACATGCATATTTTTAAATCTGTCAGTTTTTATCAGCACGTTTGTTTTAATAACTTTTACATTTGCGATATATTGCTATCTCCAAGCAAACACACATCCAATATGTTTGTGATTAGCTTATATATGGTGAGAAATTTTCCAAGCAGTGAAGTAAAACCAAGGTGACTAAATGCTAATTAAATTCAATCTAGATGGCATCCTTCAACACACGAAAAGTCTGTTCAGGTCTTTATTACAAAGTGTCGAAGAGACAATATATTTTATCATTTACCTAATTTGTAAGTAAAGACACTTTTAGACCACAGTTTTAATTAAATACAAAGTAGATGATGGGCAAACGAGAACTCTGTACAAATGGGGTAATTTTGTATTTTCAGAAAAACATATGTAGATAACTAATTCCAACAGAATACATGTTAGCCATTCCAAATAAGGTTGGTTGTTTCATTTTGGCACGAATTCAAAAAAAAGAAAAAAAAAGAAAGAAAATAATTATGATGTGTGAAATTGAAGGAAATGGGTGTTTGAGATCCAAGCTTGTCAATTTGTATGGCAATAACTGGCCAATAGAGGGTACTGTTGCATTGCAAGTTCAGCACATAGAAGAGCTAGATTGCAAAAAAATATATCCTGTCAAGTGTGGTGGACACACTTAGTCCTCATAACTGAACACAAATTTTAAGAATTTAATGTCTGGGTTTGACATTACATATGAAGATATTTATTGCATGAGCATTGCAATATAAAATAGGGTGCGCTGTATCTAAATCTGGTTTAGTGAACTAAATTTAGAGTTTGTGCTTCCAATATTTGATTTGTGATTCACTTCAGCAAGGCAGGTTGTGTTGATAAAAACAACGTTATCTGTATTTTATTCTGTTAGTACTTTGTTTTTAAAGAACATCATTTAGGACTTTATTGAGATGCACAAAAGGAGTTTTATATCATTTTGCCATTGCCTTCTTCCATATGCACATGTATGGAAGTTGTCTTTTATGGAACTAGCCATAAATGAAGATGCTCATGTGTCCAAATTCCCTAAGCAACATACAGGTAACTTTATTACCATTAAAACAAAAATGTGTTAAATAGTTTCATATCATTTTTAAATAACCATTTTAGATCCTCTCAATCTACACGTGCACACATTTGCTGCGGTCAACAAGAATGAAAGACACTATTCCTACACTCTCACTGGTAATGTATGGAGGAAAAAGTTGGTTCTCAGAGGGTTTTCTTTTCCTTTCTTTTTTTTTAACTGTGATTTCAGCCAAAACTATCGCTATAGAGACAAATGTATTGGCATACGGGGGGGGGGGGGCTCAATACGAAACTGAGCGATGTGTTCAATGAATTCAGGCAATAAAATAGGATTCTCAGCTGTGGGCAAGCACTGCTTTTCAGAGAACATTTCATGTTTTTTATAGGGGGAATAATCCAGCAGTAGCAGAGCCCGTATCAGCAAAAACCTTGATTTCCAGGAAGATGATGTCTCCAGATTTAAACATTCTTGTAAATCATAAAAATGTCATATTTTGGCAACACCTGGAATTTCAAATGTAATTCTGTAACTCAGGCTCAGTTTCCTTGAAATGTGACAAGAAAATCTACCTGCCTACAGTATCTATCTGCCTATCTACATGTCTGTATATATCTGTCTATATGTCTATCTATCCATCTATCTATCTCTTCAAAGACTTAACGTGAAAGTTGTGGTGTCATTTAGCAGAGTTCAGGGGCGGAGGATATATGAGAGACAGTGGCAGGATATACAGCATTGTTGGCGAGGCTGTGCCACCCAGCGTCACATCCCATGATGGATAATGAGCAGATGGATCGACGCAGATACGCTCTCATTTGGGCACTACCTGCCTCTGAACTGGCACAAGCCTGACCCTCTGTGCGCCTTTGGCTCTTTTACACACCAAGTTAATCAACTGTTGAAGGTACAGTCTCCATATGAATTAAAATGGTAATAACTTTGTCCTGTTCCCTCTCAATCCCATACCATTAACTTACTTTTCCACAGCATGTTTCGAAATGTCTATCTAATTGGTTTCAATTTACACTAAACATGTTCACATATTACATGTTACTATAATTAAGTGCTATAGCAATAACAAAAAGAATGCCTAATTACACGCAGTTCTAGAAAATAATTACATATTTTGTGCTTGTAGTTCATTAGTTTTCCTCAGTGTTAACACATGTATGAACACTAAAGTGTGACCTCTAGTTTTTTAATTGAAGTGTCATTTTAAACAAACTAGCAGATTATAGAGTGACACTGATGAGAAGCCCAGGTTAAAACTTGAACTTTAAACCAACGGTGCAAACTGTGTATTTGAAAGTAGATTACCCAGAATGCATGATTCATTGGAATTTATTTTTTAATCAATAGTGAAATAACCATATAATTTGTCACCATATGTCAGTTGATTTGACTTCAGTAGAACCAGCTTTTTAAAAAAATAATAAAGGTTGGTTCTAATGAGAAAGAAGGTTTAGAGACTGATAAAAGACATTTTAGCTTTTTAAAACACAATGTCAAAGAACCTATACCAATACTGAAGAACCTGCCGCCAAACATCATATACAGTCAAAAATGTGTTATCAAAAATGTCTACTTTTTTTTTTACAAGACAGGTACGCTTTTGCTAAACCTAAAAACCACAGAAGAACCTTAATTTTTACCCTGCTGCATATTCACTTATATCTCACATATCGTCTTATTACTTTACAGTTTTCAAATTTCAGTGAGAAATGATCCAAAAAATCTGAGCCACATGACCAGCTTTCATATTACTGATGCACGCTGAGTGTAAACCAGAAGCAAAGGAACACAGCTTGCATTTCACCCAGTAAACTCAAATCATGCAAGTATTTGCACAACACACCTCCCTATTTTCATTTCCTCCAGTATTCAGTTTTGCGTTTCGACGCATGCAACAGTTCTAGTGTTCATTAGTTTGTTCAAATACTGTAAATGTGATAAAAAAAATTAAACAACAATAATATGTGGATTTAAATGATAAAAACATACATTAGATTGCCTACTAAAACGGATTAAAAAAAATGTACATTGTACATTTCACAATATTTTTTCTTCCTTCAGATTTTTTCCTTCTCCAAATGTGAGTTTAATACAATAATGTCATTTCTGTAGGACATAAAACACATAAAGAAGAAATGTGATGTGAGTATATCAACGCCTGTCTTGTCTCATGTAATTTATTGCTTGTGAGGAAAACAGCACACTTATGTCTCGCTGAAGTATATTCTTTGTGCATGCATTCACGCTTTAATCTTTCTATCAAATAATTTTAGATTTTCTGATTTGAATATTTACTGTTAATGCATGACTATCAATATCACAGTTTCCCTATTTGTATTATTTATTTGCATGCATAAAATATGTAGGTTACATGTAATGCACAATAACATAAGCACAGGCAAACTCTTATACATTTTTTTTTTTTTTTTTTATAAAAGCTAACGTTGTAGTGCATGCAATATTGCATTGTTTTATTTGCACTAAAGCGGATACAGACAAGCAGTGCGCCGGTCTGTCAGGTGCTGTGTGTTTGTGCGTGCGCGTGTGTGTGTGCGTGTGCGTGTGTGTGTGTAAGACAGCGGCTCGCGATGTCCACGCTCTCCACCACTGTTCTGGTGATCCGATAGTTGTGAAAAGCCACCACTAGTCGCCCCCAGTGCTCTTGCAGTCTCCAATTTTCTTTCCCACTGTAGACTTAACGTCACGTCCGCACTTGAACTTGAATTTTATCCCATTGTACGGAGGCAGCCCTCGCCACAGAGACACAGAGAGCTCCCGGAGAAGCAGGACTCCGCCATCTTCATAGAGGCAGAAAAGGGAGAAGAAAAAAAAAGCTTCATTCATTTGGAAAGGAGGTGGCAAGTCCATGTCCCTGGTCTCCAGTGCGCAAAGCCGAATAGGGGAGCAAGTGCAAAGAGTTGGAGAGAGTGCAAAGTAACCGGGCATCGCATGCACTTCGAGCCCAGGAGAGAAGAAGAACTGTCCAGTGCTTGGCACAATCAAGTGCCAACTCAAGGAGAAATTGGATTCGTTTTTATCCAATCTAATAAGTACCCTAGACTATTTTTCTTTTTTAGAATTATTTTGACCCAGAGAAAAGAAAAAAAATCGAATTGCCTTTGACAAATCCACAAGGCGCAGACCGGACGAAGAGAGAGCCACCACAGGGTCCAACCTATCCAAACGCACCGGGTATCACATTCTGAGACATTTCCAGTGGTTTCTTCACAACTGTCACTCGTCAAGGATATTTTCGCCCTCGGACAGATCTCGCGCCGCACAACTGAAGTGCATGTGTGTGTCGCTGAGGTACTGAGCGTCTGCGCGTCTCTGGTCATCTGGAGAGCCGGAGCGCAAAGACACTTTCGCTTCTCTCACATTCACGGAACCCCTTATCTCTATCCACGGCTCGGAGCTGTGGCAGTTCTTTGGAAGTCCCAGGAAAAAAGTTTGTTACCGAGGGAGGAAACAAGCTCACGCCACGGACACGGAGGACAGAAGACGCGAGCCGACTATTCCTTGTGCGGGTCTCTGGGCGATGCCAGTGTAAATGCCAGGGCAATGTCCCGTCGCAAGCAGGGAAACCCTCAGCATTTGTCGCAAAGAGAAATTATAACACGTAAGTCAATCTTTTGTTTTACTTATTATTATGTGTGTTTAGGTGGTTATTTAGCCATGTTTAGCGATTTTTTTAAATCGGTCTAGTCGAGAGTAACGATTGGTGTGTGAGTTTGTGGTGTTAGTGATGAACTGATACATTAAAATGCGTTAAATCATTATAATCTTCTCAAGTAGAACAACAGAATTGGAACAGTTGAATAAATTCAATTAATTCTTAAGATATTTATGAGTTTAGCTTTAAGCAAACAGTCAGGTTTATAGACTTAGTGCTACTTAAAATAATTAAAAAGTGATTTGCTTGAAACTGTATTTAAAGAATAAATAGAACCATTTTCTGGACTACCTTAAAATACAAATCTTTCATTTAGTATGTTTTGTATTAGTTGTGTTTTTTACATTTTAATAGGCTATCAGATAGTTTGGAATAATGTAATAATTGTTAGTAGGCCATTAGATCAGATTAAAAACTTTAAATTGCATTGATTATTGAAGTATTTGCAAAGTTAATGTTAAGTTTAGTTAGTTTAAATAGAAGTGTAGGTTGATTGAGGTGTATGCTATTTTAGTATTTAGACATAATTTCATAAATTATGCTAATTTAGAGTAAACATGGTTTATTTTCATTTTCTCTAGTTTAATCCCTATATATGAATTGGACATTTTATTAGGCTATATAGATATATGATAATTACAATAATTTATTGCAAGATAAAATACATTTTATTTTACCTACATAAATGGCTTGCTCGAGTTGTAGGCCTGTCTTCTCAAATCCTAATGCAGTGTAACTTTATGTATCATGTTTTGTTTTAGACCAAAGTCTTTGCTCTTTTTGACAAGATAGTAGTTCTCAAGGTGAGTAGCTACCTGTAACCACCGAGCACATGAAAGGTTTAAGGTTTTATTTTTGCAGTGCACACACTGCACGGTTGCAGAGAACTTGTTTTTTTTTAAACTAGGTTAAATTGATTGTAATTGTGCAACATTTGTGCTTTTAAATCTTAGATGTGCAATTGAAGGAAAAGAGGTGTCAGAGCAAGGAAAATGATTTAAATGAAATTGAACTTGATCTCAAAGTAGGCGATACAAATGTCAAGTTTACTTTTACTTTTGCTGTTATACTAATTAAGAAAATACATTTTTGAATTGGCTTCTTACACAACTCACCTTTTTATGCAATGCCTGTACTTTTATGGAGAAAACAGAAGTTTGCACAATACAAAGAAACAAAGGAGGCATAGGTCTAATAATGTTTCTCACACTTAGCTTTGCCCCCGAGTCAAGATTGTGACTGTACAGCGTAGGTAATGTGAGGCAGATACTGAAATAGAGAAACTTTTCGTGACAAAGTTCCAAACAAAGACAAGAGTTATATTCGATTGCTTGATGATAATTTCCTTTTTAGATTTTCCTTGAGAGACTTTTACATCATTTGTAGGAGACAGTGTATGTGTATATGTGTGTGTGTGTATATATATATATATATATATATATATATTACATATCCAGCAACTAATTTTAAAACATGATGTGTATTTTTCCTAGAATGCAACTGTTGCAGTAAAACATATCAGATAACTCAAAAGACAATGAAATCTGTCCTGATTTAGTTTCATATTCATGCTTAAGTGTAGTCTACAGAGCATAGATAATTCATAGCAGAACCTAGTGATGTAATACCACCCAAATCTGTTTTGTGTTGCAGGGTTAGGGCCATGTATGCTGTGCATATATGCCCTAACACACACCATTCTTTCGTCAATTGCTTAATCTGTTACTGTTCGTGCACATATGTACGCGGTTGCACTGTAAACATTTAGCATGCCTTTGCTTTGTGTGTTCGAATTTGCTGTTGAGTTTACAAATATGCCTGAGTCTTACGAATATGACTATGACTTATGACCGAATGAGAATTGAGATGTTATTTAAAGCTTAATGCACATGATCTTGTTTGCATTGCATGCAGCTAGGTTTGCCATAGGGCATGCGCTGCCCTTTTTGTGTGTCATCCGCATATGCGATCATGACAGTCGTTTATATCTTTCTCATATTTAATTGTGCACCAGCATGTGCATGTGCAAACCGATTTTGTTTACTGCATAAATTGCATCCGTTCAATACACATGTAAAACAATCATTCTGGTTTAGTAGAAAATGACCCTTTTTAAATTTCTGTCGCTATAGTTATCACATGTCCCATCAGTCATTGCATGTACAATGGCTGTGGTTATTAATTTGGGCTTTAAATTTCAGAATGCTCCAGTTACACCAAGGAACTTTCCCTGAGTGCTTTCTCTCCCTCACGCACACTCACTCACACACAAACGGACACAAATGCAGACGTGCACGGAGTAAAGCAGACGCCAGTTTAGACATCAAGCTTTTGTGTATTTTTTTTACATGCACACAGTGAAAGAGAGAGAGAGAAAGGAAGGTGGTTGACTTTCTCCTTCTTAGAAACTAGAGATTGAAAGGTGTTCATTGCATCACCGGTGAATGAATATATATAAGCTTCAGAGAGGTTCCTCAAACGTATCATGCCTTAGTTTTTTTTTTTTTTTTTAAGCAGAGGGCATGTAGGCCAGGTGCTAGCAGATAGTCATCTGAGCTCAGGGGTACGTTCGTTCCTCGTAGTTCGGAATTCTCATCACATGCTGATGTGTACGAGTTTGTGGCTATGATTTTGATGTAACGAGTGTTTTTGTTCGTACTAGAATTTTTCGTGCATGCTAGCATGTGTGCAAATGTGCAAGCTCAAAGACCCTGTGCCAGCTTGATCACTCTTACTCTATTTGATATCTGGCTGATTATGGGAAAAAGCTTCTTGTAGAGCAGCAAAATTGGCATGAAAATGTGGACGACAGTTGATATCTCTTTTTTTCTTCTTCTTTGTAATATTCAAATTTTGTCAAGGTCAAAAACAGAAAGGTCCCAACCTTAAAGTTGAATTTTTGAGGACATATTTGGAGCTGTAAACAAGGGTGTGTGTGTGTGCATGTCTGCTCGTCAGCATGTCTTCTGTGGTATTTAGTTTTGTTAACCACGGTGTCTTAGCTGGATTAGCCTTGAGTTAGTGAGTGGCAATTTTTGTCTGCTCAAGTGTTCAGGAGAGAGAGAGAGAGAGAGAAAGAGTGTGTGTGTGTGTAGTCTACGTCCACATGGTAATTTATGTGTTCTCGGCGTGAGCGATCTGCAAACTTTGCAGTGCTGTGTACATCAGTAGTTTTAATGGTTTATCAGCCTGTGGTTGTGTGCTACATCACGCCACTCAACACACATATTCTATAAACCCAGTGGTTTATTAGTTCTGTGTGAAATACGAACGGTTGCAATGTTTAGCGTATTTTCTTTATACATGTTGGAATTTTCATTCTATTTTATTGGCTGAACTAAAAACGCAGAGTATTTTACAGTTTTGTCGTTTTCTAATAAGAATTATGAAAATCACGTAGCGTACAAGCCCTTAATGTTCTCTAAATTACTGATACATTTTCTTAATGTTTACGTTCACTGAGTGTATTCATGTGAGCATGTCATCACCGATTTAGCTGAATTTAAATTAGATTTGTACACCTGTTCAATTTGTCATGTCAGTGTAGTGCCTTATATACAGTAGTGCTTTAAAAATAAATCTAAAAGCGAGTTAACAGATGTCATCTTCAAATGAAGGAAATCAGATGACAGCGAGAAGGTAATTTTCCTCCGGTGAGCAACGGAATTATGAAGTTGTAACATAAATGTTCAGCTCTTGCTTGAGATGCATGTTTCACATTAGACCTGCCAGCACAGGAAACTGTCTTTCGGAACTTTGCTTTGAATGTGTTTAGGACATCGATTTTAGCCATGATTTCATGTCATCACATCTGAGAGAATTTAATTTATGATAATAGCTCGAATCAAAACACATTCTTGCCTGTTTGTTAAGACATTAACATATTTGATTGTAGTAACTAAAAAAAGTCCAGATATTTGGATGCAGGTGTGCAGCTTCAGAAACCCATAATAAATCATCTTTCCCTTTTTATTTGTTTATTTATTACTAAAATGTTTGCTTGTGTATTTGTAATTTGCAAAAGTATGTATTTAAAAAAAAATAGCATATTTTAAGTTAAACTAAACGGGTCTAAAAATATATTCAAGTTTCTTTTTTAAATGCTCATTTTATTAATTTATTTTATAGTTCAGGGAATCAAATGTCCTTGTTTTTATTTCGTTTTGTCTGGGTGCTGAATTGGGCCACCTTGCATTTGCAGTGCAGAGTTTTCTGGCCATGACCTGCTAGGGGGAGCTCTAAGTCTGCCAGTGTGGGTGGAAGGCAGTTCTGAATAAGTCTAAAAACATATTTCCTAAATGTACTTAAATGGTTAAGTCGAGTGAAATAGGGGGCTGCGGCTTCCGACGACTCTGCATAGATGTTTCAAACGATACTGCCATTAACACACATGCTCAGATGCAAACTGTCAACGCCTCACAGCAGCAGCTGCTCTTAAAACATGATGGCTCTGTCATTCTCTCACTTTTTTTTTTTTTTACTTTGTCTTTAGCGCTCAAGCACATATTTAATAATTTACAGTGAGAGTCGGATCGCTTCTCAGTGCTCATTTAGATGTTTAATAATAAGTATTTGATAGGTGTAGCTTTAAATATAGAAAGGACATCAAGCGTGACACCAAAACAAACAAATTTAGGTTGAACGTCACCTCGTTCGTTTTTCCAAGCGTGCTTAAAAGTGAATGATGAAGTGTCTCTGGAACTTGTGGGCCCCTCTGACTGAGGACCTATTGTTCTTGCCATCTAAATAAATAAATTTGAGTCTGTGATATAAAAAATGGTAGCCTCTACAGAGCTTACACTCTCCACATAACAATGGGCAAAATGTCTGCCTGGCACATTTGATTAATATGCTTGCATATTCTCTCTTCCTTTCAGTTTCAGGTGCCTTTTGTTTGCGCCACAAGCGGGAGAGAGCAACAGAAAGCCCTCTCTGATGAAATGTACAGAAGTCTATGGCTGTCTGTCAGTATAAATGCATCAAGGCGACTGAATCCTTTGGACGGCATCAAAAGTGGGCATAGTTTTCCATGGCTTGATTTATGAGAGACAGACACTCGTAATAGTGGCTTGAGTGTTTGACGTCCCACAGCTGGCTGAGCTCTGACCGGCTCCAAGCATGGAAACGCTCCGCTTCCTGAGCATCAGATGAGTGTGTTGTGTGGGAATGTGTTACTAGTTCTGCGATTGTGATATACAGCACGTGCCTTTTAGTGTTATTTCATTAGAAACAAAAGCTTTGCAGTGGGGGAAAAAAGAGAGAAGCTAAGCTTCAGGTGATATTTAGTCATTCCAGCTACCCATAATTCCTCCCATCTTCTTTCCTTGTGAAAATATTAGGTAATATCTCCCTGATGAGATTTGCAGATAAAGGGTTAGTGATGCTTAGACGGGCTCCCAGTGGACATCATCATGTTAATCTCTTTTTACCTGCAAGACAACCCATTTTCTCCCCCCCCCACCCCTCCCTTTTTTTTAATTAAACAATGGACTAGTGCCGCGGCGGCGGCCGAGGATCACGCTTTTAAAATTCCACCGCCGCCGTGTGCCACGATGATCCCTGTTCTCTTCTTGTTAACAGCTTCATTTGCACATGCACCCCGCTTTACGCTCACACATGCACGCCACCACCGCGCACGCATTTACTACTGTTTTAAAACCTCGCCGAGGCGCTTTGCATCTGCACAGAAGCACTCTGCAAGCTAAAGCATCTAAATATCCTAAACGAGTGCGGTTCTTTGTTTTTTTATTTTATAGGATTTGCAAAGGCCTTCGGGCTAGCAGTTTTCTAAAACATGATGGTGTCACTTATTGAAGAGCGTTTTATGTCATACATTTTGACACAAATGTAGCTAAACAAACAGGTCACAGAGAAGTTTTTAAGCAAGAGAAAACAGGAAAAACTAGAGGCCTAGCGCAAGGCGGAGGTTTGCGGTTTGAGCGTTGGTACGCTTGACTGTAGGTTACAGATTAATGACAGACTAATTAATTCCTGATAAGTTCCTGTACGCACCGCTGATACGTGTGCATGTGTTACACAGGCCTTTTGCACGCACGACGGACGTGAAATGATTAGAGAGACTGCTGCCGTTGACTCGCTACCTCTTTGCAATCTGTTTGTGTGTGTGTGTGTTTGTTTGTTTGCGTGCCATCTGAGTGGAAGGCTCAACCCAAATCCAGCCTGTCCTACTCAGCTAGCCTGCATCTCTGTTATGTGCTTGGGTAGCGGGTGGCTCAGAGTGGGTATTTCAGAATTATAGTTTGTGGGCTGGTGTGGTGAGGTTTGTGTACGTAGCAGCGCAAATAGCGAAGCCCCCACCCACTGCTTCTGCTCTTGTGCAGCTTGGGCTGATGGGGGAAACATAAGAAAATAACACACAAACAGTAAAGCGGAGCTTTTTATTGTTTGATTAGGCCCTTTCCCTGGCTTTCATTTTCAGCACGCTCAGCCCTCCGCTCACACAGTTCTGTGAATGGCTTTAATTGGCACGGGGTAAATCTTTATATCTGGACAGCATTATAAAGTCTTTCAAGATTTAAATACGAAAATTTATGGACCCAGTAAAAAACAATATGAAATCCGTTAAATGGTGTGTGTTGTCTAATTAGGCCCTAACATTAGCAATGGCTGAAAAAACCCTGAAAGATGTCTGAGACTTTTCGTCCTGATATCGCTACGGAAAATCTCAACAGCTCAACCGTGAGCCAAATTGCACCGAGCGTTAATGGTGAGGTTTGCAGGGCGACAGTCCGAGGATGAAAGGTACGCTAACGTTGGGCTGCTAAAGAGCTGTTACGTAACATGCAGACCTTTGTGTGTTTTGGAGGGAAAGACAGACTGTACCGTGATCAGCCAAATACCTGTCAACAGCAATTTGGTTCCTCACAAACAAAAAGACTTCGTAAGTATGAGTCAGAGGGCCCGTGAACAATGGTGCGCAAATCCAGAATGGAAAAGGATAAATCCCAGAACTGTGTTAAGACGTGCCTTGTGATGTTCGTTTTTGGAAGCCATGTCTTTTTTTAGTTTTTATGTTTTCCTAAAATCCCATTATTGTTCATTCTGACTCATATAAATGTTGATTTCTTGGGTGAATGAGGCTTATTTTTAACATTCCCATGTTTTACTAATTGCAGGATGTTAAGGTAGTATGTGCATGAAAAATATTGCCTACTGTATTTTTTGTGCTTTTTTCATTCAAAAATGAAATTGAGGTAAAAAAGTAAGCGTATTTTATCCAAAGTCGAAAATTTAACTTCATATCATCCTTTTTTAGCCAGCTATAAATATTATTCACACTGTCTTACTTCCACTGTCCCTCACTGTCTTTCTCTCCGCCTGCCAGAGAGTGCTTGATAAAGACAAATAACATTTGACATTTCGGTGGCCCTGATAGAATTATATAGAGTATTTGTTGAGGGATCAGAGAAAATCATGAGCTGTAATGTTACCTTGGTGACAGCATTGTTATCGCTGGTGGATGAGAGAGAGTGTGTGTGTGTGTGTGTGTGTGTGACTGTGAGGAATTGCAGACTCTCACCTGTTTGCCTAGAGCAGGAAACGCAAACCGCCGGATCGGGCCTGCGTAGTTCAATCTCGAACCTTCAAGAGACTTATTTAAAAGAAAAGATCTTCTAAAAGTGAAAATTCTGTCATTTATATAACCGCTTGTCTTTCCAAACCTGTATGACTATCTTTTTTTTCTGTGGAATGCAAAATGAGATGTTTGTAAGAATGTCTGAGCTACTCTTTTCCCTAAAAGCACCATCATAGTTGTTCATATTCTATATTCTGAGTCTTCGACTGACTTTAAGTTAATATTTACTGAACATTCTATTTGCAGTCATCATTCTTTTTTATTGTATTGAAAAGAGCTGCTTGAACATTCTAGATGAAAAAATGTCATACTGGTTTTGAATGACATGAGGGTGAATTAATGACATATTTATGGTGTTTTACTCCCTTATGGATTAGTTCAGACTCTATAGTCAAGTCCAAGACTGTACCGTATGTTTACATGATTACAACACCTGGTGTGTGTGTGTGTGTGTGTTTGTGTGTACGGGGGTCCCTTCTTTTGAAGTGTGTACTAGCGGCGTTGCTTGCAAGCAGCGTGTTTCCTGTGGTTGGCACAGACAGAGCAAAAGAAGGGGACAGAGGGAGAGAGAAAATTTCAGCTGCGCTCGCTCTTAACCACTCTGGGTTTTTTCTCCAGCTGTCACTTTGATTCAGGTCTGTGCTAGACCTATGACACATTAAACTAACGCTTTCCACTAGCACACCTTAAATTCTCTCCCACAGTACCGAGAGGCTGCAATCTCACTCTCACTCTGAGAGTTTAACTCTGCTTATTTTATTTATTTATTTATTTATTTATTTATTTATTTATTTATTTAATTGTACATTACCTGTTTGGTGAATTACAGCTATACTATTACAAATGTCAAATATATACACTGTTGTTCATGTTGTCTTTTTGAACTTGTAAATCATAGAAAATGATCTCTTCCTGTAGTGATGTGTATGTTAGGGTTAGTCGTTCCTGTGTGTGTGTGCATCGCTGCTGGTGCAGCTTCCCAGGATGCACAAATGCGTGGCACACAGACAGGCGTACATGCACGCATATTGCTCACGTACATATGCCTGCAGCAATCTTCATTTATCGGTTCAAACGCATATGCTTTTTTTTGTGCATGTGCTCACAGGTGCAAATACAGTTACAGATAAATGTAAAACAGTTTTTGTTGTGAGACCTCCCCCAGTAATGGAGAAATGTATTTATAGTGGGGTAAAAAAAAAAACCCACAATGAATTTATACAAAAAAGTTGTATCTTATAATATATATATATGTGTGTATACATTTTTTTTGTTGAAAAAAAAATAAATAAATTAGATAATTAGAAAAGATATAATATATATATAAGAAAAAAATAAAAATATATATATATATATAATTGAAATAAGTCACCGCAATGAAGTCACAGTCATAATTTCAGTGGTGTATTCATACTGTAGGTTGATGAGTCTCTTCAGGCTTTTCTCTTTATTTACATGCAGACTAATCTAATGCACAGATGGTCTGATATTGCCCGGAGGAGGTCTGTGCTCCACTCCTATATATCTGAGTCAGGGTCGGGGGGCTGGATTTAAGGGTAGTTGAAGTACCTTAGTCATCTTCAGTTATTTCTTTCATTATGGTGCAAAATCTGAGCCCAGTGACAATGTGTGCTTAAATAAGATTTATTTGAATGCTTTATGCTAACTGAAATGCTTCCTTCCTTAATATGACTGCAAAGTGTTCAGATGCTGTTGTTTAACAGGATGCAGATCTAACGTCGCTCTAATGTAGTACGTATTCGTCTGAAATGGAGATAAGAGGGAGTTTAGTGGTTTCGTTTTCAAAGCTGCATTCCGAGCTTGACATTACAAATCTGTCCGCATTCATAATTTGGACCGTGGACAAATTGCAGATGGATGCGCAGGCTGCTCGTAATTCATCATCGAAAATTAGTGGTTAGGCGGTTCCTCTGGGAGATGTAAACAGGGCTACCTGTGTTGTGTGAGCAGAGTGGTCCGTTCCTCCATCTTTGTCTCGCTCGGCGTCTGTCTCTTCTCATGCCGTTCCAGTTTCACTCGCTTCTCTGGCCTCAGAGAGGCTTTTAGGCCTTGTACTGGTGAAAAGCGCATAATGTGCACAGGCCAAATTTAATAATTAAAACAATCGAATAAATTAGTTCCTATGCGTTGTTTCACATAGTCGTTGTTTCTTTAAAAAAAAGTCTCACATTTGTCATTTAGGCTCTGACAATTTGAGAATTCCTGCTTTCATTCTCTTCCCAGATTTATGTGCACTTCAAAAATCTGCACCTGCTCGCTGTGTGGCTCTAAGTGTTGCTATGGTAGTGTTTTTCTTCTTTTTTCCTGCTTTCACCCAAATCATGCAGCGTGTTGAGTAGAGAGAGCATGAAAGCAGTGACAGGAAGCTGAAGAGTGTAAAGTGGCAGTCAGAGAGGTGTTTGTCTAGATCTTATGATTAGTATGGCGCAAGGATAAGCTGTCAAATGTAACATCAACAGAGCTGTCTGTCTGGGGGTCCCGAGGGGGCTTTGTCAAGGGCCTCTACTGTCTTTGATAAAACTGCTCTTGCACTCGGCGTTGGGCTACAAAGGGCCGATTGTGGCCGCATACTTAAAGGTGAGGCTGAAATTTCAAAATGGAGGGAGAGGGACTGAGGTTGTCCGGGGTATTCTGTGGTTTCAACGCCCGTCGCACTGCACTGTTTATCTAGGTGACAGAATCAACCAGAAGATCTGCAGGGCCTCTTGCTCTCATGGCTGTGCAAATATCTCTCACAGCCAAAAACGGAGCCCTCCCTCCCTCCTTCCTTCTTGCTTTTTTTCGGTCTCTCTCTCTTCTCCCTTCAGACTCACTCTCTTTCTGTTTCAAGTCTGGCGGACTCATTCTCAGCCTCACAAGTACTGTATTGTATATTAATAACAGTTCCCTGCTCTTGGGTCTTGGCCTCACATATGGATGTTTATCAAGCGTTGGCTGGTTACAGGACAGAACACGCTGAACGAGAGTGAGGTGCCTCGTGTGTGGCCGCTGGGATGATTAAATTGAAGTCGGCCTTTATTTTCTGCTCTCGAAGTTTAGTGGGACTGTCATGGGACATAGGTGAATGCTTAACTGGGCCCCAACATTCATTTCCTTTATTTTAACAAGCTGCCAAATAACTAAATGCTAAATGACCTGACCCTGAACTCAGAAAATGTGTGATTATTATGTCTCAAGTTCCACGCCATTTGTATTTTATTTCAATTTCCTGCACTGAAGTCAGGTTTTTGTTTCATGAATTAGTGAATGAAGGTGGCTAGGGATGCAGTTTTGGAGGGAAAATGCATGGGGAGATGTAGATTCAGTTGCAAATAATGAGTTAAAGTTGAATCGACATTTATCAACTCAGTTAATTTGCATAAAGTGACTAGTGCATTTCTGAGTAAACCAGAATATTAAACGGGAAATAATTTAGAGTGACACTTGATTTTATTTGATTGGAAGGTAAAGCGTATTATGCTTTAGTTAATAATTTTTTGTCATCCAATCGGCCAATATTTTATTTTTTAAACTTCCCATACTGATATATATATATATATATATATATATATATATATATATATTCTCCCGCATGAATTTGTGTAAGAAGGCAGGCTCAAGAATCTGGAAGAGGAAAAATGTATGGATAGATACAGTGGCAACTTATGAGTTAATGATGAATGAACATTTGTAAGTGATGCATTTCAGAGTGAAACAGAATATTAAGCAAGAAAAGAAAAATGTGGTTATTATTGGTAAATCATTTTACTCATCCAAGTGGTCAGTATTTTATTTTGAATTCCCATTCTGATGTATTTAAATTAGGGTGAAGGCAGGCTAAAGGATCTGGAAGAGTTAAAGATATTTTGTAAATGCATTTAATTTGCATGAAGGGATGTATTTCAGAGTAAAAACAGAATATTTTGTGGGAAATAATCTAGGGTGGGACTTGATTTTATTTATCAGGATCTGATTGGTTTGTGAAATTGGATTATTCTGTGGTATTATTGGTTAATATTTTTCCTCACCCACATGGCCTCGGTCACATCAGCAGGAAAGAAAAGTCATTTCAGAAGTAGACTAAGTTATTACTAATTTTTTATTTGTTTAGACCACTTCACATATGGAGATTTTATTAAGATTTCATGTTGTCTCAAAACACTTCTGTCTTTTGGTCTTCCTTGTAGCGGAAGCTGAGCATGTGGATGCGGGACTGGCCGTGGCTGATCTCCACTCTCACCCGCTGCTGGATCCCAGCATGCCTGGGACTCTGCCTCCGGGCTTGGGCGACCACGACCTCCTCACCTGTGGCCAGTGCCAACTAACCTTCCCACTGGGGGACATTCTGCTCTTCATCGAGCACAAGAAAAAGCAATGCCAGGGTCTAACGGCTGGCCACGGCTGCTACGACAAGATGGCAGACCGCAATAGCCCCTCACCGCCCCGCGCCGAGCTGAGAAAAGTGGTGGAACCGGTCGAAATTGGAATCCAGGTGACACCTGAAGAGGAGGACGAGAGACTGTTGACACCCCCAAAAGGAATTTGCCCCAAGCTAGAAAGTGGCCTGGCAGGTAGGTCAAACTCTCTCCAGAAAAGTTTCAAGCAGGCATAAGAAGCTGACGCTAATGAACCCTAACGTTTTCTCGCGCCAGCGTGTTTTCTAAAACTGATGTGCACAAACATACACTTACAGCCTGCAGAGTTGCAGACAAAGGGAGACACGCACTCATTTACCTCGGTAGGACTCTGGGCGTCCTGTAGTGATTGTGATACCGCTCATCTGCGAGCCTCAAGAGAGATTGTTTTTCCTTCAGCTGATTTCATTAGGGGAGCCTACGCCGTGCAAAGTGAAACATCACATTACTGACTCAAAGCCCTAAAACCCCCTGAAGGACTCTGGTAGTTGAAACAAATTGTGCAAGACGTGACAGAGAACTCACCCTACTTTCATGGAGAAATCCAGCCTGAGCCATCTGCTTAAAAGGTGAAAAGCTCATTAAAATTCAAATGCTCCAAAAAAAAATAAAAGAGAGAGAGAGAGGAGAGGAGAGAAAGAAAGAAATAGTGTAGGATTAAAAGAGTGAGTTTCCTATTGAATAGGGGTAAAGAGGCAGTTTAGTTTAGTCCAGCTGTAGGGAGAGAACTCTCCCAGTTATCTTACAAAACAGCGCAGTCAAGTCCTTCACAAAGAAGCCGGAGGGATCTTGGGAAATGGGTCTCATAAAATAATATTCTAGGTTGGACAAAGTTACCGGGGGAAACGCAGGGGAGCGGCTTATGACACTGCCTCGGTTTTTAATAACGTCGTTTTTTAATGCCTCGCAATCCTTATTTGCGAAAGTTACCCGAGGCATCGGAGACAATTTATTCCGTGCCACCACAATGCCTCGTGTATTTAAATGTCTGTAATAATGAGGCCGCTGCTAAATTACTCAGTACCTCACATGATGCAAACTTCACTCCCAGACTGACTGACTGGCTGGCTGCTCGGCGTGCTCGCACAGAGAGCGTGTTGGCGTTAGTTGTGAAATATGATGCAAGCGTTCACACAGTTACGTGCAAACTGTTCCACTACAGTTCATCAGTGATGTTTTTTTTTTTTTTTTAAAGACTGACTGGTAAACGTGTGCTTTGCTAACCACACAATTTGCTAAATAAAGAGGTCAGGGTTCAGAAGTGAAAGTTTTAGTGCACCAGCAAATACTCAAATTAACCTTTTATATTTTCTATACTACAATTTATTTATAAGAATTACTTATTAGTAATTAGTGACAAACAGTGCAGTAGCGAAAATGTGAAACGTGAAAATAACACTCCCCCCCTTCTCTAAAGAAACATTTTTTGATGACTTAATATCGTTCACATATCTGTGTTGTGGTGTTCTAGAGGAAAAGATATGCAAGCGCCCTTAATTGAAGATTTTTAATGATACATTATTCATTGAAGTGACAGTCATGATACATTGCTTACGTCAGCAAAAGTTGAATTTCATTATAGTTTGACTGTAAATTATTATAGTTTAAGTCAATTTCACTTGCAATTGACACTTCACTGTAAACAAGTAATCAGTTGACTTAACTTGAAAAAGTGAGGAAACCCATTGCCTTAAAGTTATGACGTAATTAAACTTTTAATGCGTAATGGAAAAAAATTAGGTTATGTGAACTAGAGTTCACATAATTTTTTCGATTAAGTTTATCGGGTTAATGGTTTCCTCACTTTTTTAAAGTTAAGTCAACTGATCACTTGTGGGTGTTTGGACTGTTTGCATCTTTGCAAAAAAATACATATTTTTTGTTGTTGATGTAAACCTTTTAAATGACTTATTCCAGAGTATACTGCATTTTTGTTCTCAACAAAATTCTCATTTTGTAAATGTTAAAAAAACATTAGCTTGTATTTTAAGGATAAAAAAAAGTGATTTAAAACATTGTGATACCCAATTTATGTTATTTCAGTCAATGCCATACAAAATTACTAAATCTCTCTTCATTTCGAGCCACCTTTGTGGTAAGATCTGCATTGAAAAATAGTAATTAAAATGAAAGGTGTTCATTTGCCTTTGTAAATCATATTGCAGTTAGCAAGAGTAAATTTTACACCTTTCATTAATTCAGGGCTGGAGAGGGAGGCAGTTCGCAGAGAAGAATATAACGGCAGATGAAACATCCTCTGAAAGTGATTAAGACGCTTGAATGTCAGCTTGAGCGTGCGGCTAAACACTCACAGGCTGCCTTGTATTCATAATTGCCTCCCAGCAGGTTAAAGTATTCTTTTATGCTAAACCTTTCCCGTTCCATTTGTTCTCGACGTGAAACAGAAAATGACACGCAAAAAAACACTCAGCCACTCCGCCTTGAAAATAGCAGTTGTACTCTTGCTCGGCAAAGCACAGATCATTTTTCATGAATTTGTTTTTTTTTTCTCCTATAATATATCCATCTGCTAGCTTCAAGTGGAGAAATGAGAGAGAGCATGAGAATGTGGGAGATAGAGAGAGATGTGGATGAGGAAGACCACCTCTGGATCCATCAATACGATTCCAAAAGCCAACTCTGATCATACCAACATTATTTTCGTAAGAGTTCCTTGCACTTCCAGACCCTCACAGCGGCATTTTGATCTTTTCATTAAACCGTCCGTGTAACCTTGACACACGAGCACTGTTGTGACAGGTCTAAAACTGCACCGCTTCATTCCCACATGTCAGCCTCCATCACATCAGCCAGACTCTCTTTTCGGCCTCTCACGTGTGATTCACCAGTACTCCAATGGGAAGAGCCTCATTTCAGGCCTTACTTCCTGAAGTTAACGTTCCCAATATCATGCCTCATATCTTGCGGTATATTACGGGCCTTTAGGAAGAAAATCATCCAAGTGATTCTTTGTTTTTGGTTGAGTGAAGGCACTGAACGGCAACTTCATTAAGTCACATACGTAACCATTCTCTTGAGACTCCGTAATGATAACTAAACACTATGTGCTTTGCTCCCGAAACCCTATAATCAGTCGAAAAAGACCCTGTGATAAAGTATTCTGATTACTGAAATTGCTTTTAGCGATAATTCTCCCAGTGGCTTTTTCTTTATTAGTGTGTATGAAAAAGTCAACGTTATCTATGACAATACGGGACAGCCATTGAAGAGGAACCACTTGAGGGTTGAATTCAATATTTCTTGCATAAATATCAGCAGGACACAGGCTTGCTCGGCACCGTATTGTATTGCCACTTAGCCTTCTTAAGTTTCAGCGGAATTTAATTATATTTAATGGCCCTAATTAAATAAAATATGACATTCTGCATACCCTCAGGCAATAGGAACTGCTGCTGGGGGCAAAGGGAGGGCTTGGTTTGCGTGCACGAGCCGCTAGAGCCCCTCTCGTGTAGCACAGCAAGGTTAAAACAGTTCAGTGGCACAAATAGGGCCCTCAGATGGCCGACATAGCTAGCTGTTGCCACTGTGCACCATTAAGCAGTCCAAATGTGAAGTACGTACATAAATAAACAAATAAATAAGACATTTACCACCCCTTAATGCATCTAGATGGCTTAGCCTGCTGAAGCTGGCCAGGCATTTAATGGTACGTATTATTTAATTATAGATCTCCAATAGAGGTGCTGTGAACCACGGTGCATTGTGCTGAAACCGTTCGCTGTGAGGATGCCTTAATTAAAGAGCAATAATGTAATATGATCTCATGAACCTGAAACAAAAGGATTATGCGATGAGATAATATTATGCATAAATTCCTAGAATATGTATTTTTGGTTAAGGTAGACTCTGTCTAAAGTGCTCCCATTATCACGTCTGAATAATCTAATCTAATAATCGAAACTCTTAAGGAAATGTTAGCTTCCTATTTGTCTCTCTTATTTGCCTGCTGATGTTTAATTCTCTAAATAAGCTTTTGAATCCTCAGTCACTGACGTATAAATGATCAGATGGGAAGTTTGTACATTTTAAATATGCAAAAAGTGGTGAAAGTAAAGACTGTCATGCTCTGTTTGTTATACTTGTGTTGTACAGTACTCAACAGGGACGGTAGTGTTTTAAGTTTTCAAGAAAACTGATTCAGATGGGGTGTAAATAAAGGCTTAGTATTTAGTGCTGGTTGTAGTCCAGCTCTTGATGGTGTAAATGTGTGGCGATGCAGCCATGTATCATTCAAAACCTACATTGCATTTGAGGTTAGCTTAAATATCAGCATGCAAATAAGAGTGACAAATAAGAAGAGGAGAATCTTCCTAAAAGTTTTGGATTTGTCCAGATTTGGTTGCAGTAATGGTTGTGTTAATGTGATAGTTTAGAGCATTAGGAAATAACAGCTACAGTTTTTGGTTTGTTTTTGTATTTATTTACACATTACATTGACTGCCATTCAAGATGCAATTTTTATGTATGTTTAGTTATGTTTAGCTAGGTATGTGTAGGCCAATCACAAGTATGCAATTAACTAATCGGAATTCAGTATGCAAATACGCTGTCGTCGCTGTTCGATTCTGAATGCTGAGAACAAAGATTTTAGATCATTTGATTCATTATTTGATAATGACAATGTTTAAATGTATATTAAGCAGTTTGCGTTTACTTAAATTAAGTTTACCACTAATATAATACTAATACTTTAATACTAAGATTAGTACTAAAAATGTCAGTATTGAGGAAGGAATGGCAATACTGCAAACACTGTAAATATATGTTTATAAATGATTGAAAATGGCCATACAATCGCATTAGTGCTCAGTCAAAACCTCACAGCAGGCTGCATCAGTTAACTCGCATTCTATTACCATAGGAACGCCAGCGGAGCACGTGGTGAGATGGTGGACATGTCTTTTGCCGAGATGGGCCCCTGTTTCTGTCAGCGTTTCACTCTCTCTCCCTCTCTCGATCTCTCTCCACTCACACCATCCAAGCACACTCACACAGCTTTACACGTCTAACAAGTGCTGCGACAGGGGGAGTTATTTCTGACCCTTGGCTCACCAGATCGTCGCGGTGAATATTTCATGAGACATGCTATATTTATAAAGAAATTTACCTCAAACACTTTCCTCTCTCACCCTGCCTCTCCTTGAGAGTGATCACACTGCCGGGCCCCTGTCGCTTCGGAGCCCGCACCTGCCATTAATGCCGTCTTGAGTCTAGTGGCAGAACCGTTTGTAGGTGTAATGCAAAACGACTCATCAGGAGCCAAAAACGCTTGATGTTCGGGGCCTGACACTCTCAGTATCGGCATATTTGATGGTCACAGATTCATTGTGAATGTAATTTTAACATGTACAGGAATGAATAGTACTTGAGAATGTGTGTAAAAAAGACCCCGGTCTTATACGTATTATTTAACATGGAGAAATTCACCTCATGGGATGTTGAGATCACATGGCCAGTTGAATAGGAATCACATTATCAGATTATTTTATTGGACACCTTTGCTCACAGAATAAATGAATCATGCTGACTTGCACATTTCTGCTTTGGTAACTGAACATTTGTATATTTTTTTTTTTACTTTAGATGCTACATTCAGCACAATGTTAAAAATGATACTGAGGGTTTGTTTAAAGGGATAGTTCACCCAAAAATAAAAGTTCTGTCATCATTTACTCACCCTCAAGTTGTTCCAAACCTGTATGAATTTCGTTCTTCTGCTGAACACAAAAGAAGATATTTTGAACAATGTTGGTGACCAAACAGTTAATGGCTCCCATTGACTACTATACTTTTTTTTTTTTTTATACTATGGAAGTCAATAGGGCCCATCAACTGTTTGCTTACCCTTATTCTTCAAAATACCTTATTTTGTGTTCAGCAGAGGAAAGAAAATCATACATGTTTGGAACAACTTGAGGGCGAGTAAATGATAACAGAACTTTCATTTTTGGGTGAACTATCCCTTTAAGTCTGTAATATATTTTCATTGTACTTTAAGTTTTATTTTAGTAATAAAAATGTTGTGGTTGTTTTATTTCAATAGTGAGACTGCAGTGTATCTCTGTTCTCAGAGGTTTTAATGCTCTGGAGAACAATCCGGTCCTGGCTTCAGTGATACTGAGCCTGGCCAGCCGGTTCCTGTTACGTGCCCTCACTTCCTACCTATTTTTGAGGTTTTGCCCAGAAAGATTTGTTTCGGAGTTCCACTTGCAGTAGTGTGGTGCCAGCACGGTTTGCCAGCATTTTGAATGTTAGCATTTATTTAGATTTCATCTTTGTTTGTTATTAGGTATTAGCGTAACTATTTAGGTAGTTGGCTTCATTCAGGTTTCATCGACTAGCATGGTTTAGTCTATCTTTTATGTACAGTTCACATTTTCTCTATTGTAATGTCTAAATTCAATATTTACAGAGTGGAATTGAGAGAACATGCGCTGCCCATTAGATGTTTAACATTGTTATGAAGCAGACAGCATTTTGAGTACATCAGAAGATGGTATATTTTTCTTATTTTCTGCCCAGCAGAGATGAACATGCACAGTCCAGAATAAACAGATATCTGGATCCTCCCTCGCTGCAGAGAACATCTCAATTGAGAGTACATGTCCCTCTCTCAGAATCAACATATACACTGGGAGGGCTCTTCAATAAATAATGACACAACAGGCGCGGAGATATCGAAAACATGCTTCCATAATATGATGCACATGCCATTTTTTTTCAATTAAGAATCACAAAGGCTTGGCAGGAGGACGGCCTGCCCTGGTGCAGGGGCTATGCCTGAATCAATGTGCACAGATAAATGTGTGTTTGATTTTTTTTATATGTTGCTTCAGACATAGCTCTTTTGCCGGTCTTCTTGTTTTATTCCCTTTTAGTTGTTTCAATAAAGCCTGAAGTGCCACACCAAGCAGCCGTTTTGAAGTGATAATTGCCCACTTTTGTCTAGTTTCTCCATTTTTCTTCTCACCCCTCTCTTTTTTAAATGTCTGCATTAGCCACACTAGCCATTGGCAGTTCAGATTTACAATGCAGCATTTTTCTTTTTATTTACCTCATGCATGCATTTCAAATTTGCAGTCTAGATGCATGTTAAAGGGATAGTTCTCCCAAAAAATTCTGTCTTTATTTACATGCAACCCTCAAGTTGTTCCAAACAGTTGATGGGCCCTATTGACTTCCATATATGGAAAACAATACTATGGAAGTCAGTGGGGCCCATCAACTGTTTTGGTTACCCATATTCTTCAAAATATATTCTTCTGTGTTCAGCAGAAGAGAGAAATTCATACAGGTTTGAAACAACTTGAGGGTGAGTAAATGATGATACAATTAGGTGAACTATCAGAACTATCCCTTTAATGGTACTTTGAATGTGGCATTGAAGTTTTTGGGATGTCCAACCAAACATGCAAGGATTTTATTGTCATGTTATCTAGACCAGATTATGCACTTTGAAATGTGCATTAATAGTTTGTTTACTGACTTAAACTGCATGCTAAGCCTTTAAATTTCAAATAACTTGCGTTTTTACATTAGAGCGACATCAATCAATAAAGCTAAAATCTAGTGTACGATATATTTAAAGCCATTAGTTTTGTGGCCGTCATGTAAAGTAGAGTGTCTTGTTTTAGCAACATCTCTGTTAATCTCCGGTTGATTACGTGGTCCTCTGCATGTCGAACCATCCTCCGTAGTTATAACATGGCCTTACACGCTGCCAAAGCCATCCCCTTGGTGAACCAGACTTTAATTTCTTCCCTCCTGTGTGTTTAATCCACTACTTCAAAATTCAGGAAAGTGCTACCTTTACTTGGCTTTTGAAATGCCTTCCAAATCCTCGCATTTGGGTTGTGTCCAGCAGCGGCAAGAACAGGAAAAGCCAGGAGGAGTGAGAAGCCGAAAACGAGAGAGAGAGAGAGAGAGAGAGTGAAAGAACGAGAGAAAACAGTTTTAGTCATTAATAGACCATAAAAAAGGAAAGCTGCATCCATGTTCTTCTCAGCATCTTGAAATCCTTTTCAGATTTTTGCCTCGTTGCTTTTTTCAGTTAATCACTTTGCATGCACTCATTTAAATATTAAAATTTTCTTTAATCATCAAAGGCAGTGAGCCTCATGCATATTCATATCCGCATCCCCTCCACCCCCCCCCCCCCCCCCCCCCACCCCCCCCCCACGCTTCCCCCAGAATTACAGGTTCATTACCTCGCTCCAAAGCCAAACAGTCATTACCAAGAGCCAGCTTTTTAATTGCGGATGCCTGGCCATCATCGCCTTACTGCTAAGATTTAAACTTCCATAAGAATATAAAAAAAAGATTTCCCAAGTTCGAAATAACTTAACATACTTGTTATACATTCTCTGTGCCTTGGAAAAAAAGTATAGAGTTGGAGAGAGAGAGAGAGACCGAGAACGAGAGAGAGAGAAAAACCTGTTCTTTGGCTGGAGCTCTGAATATTTGTCAAGAGGCTTGACGAAAGTTGCATTTGCATAATGACTTTGTAGTTCTGCATTAATAAAATTTGCATATGAAGCCGTGTTAATTACTCCTGATCAGGCTTTTTTGCATTCATGCATGGTAATTTTCTGCGACTTGCGAGAATTGATGTCCTGGCGTCAAGGCTATGATTGGTGGTGGTGGCGCTTGTGGATGTGGGGATTTGTGTGCGTGTGTGTATGAGTGAGTGTGTATTTGCGTATTTGTGTTTGTTGGGTGGTGGTGGTGGGGGGGGGGGGGGTTGTGGGGGTTCAGAGGAGACGGCGTCGGATGTACCGGAGAGAAAGAGGAGATGGCACATTTGTGTGTTTGTGCGGGTCTCTTTATTGCATCGCTCGCTTGCTGTTGTCTCAGATATCTCCTGTAATTGGTCTAAGAAAAAGAGCAGTCATTTAAACGGCTTTCTATGTAATGAAACGTCATAAAGCAAGCAGAAGAAAACAGACCCTCAATGGCAGACAGGCATTTCAAATCTATTGTTTGGCCTATTTATTTCTAAACAAGATGACTGTTTTCTGCAATAGAGGGCTTGGGTGTCTTTTCTATCTGAATGGATGATGTTGTGAGAATAGAAAGAAAAATGTGACCGTTTACCTTCTTAATTTTTAATTTTGTGCCAGATCTTCCTGTTTTCTTCCTCCCCCATTTTTAGTCTAACACCTGATTGGTTTAATCCATCTTATTGCTAGTCTGCAATTAAGTAACATGTTTACGATTCGCTTTCTTTTCTCGGTTTACTTAGCGTCGGCTTGTGTGATCTTTTCCTCCTTGAAATCCTGATAAAATGTTTCTAAATGCGGTGTCTTTTTACTTGCTTGTGTGTTTTTGTTTCTTTAGTAACTCAGTATTTTACCTTTGAAATGAGCTCCATTTATTCAGTCCTTAGGGATTTGCCTTAATTTAAGCACATCAATTTGTACACTTTTCACTAACGTTACCTTTCCACTGATTTTTCTTTTCCCTTTGTCAGAGCCCTGCTGGGTTCAAGCATTTGCCTATGGAATTTTGGCCCCTTACTTGTGGTTTGGCAAAAGCATCACACGACACCATGTGCGTGTGTGCGTGCGCGTGTGTGTGAGAGAGTGAATGCCCTTGTCTAGCAAGACTGAGAAGTGTGCATGCGTGTTTCTTTTTCTCCTATTCTTTTTTTAAAAACTGGTGGTCTCCTTGTCATTTTGATATAGCGAGAGAATTAAACACAACTTTTACCAGCATGAGGATTCTGGGGCTGGATCCAAAACGAAGAGATATGTTTTTGAGCCAACAGATGCTCAGCATATGAGTGCTATGCTGCAATGCACAGAGTGTGTGACGGATCTGGCATACCTGAAGCCTGGCACTTTCTAAATGCTGCCATGTGTGCCATCAGTGTTGTGATAATGGCCGAGAAAAACCTACAACGAAGCTAAACCCTCAAGGGCAGCGTAATCATAACCAGTCAATCATCCAGCTCATGTTACATCCACCCAATGAGACCTTAAATGCCATAGCAAGTGATTTCTTTGAGAAAGAATAACTAAATTGTACAAAAGACATATTATTAAAATAAATCGAAATAAGTCCTAAATTATTCATTTAGGAAAGCAATTTTTAGCTCCCTTTCAATTTATAAGTTGGTTTGGTGAACTGGACACAGGAAGTTGAATTGCAGGAGGATGACAGGAAGAGGAATAAACTGAATTGTTATTCAAATAAATTCAACCCAGGTCGTATTTTGGAAAATATATGTACACAAATGTTAATATATTAAATATAATGAAGTATATTAACTAAATACACATTTCAATAGGTGTTATTCAGATATCTATCAAGGCTTTTAAAACTTTTTGAAAAACTTTGAAAACAAAGTTTTGTCAATCCAGCATTCAAAGTTTGTTCTAGTTAGAATTTAGAGTTATATGAATTTCTTTGAATTCCAATTCATTTAATTGCAATTACTTTTATAATTTATCGTTTTTGACACAGGCGAGGGACTGACAGATTTGCCATTAATCTGTAAAGAAGTAAACAATGCCCTCCTCCTGTAATTGTGAGAGTGTAATCTTGTGTGCTCTGGACTGTGTACAAGCTTTAAGAGGTTACTATATCCCACATGAAGACATCAAACAGTCCCTGTGCCACTTTGTGGCTGTCGTATGGCAGGATTTTAGTCTCTCCCGACCACAGGCAGGGAATAAACTTGTCACTAATTTGGACTGTGCGAGCTGGCAAAGCTCTGTGCACACGCTGGTGGCTTTCGCCCTCATGCTGTCCTTTGTTTTATTTATTTTTTTGCTTCTTTTATTGTCAGCAGAGATGTATACTCCACACAGATTTCTCCTGCATCACATGTGTGGAATTATTCAAGGTAACCAACAGTTTTTAAATCCTCTTAAGATTTTAGAGTTGAAGCCACTTCTCAAAACCAAATACGTATATGATGGTATTTCGTATTTATCTTCATTTGTTTAGCCTTGTCCTCCTCCTGCAGGTTTGAAAGCTGCGGTGCTATTCAGGAAAACTGAGCACCTTCCCGGCTCGCCTTTTGCATATCGTTACAGGGGCTCCATCAAACTGACAGTGTTTGTTTTGTGAACTAGTCTCCATGAAGATTTGAATTTGTAAAGCGGGGGAGATGCTGGGGACGAGAGCGTATTGTAAGCCCCTCAGGCAGGGTCTAAGCAGGCCTAGATGGCAGTCCCTGTATACCTCCCTCTAAAGCCGCTTTGGCAAAAGTGGATTGGCACCGCAAACAATGGGGCGGGTGTAGAAAGCAGTGGACAGGATGGGATTACCAGGTTAGCGCAGGTTCCTCCCAGCGTTTGCACATTCTCCTGGGCCGTTCAGGCTTTTTGACATGGCGCGTCTGAGGGAATTAGTCCATCTCGCCGGTTTAAATCCGAATCGTCTAATGAAGCCTCTCAAGCCTGGAATATTTCCCACAGAAGGGTGTTGCCATTTAGCAGGAGAAATCACCACTTAACAAAAGCTAATTTTTCCCTCTGTTAGCTCGGGAGGATTAGGGGCCAGCGGTTGAATAATACAAAGTTTGTGGATCATGTGGAGAGGTGGGGGAGAAGCTTTTAAGAGTGAAAATAAAGCCCGGTGACAGTCTATGGAGGGGCTGTTTGTTGCTATTGAAGGTAGGAAGCGTGGCGGAGTGCGTTCGGAAGGACCGGAACGCTCTATGGAGATTGCGTGCGCTGGTGTGCGCAAGGGGGTGGCACAGCTTGACGAATGCGTGTTGATCCCCTTGTTTAGGGGGTTTTAAGTCTACCCAATTTCACATGCTAACGGTCGCAGAGCAGGCCCTAGACATTCCACCCTGCCAGAGTGATGGCTCTAGCCGCTTTAAGCTGAAATGCATCCTACAATATTGATATTTGTTCCCCAGGGTCTCTCTCTTTCCCCTGCTGCCTTTCTTCCCCTTTGCTTTATACTGTCCTCTGTCTTTCTTCTTTTGAAACCCCCGGCATGTAAAGCAGCATAATGCCAGGCCTGTGTGGATATGGCAGACCTATAATCATGCTTCTCTTACAGTAATTGCTCTCGTCTGTGGAGTTTAGAGAAAGCGCTCTATCAAAGCGCTGGCTGGAGTAGGGGATCACGCGCTGGCATCGTTCGATCGTCCCACGAGACGCTCTCAGGTTAACCCTTTCCCTCGCCTTTCACCATTACAAACCAGTTGGCGTTTGGTGAGTCTGCAACCATTTCCAAACTTTCCGTCCTGTTTAGGTTTGGCACATGTCGCTTTCTAGAGTTTATTTTGTTCCTCTGCGGGTGAATTCTGGTGTTACTTTTCTATTTACTCTACTCGCAGGACTGTCTAGGTGGCAGCGTGGTGAAACTAGAGCAAGTGTCTGCTTTCACAAAGCGCCGCATTCCCCCCGATTACTCATCAGAGGCTCAGGCTTGTGCACTTAATCCAACCTCTGTCTTTATCAAAACACAATGAGCTCAACAAAACGCATCAAATTATTCCATTCAAAATGCCATAAAAACAGTGGCCCCTTTAATCCATTAAAACAATATTGCTGCCTATGGTTGAATTTGCTTCACTTAGAATCAATTGGATTACTTTTTGAACACTTGAACAACAAAAAATCGTCAAATAGCTGCGCCTTTCTGATAATTTCATATTTGACAAAAGCCGCTGTTGTTGCAACCTGTTGGAAAGCCAAAACCACCCATTAGCAGGCTAATTCATTTGCTAGCTCAAGGACCTTTTAGCTGTAAACAATGCTGGACCTCAGCCAAAGGCAGTCACTTATTGTGCTTTAATACACGTCCTTCTGATTAGAAGCAGGAAAATAAATCACTTTCTTCAGCACTCAAAGCCACCAGAGAAACCCGTCGGTTAATCCAGTGAAATTGATTGTGGCGGTTGAGTGGAGTAGAGAAGAGAGTCTTGTTATTTTAAGATGGCACCCCTGTTGTCTGTATGGAAAGGTGTTAATGCACCTGGCATGACTTGAAGGAAAAATTGAAGATGAAAGGCATATCTTTCAGGTAATTGAGCCACTTTTGTTTAGTTACCCTCTCCAGCCTCTTAATTAGGCCAGAGTTTTCTTAGAAAAGCATTATTTGCACATGGGCAGTTAGGCAGTTGTTCTGTTAGGCCACCCTGTTCACTTACCTCTAGGTCTTTATGCCATGCCTTTATGTGCAGAATTGTCTTGTGTCCCAGGTGGCCACGTCTTGGTCGGGAGAGATCTGTAGACCCCCGGCTGGGAGCATCGCTCCGTCCGCAGTCTGTGGCCCCTGTTGTTGAAAGAGGATGCCATGTGGAATTTCGCCTCTGGCGGAACTTTGGCCATCTGCCTAATTTGAAAGTGAGAGGTAGCATGTGAAATTAAATTAAACGGAGGCCAGTGCATCAGCCCAGTTTAATTGCGGCTGGAGAGTCAACTTTCTGTCTCTTTTCGCTATTCCAAACATCGCTTCCCTCAATGGCACTAACCACCGATATCTCTCTCTCTCTCTCTCTCTCTCTCTCTCTCTCTCTCTCTCTCTCTCTCTCTCTCTCTCTCTCTCTCTCTCTGCTCAGTTGGGCCAAGAAATCAGATAAGAATCGCAAGGCTAAATGAGCATCATTAAAGTTAATCAGCAAAGCTGAAATAAAGCGGAAGGTAATCGGCCTCGTCCTCAGATGGTAGTGATATCAATCAACCCTGTTTAAACCTGAGGTGCGAAATGAGTGGTGTGAAGTCGGTCAGTAAAACTAAGCAGCCCTTTTATTTAATGTTCAGCTAGCTAACTTTTTCACAATGACCTTACAATACATTTCCTTGTTAATCAGTTTTTGGTGTTGATTCACAGATCATCATCACTTTAACCCACGTCACCCGACCCATGATTTTGAGTGCCCTTGTCAAGCCGGTGTTATCTGTGCAATTACAACCCTCGACGTCTAAAATGTGTGCCTGGCCATCCCAGCTGGCACGACTCCCTGCCTGCCCCCTGCACATTTCTGCCCGACTCCCTGCCTGCCCCCTGCACATTTCTGCACACACATCACAGGGACCTTTTATAGTGCCCTGCTCTCTTTGTGAAAGGATTGTTGAATGCCCAGCTTTTTATAGTTACATTTAAAGGGAGTTGGATGCCTGGACCAGCTGGGGCTCATTATGGTATACGCCATCCAAAAATGCACGTGTAATTAATTCGCTCACACAGGCCCCCATCTTCCCTTGCTGCTTTGGCTCCCAAGACCCGCCTGGCCTCCGTTCTGTGCTCCTTCTGCACCTCTGAAGGACTCCTCTGCGGACCGCACAAGTGTCTGCTCACGATCAATAACCCGCCAGAGCAATAACATGCATGTGGATTCCCCTCTAAAATTCAAGGGTTGCACTGGCAGAAATCGCTTGGCTTTTAGTAATTTCCGGTTTTGTGGACTAAACGAGAATGAATCATTATCCTTTCAGTTTGCACAATGCCTTTATTCTCTCTCTCTTTTCTTACAGTTCTCTTTGGGGGTTTGAGACACTTTGACATTATTTCAGGGCCACTCTCAACCATAACAGAGCTGGAATCATGGGAAGACGGTCCGTTTTGGCTCTTATTGCGACATTGTTCCCAGGCAGTGATGTAAATTCTCTCAAATGAAATGAATAGCTCAGCTAATGCAATTTTTTGAAGTCCATTTTTTCCTCTCTGCTGAGACAGTGCCAGGAACCATTGCTCTCTTTGACAGTGAGCATTTTCCAGTTTTCTAGTGTCAGACTGCCTCTGTTCCAGCTCTCCTTGATGGCATGGAGTTGGGCAACCGAGTTAAATGTTTCAGCGGGTTTACCTTCTCATTTGCTAAATCCACACTGTACTTTTTTATCTACTAATTTGACTTGCTCACAAAGTGAGGGGTATTGGTTAAAGCTATTCAACACGTCTTATCCTTAGGCGGATAACAATGTTTTGCAATATGCTATCTGATTTCTAGCTGGTTGACCAACAAACATATTGTTGATGGTCAAGCCAGCTTGACCATCATAAGATGTAAAGACAAGCTGTTTTATTGCTAATCCAAGTTGGTCTACAAGCTTGTTGGCATGATCCAAAACACATTTTCAGCTTAAGATAGAATAGTAGTAAATCATTTTCAAGTTGTTTCATACCTGTATGACTTACTTTCTTCTGTCGATCATAAAAGAAGACTTTGTGAGAAATGGTTCAATTGTTTTTGTCTATTTAATGAAAGTCAAGGGGGTACAATACTACATTTTTTAAATATATTTTTTTATGTTCCACAGAAGAAAGTCATACAGGTTAAGAATGACTGACTGAGGGTGAGTAAATTATGACACGTTGAACTGTTAGAGTACTATTAGTGCATTTATCAGGTATATCCGAACAAACAATCTCTTTGAATTCAGTTCCAATAATCATAATGTGCTAGAGTGTCAATGGCCGACCAGTGAGAAGCAAGGAGTTGATATTTAAAGTCCTTCCTTCGTTGAGAACCGGGTTTTGGGAGGAGAGAAGGGGGCGTTCAAGGAGCTCTGTTTCTGGCAAATGAAAACAGATTGGACTGGTTATGGGAGAGGGCCTGGTTTCAGTTATACTGGAGACAGGCGTACTGTGTGAATGCCATACCCCCCACTACCACCACCCTTTACTCCATTTACAGTCTCTGACATGTTTTTTCCAGCATTACTTTCGGCTGTGCTCTTTTCTTGAGTTTTTTTTTTTAAGCATTTTTTTCCAGTCCCCTTTTTCGCTTGGGAATTAAACAGAAGGAGAGCAGCTCACGGCTCCTGTGATCACGCTTTCCATTTTGAGACACTTTTTTTTTTGTCAGGGAAAAAATTGGTCGCAAAGAGTTAAAATCACACTCACAAAGAGCATTTTCAAGTGTGTGGTTTGACACGCTGGGCATGCCAGGGTTCATACCGCTGAGAGTCATGTGATTATCATCATCTCTTTGACATCGGGGCCATTTTACAACTTCGACTCACGGTTATAATAATCATGTGGGAAAATGTTTTCTTTGTGCTGACAGGGAGGGGTACTTTGTTTATGCTGACTGGAGCACCAAATTTCTCTTATTATTTTGTCTAGCTGAATGCTCTCCAGACAGGGATACAAAACATTGCCTGGATAAGGCAGACCTGCCCCCCTTCGAGCATGCGTTTTAAAAACTCTCGGTCTGTCAGTACACAAACCTCTGTTTTGTTTGCTAATTGCAGCTACATCATCCTCCGTGTTTGGTCTGGCTCAGTGATTTAAATATTTCATACAGTTTGCAAAAAGGCTTTAGTTACAGTCTTTTTTTGTGTGTGTGTGCTGCTCTAAAATAACATTTACATTCAGTTGCAGTGCAGCCGGGTGCCACAGAAATCAAGTGCTTGTGCAATTAGTACGTTATTGCAAGCCGTTCCTCCTTGGTCTGAAGTACAGAGTAGGCCGGGACACAATGGCTGGCGCGATTATTGGGTGCATTTGATACGCCTGATTACATTTTACAGGTGCTTGTTAAAGCGAGCCTTTCACACTCCCGACTGCCTGATGATAGGAAGCACCTCTCGCACAGGTCATGTGTTTTTTGTTCGTGCATATGTGTGTCTGTGTGTGCGTGGGTTTTCACCACTCATGCGGTCCAACAGCCTCAGCTGCCCCTGTCTTCGTGCAGTCCATCAGGTGCAGCTCGCGTGTGATCAGGCCCTTATAAGGGCCGTTTATGATAGAGGACACACATCCTCCCCCTTTCTCCAGCCCCTGAATTCCCACTCTAACCCATGTCTGGTCTGAATCTGCTAAGACAGAGAGAACCTGCGCGCTGTGTCCTGGAAGAGCATTGTAAACACAGAGACCTTGGCCAGAGCGCACGGACGCGGCCTCCCAATCCCCATAAACACACTCACGAGTTTGTTCGCATATACTTATGAGGGCATCCCGTTGACTGCTAAAGGTTTTAATGGTGCTGTAAGTTATGTCAGTCATTCTGGAACTTATACCACTTAGCTGAATTAGACGCTGAACCTGATTTCACCAAGTGCAACATGTTCCTGGATCACATCTTTGTTGTTTAGGCTTACAACCAGGGTTAGGTGCTTCTACGTCAGTGTTATTCACCTATCATTTCCCTCTGATTTTAGGGATAACTTATGGGTAGGGTAGAGTTTAGGGGTAGGGATATGGTTAGGATTACATTTTCAACAGGAATTTTCTTCCAGGATCAACAAAACATGTTGACCCAGGAACGCGTCTAACTCGGCAAAATCAGGCACACGAATTAGACACTTATGATTGACCGACAAAGTTCATCAAAGTTGTCTGATTGCATTTAAAATGTAACTATCAGATATTCTTGTCAGATAAGAGGGACATTTTCTATGTGCCATTCAGGAAAAAAAATCTCTGACATCAACTCTCTACAGCTTAAAATATTTAGTTAGGTACTCCAGACTAACCATAACACAAGCTACACCTTTTTGCATCTTTTTTCTAACTCAAATAAGATATTAATTAATTCATTTATTATTATTATTTTTTTTACTAATGAGTACCCTCCTCACATGATTTTCTTTTTTTGCTAATACACTTCATCTGAAAGGTAATGAAGAGGGTTTTTTTTCCAGTGAGGGAGTAAGTGCATTAACAGTAGTGAAGCAAATGCTTCCAACACGCTGTCTATTTTTTGAAGCGATTTAGGTTCTGTTAGAGTCTGATTATGCCTCACATGATATCTTGCTTATTTTTTAGGATGCAAGCATCACCTGGCCTCATCCAAGCCGCAAAATGCCTCTCAAACTTCTCTCAAATTTCACCCAAGCTGGCATCTCTGCACCTAAGTGCTGGGTAAATAAAGGTGCCCAACCACAAGCCAAAACCTAATTTTTGCTCTGCCGTGGGAGACACCCACTACTGAGGCCAAGTGTAAAGTGTTTAGACAGACCGATCAGTGAGGCAGATGTTTGAGTCACCTTCCTCATACATTAGTCTGGCAATTGCAATAGCCAGTCTGAAAGTAACTCTGGATACTGCAGGAGCTGGATTTTTCTATAAATCTCTGCCTATAGCACAAATGCTTCACAAGTTTCTATTTACTTCTTTGAAACCACTTTTATATAGTTCAGAGTTTTTTTTATAGCTCTTGCAGTTATGTATAATTTTTGTCTCATACATTTTTATGGGAGAAATAAAAATAGAATAAGATATTAAGGAATTGTTGCTATACAGTAGCCATAAATCTGATTTGATTTGCATAGGCTAGATAATTTTTTCTTGGAAGAATTTGATGAGAAATGTCTGTTTTTTATTCTCTGATTTTAGTTATTTTCGTGAATGAGAGCACAGTTTTGTATTTACTGCAGGGTATACTTGATAAAATCATTCATTACTTTTATTAATTAATACATTTATTGATTATTTTTATTTATTTATGAATATATATACATTTTACAGGTTTCTGTGTAGATGTAATGGCAGTGCCTGGGCTCCAAACGACTGGAGATTTGTTACATCATAGAGAGAGTTGAGCCAATAAGCATATCATGTGGGGATGCTCCCTCTTGGGCCTGTAGACTTTGGACCCTCTCACTCTGGCATGGGGGCAGACTGAAGAGGCTGTCCAAAAATCTGTTGGTTTGTAGTCCCGTGCAAATCAGGCTTATGCTGCGTTCACAGTGGAAGCACCAGTCATGGCATTGATGCAAAAAAACATGGTACGTGCCCGGGTAGACAAAAACATGACATGAGTGGCACAAAACAAACATCCTCGCTTTAAACATTTAAACCATGATTTAACAATTATTAAAATTGTTAATACTCACTAAATGGATGAGATTATCTATAATTACCTTGCCAGTCACTTGTGATGTTTTTGTTTGATGTAGTGCCCAGAGTTGTACAGCATTCAGAATTGAATAGAGAATGTTATTTAATTTTTCTGAAATTGAATAGAGGAAAGGAGAATTGCAAATTGAATGTAAGGAAGAACAATTAAAATTATTTGAAGTCTCAAGAAATTCCGAGAATAATTTACTGAATTTAAGTAAAAACCAATCAAAAAACAAACAAAAAAAACAACAACAGCTAATTCATTGTGGGAAATAAAATGTTCTCCGAGCCTGGTAAAACAAGCAGTCTGTCTTCCAAGCAGAAAGCAGAATTGCAATTTAAATGTAAGGAAGGACAATTAAAATTATTTGAAGTTTCAATAAAGTCCGAGAAGAATTTACTGAATTACAATTTTATATATATATAAACATGGCTAATAGAAATAAAGTTTTCTCCCAGCCTGGTTAAGAGAAAAGAACAGGAAGATGGATTGACGGATATTTGTTTACCAGGGTTGGAGAACACTTTATTTCCCACAATGAATTAGCTATGTTGTTGTTGATTTTTTAAATAACTGTAATTCAGTAAATTCTTCTTCCTGTCATTCAGCTAATTCAACTTCCTGTAAGGTGTGGCCAGTGTAATTCAAATTTGATCTTCAATTCTGAATTTTGCCTAACCCTGTTTGTACCTCTGCTTTGCATTAACATGCTTGGAGATATAACCTATTTCTAGTAATTCTATTCTTATGTTTTAAACTCGCAACATTTGGAATTCTGTGAAGTTCTCTTTTGCATTTTAAGGCAGGTGAGGCTGGTGCTACTTAAGACCTGTGTAGCAGGATTAGGGGGTTTAGATTGCCCCCCCTCCCCCAATCTCATCTAAAAGCTGCCCACTTCCTCCCTCCCCCTTCATCCCAGTGCTGACCAGCCTGATGCCGGTGTTAAGCCATGTCTGTCCCATTCACCTCTAATCCTTTTAATTTGTTAACATGACACAGGCTTTCATACACAGAGCTGCTGACATAGGCCTTCCGCATTAGCTCTGGTTCCTCATCCAGAAACTACTGAAAGCATCTACCTTTTTCCACACTGTCGCACACACACGGCCACACTTCCACGCGGGCACACTTATGGTAATTTTAAAGCCTTATTTAAAAGCTGATGTTCTCCAGAGGGAGTAAATCCAGTGGACTGGTAATGACAGTTTGACATCCACCTTTCCCCCGTCCGCAGAGAGGATGAAGGGAGATGAGACCTTCTGTTCTCCTCTAGCTCCCTCTGCTTGACAGTGACCCAGCAAGCCACGGTTTCCTGACATGATGTTCAAAGTTCTGACCCACACTCGCACACGCTCCCCGCCTATCTACCGCTGGCCTGTTTTGGAATGACATGACCTCATTGGAGAGAAATTGTTAATTCTTCTCTCCGCCTTGCCACTTTGCTGTCACTGAGAGAGTTAATGAATTTAATTCATTCTGATTTTACTGAGCTGCTCAGCGTTCGTTTAAATTCATAAGAAATAATGCCAGTAACCCTTCAGCTCCGTACCCCCTCCCAACCTGCCTAATCCCTGCCTCCCCTAATCTCACGTGAGGAGATGGGCCACGGCGCTGCCACATGTACCCGGATTTCGCTCCATGCAGCAGAAGGAGAGGAGAGCACGTCTTTGTCAGTCAGGGGAAAAGCTTTTACACAGACAGTCATATAAATGTCAGTTCTCACGGTCACACACTTTTCCTGTCAGAGATGAATATAAATAACATCCTTTGCGTGAAATTATGACAGGATAATGGACGTTTGTGTTGGTTTATGGGAGTAGAGGTTTTGGAATTTTGCAAGGGCTCCCCGCTCCACCTTAAGCACAAGTTGAAATGGCTAATCACTTGTGGTGAACATGTTTGAGAACTCTCTTAGTTGCAAACTCAAACTTGACTTTCCTTTTGCTGATAAGTGGATTGTGTATTTTTCCAGTTAAAATATCTAAAAACAAGTCAAAGGCTACTGATTAAAAAGACTTTATTTTTGCAGGGTGACCCCCTTTCTCTCCATCATTTCCAGTCCCGTTTCTCCCATCTGCTTATAAATAAAATTGACGATAATGGCAAAATAAAGACAAGATGTGACATGTAATTGACAGAAAGAAGGAAAAATAGGGAGAAAAAGTAGGTGAAAAGTAGTGAAGTAGTGTTGTCCAAACTGCTGAAGTGTGTTTATCCTCTTGAACTCAACCTGTCCAGTTGGGGATTTGGCAGATCGGAGGCAGAGAATGTAAAGCAGATGTTAGCTGTGGGAAATGGCTGTGCGCTGTCCAGTCCAGGTCTGCACTAGTATGTCAAGCAGGCTGTAAAAAAAACAGCTGCTTCTAGATTCCTTTGCCTCATTTACACTTAGTAAATCACCCATGATTCCCTGTTCCCCTGCTGAATGCTATCTCTTCCCCTCAGATCTGCCCACTGTCTTTGTGGCAGACGGCGCTGTCCCCACTGAGCACTCTCCGAGATGCGTAACTTTGCGGATAAGGGCGCCGCTGCTCTTTACGGCACTAGTTCACGATTATCTCTCCTTTCTGAGGCTTTCGGAGCAGGTGTAGCTTTTCCTACAAGCGTACGTCACGTGCGTAAAACCATGAAGCGTTCCTCCGAACGAAGGGGAAACCGGGGCCAGGCGCTGGCTCTCCACAGCTTTGTTCGCAGCGGCACAATGTGCTGGGACTGATTTGCATGTAATTGTTGCCTCCGATTTGCCATGATAGTCATAAACAAGACATTAGCAATTCAAGGTGAGGAATTAGAGGCCTGGGAGACTCCCAGATCACACACATGGTAATGAAGCCCCTGGCTTAATAATGCAAGAAATGTCAGGAAACTTTCCACAAGCTGGGCGGACGGGAGGGAGGCACCCCGTGCCTTGGGCTCATGTCATCTTTGTTCTAAATGCAAATCAGTTTGTCGTGACATTGACTCTATCAAATGTGGAGCGCTCAGACACCCCGGGCCCAGAAGCGGGCTGTCAGGTCTGGCTTAGTCTCCCAGGTCCACTCTAGCACACACGGCGGCCTCTCTCGTCCTGCGCCGCCTACTTCATGGCATTTTGAGCTATCGATCTCCAACACGGAGTACTTGTTTTTGTGTTTTCCGTCTGTTTCTTGTTTTTCAGTCCTCTCACAGGAAGACGTTAATGCAGCGAAGCACTGGAGAGAGTTACTCTGTTAGCAGGAACTCAATCCGCCTAGTCTGCAGGTACCATGAAATACAAGGAATATAATCTTGACCTTAATAATTTAAGAACTCCAGTGTGTGAAAAACTCCAGGCAGTTCAAAGAGAGATGACTCTGGCTCAGAAAGGGAGACTTCTAACGCTCTGGAAATTCCAAGGTTATCTGAGTAAGTCCTGGTTAACAGGATGTCCAGTTTTGAAGTGGGATTTGCAGTCCCATGTGACCAATTTTTTTCTCCTTCTTCCCTTTGCTCATCTCCAGCATGAAAAGACAGAGTCTCCCAAAAATAACTCCAAAGGTTAAGATATTAATTAAACGTTAAGGGGCGAGAGGACGGATAATGAGGGGACTCCTCACAAACAGTCTGCCTAGTGCTCCAGTCAGAAAGCCCGGAATGAATGAAGGTACCAAATCAGTTGCTCTTCACTCTCGGTCTCTGCAGTCATTACACAAATTACCTCCCAGCCTCAATATCAGCCTGTACCTCTTGCAGTTGTCATAAGTAGCCCTGGTCATTAGAGTATGCTGGGTAATCAGATGGAACAAAATTCATCCCAAGCAATTAAAAAACACCTCCAAGACCCAGTGGCTGGCAATTAAACCTTTCACTGCGCATCTCGACCATCATCGTCTTGGTCTTTTTTCCCCCAGTAATTTAATAACTTTGAGCGAAGTATTTAAAAGCTTGACCTTAACACAATTCCTCCTCAAAAACCAGATCAGATGTTTGGGCCCTTTTCGCCCAAGTTACCTTTCATCTAGTTTGTTTAAAAGCCTAATCTGTTCCAGCACATAACAAATAACCTTTTGAATTTGCCATAATGAGGAATTTGCATACGTTTCTCTTATTTCACAGCGCACAGGGCGCCGAGCTGGGAATGAACGCTGTAATTTGACGGCCTTGACACAGTTGACATTAATCGTAAACTGTCTAGTGATTGGCACTTCCCCAGCAATTGTAGATCTAGAGGTAAACCTGTTTCCCTCACCGAATGGTGCAGCCTTCCATAATAGCCATGATTTAATTTAGCTATTTAACCTGTAATTCCAGCAATATTTATTGAAGAGCGAGGGGAGAAAATTGGGCCATTAGGCGCAGAGGATGAATACATTGAGATGAAAATGAACACGCCTAACTGGTAGTTGACCTTCGCGTTTTGTAGCAGTTTTTATTAGCGCAGGCCACAGTAATTACTGCAAATTGAATCATAGAGAAAACTGAAATCATTCGGTAATGAGCATTTTTATTCGTTATTGCACTTTCCGACTGGGCTGTGAGGTATGAAGTCTCCGCTCGGGGCCAGCGCGCGCTCCTGAGAGGATTCCGGTACACGGAAACCCAGCTAAATTAACACTGCTGAATATTTCTTCTCAGATCTGCGCCGTGAAACGGTGTTAACCAGCTTCTCTCGCTCACACCTCATACGGATATAAAGACTGGCATTATTATTTTTTTTAAACATTATTTTTTTAAACCAGATGATTTTCTCCCTGAACCTGAGGTGATGTTTTGTTGTTTGGTTTGTTACAGACGGTGGCTGGATTTTGTTGTGTGCCTTCTTTTAAACAACATCCTCTCGCACTCTCAGATGTTGTTTTTCTGAGCCGGAGAGAGATGGGGGGGGGGGTCTGCAATTTATTTGTGAGCATTGTCTTTTTTGGACGGCATATGGCACGTCCTGTAAGACGTCGCAAGATGCAAATTCAGGGGAGTCTGACTTTAAATGAAGCAGTGACAGTGACAGGAACCCTTTTGAAGAGCACACATCACAGTACTCCAGGGAGGAACAGCAGGGGATACCCACAATGCCGTGCGGCGCTCTCATTCTCTCTCTCTCTCTCCCCCCTTTCTGTCTGCACCACCCACCTCTTCCTTACAGTACAATGGCATTCATCACACAAGAGACTGGCGTTACTGTATGCACGCGGCCCTCATTTACAGGCTTATCCCGCACCCTGCCTTCCTCAAAGGGAGACTAGCCGTAGTGTTGAAATCCTGCAGCCATAACATCATCTTAGTCCTACCAATGTTTACAGTCTCATTTTGTTGTTTTACCTCACGAGTCTTGCTTTCATACCGTATAGCGGTTAGCGTGAGGTGACGTGCTGTGTCGTTTAAGTATCCATGTATTATTTCCCTGTTGTCGCAAGGGATTCTAATTTGCTTCTTTTTCCCTCTTGCTCTCCCTCTGTAGATTCAGATAAACAACTATTTTGCCTCACAATTGCATCTCTGTTTGATGCGTTCATGTGCTTGAATAGAGACGTGTGGCGATTCTTTACACTCAGCTGCGCGGTGCTTTGCAGCCAGACGCCGCGGTTGAATGAGGCTGCCGCCATGTTTCACGAGACCCGTCTCTGCTCCGCAAAACAGCAGCTTGAGTCCTAATTAATGGGACATGCGTCGCTCTGCATATCTATCCGAGGAGAATCTAACTTAATTTTCGAGCAGGGTGTCCACACTAATAATCGTTCAACGGAATAGTCATCCTGAGGCCTGTGGAGTTTAGTCCCTCTAAATTATCATTAAGGACCAGACTAAACTTAATCAATATAAAAACAAAAAAAAGAAATTCTAGGAGAACATGCTGGGATAGAGATGAAGGTGGAGCTGATTAGACAGGTCTCAGAAGACGTTCGCATGAGGCAGGGCCTCCTCATAAGCCCGGCGCCTTACTCTAAACAACCGTAATAAGTCCAGGGTGTCTCGCTTTGGAGCATCCACAGAATTACATGTATCTGATTTTTTTATGAAATGCATGGAATGGGAAGGGAAGGAATGGTTCGGTTTAGTGATTTTAATGTTACACTCTTACAAAAAATTTGCCAAATTTAGCACATTTATGCTCTTAAATGCTTTTTCTACACAAGTACCCTTAACCTGTTCTTATTAACAATTATAGTAATTTTTCACTTTTCAGCAGCTTCATATTATTTTTGTTTTAAGCTGAAAAACGTTTCCAGACAGCCATGATGAAGCACTTATGTCTCAAAGGCGTCTCGGTCAGCGGCGTAACTGTCTCTGGATCTGTCTTTACTGTACTATGACTGTAGTTTCTGTTGGAAATTTGGATGGCGTAACTGTAAATGCCGAAAAATGGGACACCGGACTCCCTCGTGGGCCCAGAAAAGCTACCGTGCACGAGTGAGCTAGTTTCTCGCTCTCCCTTTCTTTCTTGCGCGCGCTTTTCCCTCTTTCCTCTGTAAGCCATCCAAGAAGCCCCCTGCCAAAGCTGTGTGTGAACCACAGCCAAACAAAACACAGGCAGCGGTCCAGGCCAGCGCGGCACGCTTCCACTAATAGAGAGAGAAAAGCTTCCAGACCCAACACGCTACTTACAGGACGGCAAAATTCTTTACGCTAGATAATAACTTAATGACAGCCTAAATGAAGTCCCTATAGTGAAAACCACTGTCAGCAAATGAGCACCTCATTATAATATGGTATATCCCTTTTCTTTCCCCTTCCTGTCTATTTATAACCCGCCTTTATTGTGTCAAAAATCTAAAATTCCTGGAGATTTTTGCTCCTTTGTCCTTGCAAGACAATCTGGTTGTGTCTCACACACACACACACACACAGCCCTTTCAAAGCAAATTACATAAACTATGTGACAATATATGGCAAATGAAACAAACATCTTTTTTTCTTTAATTATCTGTGTCTTTTTCTTTATCCATTGTAAATGATATGATATAATGATTCAGGGTTTATTTTTAATCTCGTTAATGGTGTGAACAACAAAACACAATCCGTTCACCGAGCACGTCTTCAGGTGTAATTTACAGTCATGCATTGACCTTGTTGCTTTTAACGACTACCACAAAATAATCGTCATGGTAAATTTGCGACACTTGACTGTGAACTGTAAAATAAAATGTGAGAATCGCAGAGAATGCATCTTGAATAATTTTTATTCATCTTGTATCCCCCCCCCCCCCCCATCCCTATCATTTTCAGGATGAAAGCTAAAGTGGCTCATTGTACCTCTCAGTGCAAAGCTGAAACCTATTAACTGTCATCTTTTTATTTTTTGGTTAATGTGTCTTAAAGCCCGGCATTTGCATGCCGTTTAAGTCGATGTGTGCGGAGAGCCACGATTGTTATTAGTGATAATTTCTCTTTAATTGAATTGGGGTCTGCATGCACGACTGATACTGCCGATGACACACACTTTCACACAATACCGTCCTCGTTCTCCTCTCCCGCCCGGCAGCTGGGCCTCGTTGGGAATATCTAATTGAAAATAGAATCAGCCAGTGCTCAGCATGAGAAACTAATCACTCCAAACTTATCAAGAGAATGGGCAGGCTGCTATTTGGTCCTTTCATTTCAAAATCTGAGAAATCTGAGATGTCAGAATTCATTGCAACAATGCAAAAAAAAAAGACATCAGTAAATGTCTCTGTGTGGAAGTCTAAATTATAGGTCATGTTTAGTGTATTTGTGGTGCTCTTTTTGTATTTGTAAAGGTAAATGTGTACAGATTGGTGCATGTAAAAAAAACTAACACCCAAATTAATTTAACTTAGATTTATTAATGCATGCTATTCTGAAGTACTTAATATATTTTTTATTTTTTATAATTATAATGTGACACTTTTTCAGCTGATATAAAAAAATATAAATATTTATAAAATTCAATTAATAAAATTCCAATCAAATCACATAATTTTCAACCACGTTATGCTTATGTGTTATATATTCATATTTCTGCATGCATTTATGAGTATGTTTTTATGTGCATGTATAAAGGTAACGCTTTAATTATTGCATTAACTAGTATTAGATACATTTATTATTTATGTATCATCATTTTGGAAAATATTACCTGTATAAATGTGTGTTTTGTGATCATTAAGTGTATATGATTCATTATGGTTTATGTTTGGTATAAATGTGTGCAAACGTGTGTTGATCCGATAGCGAACAGCTACAGCGCCCCATGCTGACACAAAATCCGGGGATACATCCACCTAAACCTGAGCACACTCAGTGTTGGTAGCAAGAGAAGTGCTGCAGGTTTTCTCTCCCTCTCTCTCCCCCTCTCTGCCTCTCTCTTCCTTTTTTTCATATGGAAATGTGAAATAATAGGGTGATTAAATAGAGCTGTATATTAAAGTACAGCTGACATTAGAATTAGCATAATGTGCTCTCGCCTCGGGCTGCATACTTTATTTGCCATCTGCGTCGGACTCCAATCCCCTCGGGAGTGCAGGCGCTGAACACTTCTCAATAAACTCACGCCCGAGTCCCTTCAGCACGGCCACAAATACCATTTCAGGCAGCGGCCATTGATTCGTCTTAATTGTGGGGCAGAAATGAACATTCGGCCCCCTGATGACTTCTGTTTGTCTGCAAAAGGATCAGCTAGTACAGTAGCCTATGTTTTATGCTCCGGTTGTTAGCATAGAGAAAGGCTCTCTCTCTCTTTCTCTCTATCACACACACACTCACACACACACAAACACACAGAGGAAAAGAACAGTGCCTGGTAAACACAGACGTTACTTGTTTTCTAGGCTTTCTTTACATGGAGCATTAGTCTTTGAATGCATCTGCCATAAAACAACAAGAGGAGGTTGGAGGTCTGTGTGTGTTTTATGTGTGTATGCATATATGTAGGTCTTGAGAGGCTGGGGGAAGATGGCCATTGTGCTGGAGCTTACGCTCTGTCCACTGTAATTAAGTCAAAGGCTTTACAGGACAAGGGTAGAGGTAAACAGATGTTCTTATGAATGCACATCAGCCACATAATAATACCCCCAACCCCCCCCTCTCTAAAATTCTACATGTCATATATATATATATATCAGCTAATGCATATCATCTGATAGAAGCTTTTTGTTTTAACCCTCATGTTCTGTTAAGAGTGACTGTTCATGCTTTATATTGGAGGTCTCAAATGGTTAATGTAAGAAACTCAATTGAAATTTATGACAGAATTTCAGTTTTTTCATAGATGATGTTAAAAATACTTGTTTATAATGAGATTTCATTAGGTTGGGAAAGTCCTTCAGAATCAACATGATATTTAAATGCTAAATGTGTTTTTTAAATTATTAAAGGGCATTGGAGTCTCAGACCCCAAACAGAACATGAAGGTTAAACTAATGATGATGGTATTTCTCTAAGTGCAGAAGGATGCTATGGTACCTGCAGAAGAAAACGTCACATTTTAGCATTTACAGGTGTTTTTTAATTATTTTATTTATTTTGTTAATGTGGCAGTTTTGAAATTTTTTAAATGAGCACAGCACTACTCTTCTTCTTTTTTTTTTTTGATTTACTAATTTACATTTTTGTGTGCTTACTATTCAAATTCCTTGATGAAATATTGCATTTCAGTATACCAATAAGATGAAGCTTCAGGCTATTGCTGTATATAATCCCTTGTCTCTGTTTCTTTCAGATGAAAACACACTCCACTGTTTAGCATTGCTTTTCGGCAGCATGTAAAGGAATGCTAGAACAGATACTAACCATTTATTCTCTCTGCTCTTTTTGATCCTTCACAATGGCCATGATTGAAATAGACACCCATGAGGGCTTCCTAGTCCCAGCTTTTCCGAGCCCTGTGTGTGACTGCCGCCCCATTGTTCTCTCAGCAGTCGCTCACTCTCGCACACATACATATACATGAAAACACTCATAAAGGTACACAAAGCACAGCCAGAAATCAAAAACCTGAACAATTACAGCAGCATATGTTTTCCTGCGTATCCTAAATTGCTGCATTAGGTCAGAACAGCAAGCTTTCATTTTATAAATAAATGAAACTCATTTACTAGTGCACAATTACCATTTCGACTTTGTAGATCTTTTTCTTTTTTTTTCTTTCTTTTTTTACACCAGTGCCCCAGGAGTACAGCATAGATGGTTTAGCATCCTTTTTCACTGTATACTCAGTACACTGGGCTTGTTTGTGCTGCCATGGTAATGAGTCCCCTTTGCATGGTGGAACCGATGTAACGGTGAAGTTGTAGCATCAATTAGTCATGTATAGTTAAAGCTCTAGAGCCGCACCAAGCACAGGAGCCACTTTTTAACACATCCTCTGATCCGAGAACTGATACTGTTCATACTTCACCTGAACCCAGAGTGTATGCAAACTTCGCACATTAACTTGCTTGTAATTAATTATATGATTAAAACTGTAGAATGAAGAATAAAATTGTTATCAGAGAAATTGTGCAATTAATTCACTGGTGAGACATTTTTTTTTGCTCTCAGAAAAGCAATAATTCACTATGATGTAATTAAGGGGGAGGGGGCTTTCCAGGAAGTGTAACTATAGAATAAGATAAAAACATGAGAGGAAGTAAGAAAAACAATCTTGAAAAATTCTTAATGGAACAGTAAATAATACCCTTGAGCTGTTTTAAATGCCACAGACTTTAACGCTCACACCGGTGCACTTTTTTCCCCCACAGCCTCTTAAATCACAGGCAGTGTTTTCACTCCTTATTTGAAACCATTTATCTTGATGTGCACTCCCCCTTTCCCCCCAACCCAGACCCTCAAAACATTTTTTTTTGTTTCTTTGAGGAGACAACTTAAGTTTATTTGTTTTATAGTGATGAGAGTCCCCTAAATCACAGTTTAAATTGTACTTTTCCAATTTGGTGGCATATTATTGCAGCATCCTTGGACAGTCTTGGTGCTTGGAGGGTTTCCCAGTTTAGTGTTCTTGCCTTGCATTATGCTTCTAAAATGAGTCAGCCATTTGTATAAGCGAAGATTAAAGACGAGCTGAAATGGGGAATGCAATGTTCACACAGCGCCAGCTCTTTGTGGAGCAGTATGAAAATGCACTTGTCAAAGCTCTGTTAAGTATGAGTTGCCCTGTTCATGTGACAGCATGATGGGCACACGACAATGCCCATTGCACAAAGTGCAAGGCAAATTTAGAGAGGTGTCAGATACCTCAAAGTTTGTTCTTTGCAGCATGTAATCATTCTTGACCCTATGTCTCATTTTCCATCAAGTCAGATCTGGTTTTAGGGGGTTATTTATTTAGCAGTACTACATTTCTACCACTATGGCACAAGTGTTGTGGAAAAGACCTGCAGAGGTTTTAGAATGAGTAAATAAAGATCTTTGTTGTTTTCTGTTTGGTTGCAGGTAGAGATGAACCTTCGAGTTACATATGCACGACGTGCAAACAGCCCTTTACCAACGCCTGGTTCCTTCTGCAGCATGCTCAGAACACGCATGGGATCCGCATCTACTTGGAGACCAACTCCTCGAATACCTCCCTGACCCCACGGATCACTATTCCTCCCCCCATTGGTGCTGAATCCATACCACAGTCCCCATTAACCAACTTTTTGGGGGACAACAACCCCTTCCACCTCCTACGGATGGCTGGGCCCCTACTCCGAGAGCCCCCACCAGGATTTGTGGAAAACCGCCTCCCCAATACGCCTCCCTTTGTCAGCCCCCCTCCACGCCATCACTTAGATCCCCATCGCCTGGAACGCCTTAGTGCAGAGGAAATGGGTTTAATCTCCCAGCATCCCAGTGCCTTTGAGAGAGTGATGCGCATGACACCCATGGCCATGGAGTCCCAGTCCATGGATTTCTCCCGCCGACTTAGAGAGCTTGCTGGAAACAACAACTCCACTCCACCGCTGTCACCAAGCCGTGCTAACCCTATGCATCGCCTCCTTAATCCCAACCCCTTCCAGCCGAGTCCGAAGTCGCCCTTTCTGAGCACCCCTCCGCTGCCTCCCATGCCCCCTAACAGCACCACCCCGCCACAGACACAGGGAAAGTCGAAATCCTGCGAGTTCTGCGGCAAGACCTTCAAGTTTCAGAGTAATCTGGTTGTTCATCGGCGAAGCCACACGGGCGAGAAACCCTACAAGTGCCAATTGTGTGACCATGCCTGTTCTCAGGCTAGCAAACTGAAACGCCACATGAAGACCCACATGCACAAGTCTGGCTCCATGACAGGGCGCTCTGACGATGGCCTGTCCACCACCAGCTCACCCGAGCCAGGCACTAGTGACGTAACCGGGGAGGGTATGAAGAACAGGGATGGCGATTTCAGAGGTGAGGGCATGGGCCCTGACAACGAAGAGGAGGAGGAAGAGGAAGAGGAGGAGGAGTTGGAAAATGAGAGCAGGCCTGAGTCAAACTTCAGTATGGATTCTGAGTTCTGTCGGAACAGGGAGAATGGCACAAAGCCACCTTCGGATGAGAAGAACCTCTCCTTGGGGAAGATGGTGGAAAACGTAGGGCTCAGCTCCATCCAGCAGTACAATAACTTAATAGTCAACAATCGGAAAAGGTTTCCGTTCTCCAAAAGGGTCTCAGAGGGGCAGAGGGATGTGGGCGATGATGATTCAGTAGTGGGGGAAATGGACCAAGTGGAACGGGCAACTGTAAACGGAAGGAACTGTGGCTCGGGTGACTCTTTCTCAGGCCTGTTTCCCCGCAAGCCCACTCCCATCACCAGTCCTAGCCTTTCCAACTCCTCTAACAAGAGGATCAAAATCGAAAAGGATTTGGACATACCCCCAGCCCCCCTAATCCCATCTGAAAACGTCTACTCCCAGTGGCTAGTGGGCTATGCAGCATCCCACCACTTCATCAAAGATCCCTTTCTTGGCTTCACCGATTCCAGACAATCTCCATTCGCCACCTCCTCGGAGCACTCCTCTGAGAACGGCAGTTTGCGATTCTCCACGCCGCCAGGGGACCTGCTGGACGGGGGCCTCTCCGGCCGCAGTGGTACCGCTAGCGGAGGCAGCACCCCACACTTGGGTGGGGGCGCGGGACCGGGCCGGCCCAGCTCGAAAGAGAGCCGGAGGAGTGACACCTGTGAGTACTGTGGGAAGGTGTTCAAGAACTGTAGCAATCTGACAGTGCACAGACGCAGCCACACAGGCGAGAGGCCCTACAAGTGTGAGCTTTGCAACTACGCCTGTGCCCAGAGCAGCAAGCTCACCCGCCACATGAAGACACACGGCCAGCTCGGTAAGGAAGTGTACCGCTGTGACATTTGCCAAATGCCCTTCAGCGTCTACAGCACGCTCGAGAAACACATGAAAAAGTGGCATGGGGAACATTTGATGACAAATGAGGTCAAAATTGAACAAGCAGAGAGAAGCTAAGCCAGATTTCCTATTTTGCCTCACAATTCCTTGATTATAAAAGGGGTAGCTGGATACTCTGTTTTTTTGTCCGTTTTTTTGTTGCTTTTTTGTTTGTTTTCAAGTTAATGGTTTGAGTTAGTTTGTCCTAAGAAACTGCCATCTGAGAATGATAAAGACATTAAAGAAGAGAAAAAAAGAGGGAAATTTAATTTGGATTTAAAGTGGATACATTAGACAATATTTTAAATGGAGCCTTTAACTGTGCAATAATTTCTGTATTTATTGGATTTTAAAAAATGTTTTGGCATATGCAGGTTAATTTTTAGTTCATAATTTTTTTTTATTCCATTATCTTATGATTTATTTTAAATGCTGAGATTTTGTTGTTTTTTAACCCAAACAACATCCTGAGATTTTTGTTTGTTTGTTTTTAGCAAAACAGAGTATCGTTTGAGAAATCCATAGGCCACTGCTTAAAATGTAGATTATTTAAGCTACACATGTAATTTCTTGAAGAGAAGCCGCATTCAATCTTCAAATTTCAAAAGCTGAATTGAGAAAGCTATGTCTTTCTTTTTGTTTTCCTTTTTGTATAATATTCATACTAAATGAGCGGACAACAATCCTTAGACCTTGTAGCACGAACTGATTATAAGCATGTCAATCTAATTGGGAATGTAGCACTGAATATCAGTTTTAACAGTAAATCTAAAGAGGACTGTGGGGCTGAAAACCTGTCTACTCGAAATCAAAGAGAGGAGACTATAAAAACAGACAAAAGCGAAGGCAGCTGCTTATCGGTACCTAGTACCGACCCAGACAACGCTAGTCATAGGATGGATAGTGCTATAGGTCTCAATAGTGAATTTTAATCGCCAGCACCCTTTCCATAGACACTGGACTTAATCAAACCCGTTTGATTTTGCTGAACAGCACAATAGTCGTAGAAGGAAGACGGCTTTAAAACAACTCAGGGTGAGCTGCATATAGCTACTTCTGCCAAGTCTGCCATCTGATCTTAGCCGTCTTCTCTGATAAAGCAGTCCAGTCCTCTGGTTCAGCTCATTCACAACCCTCGTCTTGTCTCGTCTCTCCACACTTCATATTACACTGCCGACCACCCCTAAATGTCATGAATCAACTCCATCTTTCACACAAAAGTGGTTTGTCATACTACATTGTTGTTAGGGACAGACATCTAGGCCAGAGGATGAAGCAGTTTTTGTACACTAGGAGGGTGACTTACACACACACACACACACACACACACACACACACACACACATGCAGGAAGAGGAAAAGAAAGAGAGAGAAGGGTCTTTACAGTCCAATTCGGGTTAGTAAACCTAAAAGCACATTAGTCAAAAGCAAGGCAGCATCACTGTTCTGTTTCCATTGACTGACATTTAAATCTAAACATTGTTATTTTGTGTTCAGTTCTGTTGTTTCATTTTTGGGTATTAGGGGCTTCGGTTCTAGAGGGAGTCACCACTTTAACCAGATTAGATTAGAATGAATTCAATTATACGTTCAACAATGTTGTCATTCTATTACAATGTTTCTTAAATCACTTGAAACAGCCCTATGCATTTTTGTACATATATATATATATATATTTATCAATCATTTTGAGAGACAAATTTATACTGCACATTAAATCTGATTGAAGTTAAAAACGTATATGATATTGACTTATCTGGTTAATCTGGTCATATCCCGTGTGTCAAAGCCATCAGCAGGTATGCAGATTAGTCAATTGCACAGTAAAGAGTGTATGTCATGACCTGTTGAGCGTGTGCTAAAACAGTAAGACAATTTTTTTCTTTCTTTCCTCTCATTCAGGACTTCCTGTGATGTGTAGTTGAACGCATTCTCAGAAGTAGCAACACGCTTACAGAATGCACAGCTGAATTTTCCCATTTCTTTTCTCTTCTATCCAACTGATTTATTGGCAGTTAAACAGCCTTCTTTCGACAAGATGCCCTAACCAGCGCAAACGATTGAAGCGAGGGAATATTGTGGTTTAAAAAGAGCAAAGCAAACTAATGAAAGAGAGAGAGAAAGAAAAGTAAACATACACAGCTTTTCGCAGTTGACCCGCACTTTATTATTTTGATTTACACATTTGAGAACAATGGCGAAAACGGCTTCTGAGCAAGAAATTATGTTAAAAAACGGATTTATTAGGCCTTGCTAGAGGGAGCATCTGAGATTGAAGTGCCAGTGTTGATAGGCTTGGCTTTCACAATGCTGGCACTATAAAAATGAAATTAATTTATTTGGACAGTTTTTGTACTGCCATTCAATTTGACATGAGTGTGCCTTGAATACTGATCTTCCTATTTATTGTCTTATAAGACAAATGCTACACTTTTGTGATGCAAAGAATTGAAAGAAAAAATTAAGTCCATGTGGTTTTAATCTGCTTCTAAAAGAATAATGATAAAAACAGACACGTAGGTCATTTAAAGAAGTTGGACAAAATGAGAAGTAGCCAGCACAATACTAATGTGTGTCTATGTGTGTATATATGTATGTATATGTACATATAACTGCACAAAAACACACACAATAGGCAAATATATAAATATATATGTACAATTTTTCACTTCAGGACAGGACTGCGTCCCTTGAAAATAATGGATGATTCTTTTGCTACAAATAGTCAAAGAAGAGACTGGACAAAAATCAGGAACTACAGAAACTTTTTTTTAAAAAAGAAAAGAAAAAGTAAAACGTTTAGTGCACTCTGTCTTAAAATACGTTTACAGTATTGAAACAAGTACAAGGGTAAAATGATATTTCTGTGTATACGTGTTTTAAACAAATTTTTTTTTTTTCAAGTTTGCTTATAAAGTTTCTCTGAATGCCATAGTGGCGTGTGTATATTGGTTTTTGGTGATGGGATTTTAAGTATATATCTATATATATATATATAAATATATATGACATTTCTCTTGTTTACTGTAAAAGTATACCAGTATTTGTAATATTGGAGAATGCCTGGGCAATTTACACAAAAAAAAATAAAAAAGAAAAAAAAGGAAAGAAAAGAAAAGAAAAGAAAAGAAAAAAATATTTTTTCCCCAATTATAATTTCTTTCCGTCTTTTTCATTTTTTTTTTTTTTTTAAAGATTCATTTTACAGTCCAATTTAAATTGTGGGTCTTTAAAATGTTTTGTCACTGTAACTGTAAAAGTCTTGAGTTTTAGTAACTTTTCTGCCTTGGGTGTAAGAAAATAAAGATTAAATCGTTTAAAAGAGAACTGCAATGGGGCCAGCGACTTTTACGTATGGAAAGATGATCACAGGAAAAATACTGAGGTTCCTGTCATGTGTATCTTTCTGGTTTCTTCTTCAGTAATGAATTTTCTTAATGGCTGGAATGAAATACATGTGTAGGCACTATGATGTGTTTATGTGTGTGTGTGTGTGCGTGTGTGTATATATATATATATACTGTATATGTACACACATTTGGCAGGATACAATTGTGAAAATTGAAATTAAAAATTGTACAGATGAGTTTAAGAGGTTGTCTGACCTTTTACTGTAGCTACATATACAACAGTAAATGTTTTGTTCACTCTTATCTTGGTTGTAAATAATTTTATATGCTTGCCCAAACTTTTACTTTTCTGTCTCCCCTCCCCTTTTTTTTTTTTTTTTTTTTTTTTTTTTTTTTTTTTTGTGTGTTCTGACTAGCACTGGCAGTAGTCTGTCTATTTAAACAAAGCCCCTTCTTTCCTCTGATTTGGGGGTGTAATACCTGATTTCTGGGGCCTGTAAAGTTCAGGTCTTTTAGCATGAGAAGAATAGAGCACAAATACAAAATGTTTTACCTATTCAAGTCATTATTGTGTCATCATTTTCTGATTAGGAAGTAAAGAAAAGGGTTTGGAAAGTTTGGAAGGTCTTTCTTTCTTTCTCTCTCTCTCTCTCTCTCTCTCTCTGCACACACACACACACACACATACAGGAAACAGTCTAGCTCATAATATGTCTAAAATAATCGAAACAGGGGACTTTTTAAATGTGTAGGTAACAGGATAGCCAAGCCAAACCTTGCTGTATATGATCTTCTCTTCAATTGTGCGCAATTCACATCAAAGCTTTTTGCCTCCAACCAAAGGCTACAATTAAAGTCATTAAGAGCTACTAAAACTGACCACACTCATACAGACACGAATCAATCAGCCTGACCTACCATGTATTCTTTCGAACCTTTTCCCAGAATGTATTAACCTCTGGTATCTACATCTTTAAAAAGATGAGGCACTTTGTGGAGGTCAGAGAGCTCTGTATGACTGTTTGTCCACTTATTTATATAGTAGGCTACATTCATCTCAAACTGACAATTATGTTAACTTGTGTTATACTAGTTGTTTTTGAAAGCTGCCCTTCTGTGTATATTTTAGTCTTTTTCTCTCTCTCTCTCGTATTTCCCAAGCATTAGAAGCTGATGCCCCTTGTTTGGACTGAGGCAACTTTGGTATGCAGGTCTTGAATAAAAAAAACAAGATTTTTTAATGCTGTTTACTCATTTTTTTTCACACTTCACGATTCATCATAATGTTTAAATTTGTTACTGAGATAAAATATTAAACCTTTACATGAAACTGAAATGATAACACCAGTGGGTGGGTAAGGGGGTATTACACTCAGTATATTCAGCTAGCTTAGCTTCATTACCTTCTGTTTGCTCTAATGCCATAAACAGATAAAGCTATAGCCTACTGTAATCTCAATTTAACTGGCTCCTGGGCATGTTCTTATTGTGCGGGAATTCTTAAAGGAATGCAAGGCTCTTTAGATCACATAAACATATTTGTGTTTTAAATTCTTATGTGTTTTTAGTTGAAAACAATTTTCAAGTGAGATCTATTTAGTCAGACTGAAAAGAAAAAACAAAGATGCAGATTACCTCACGCACTCGTCTGCCATTATGAGGCCATTTTGTGGAGAGTGGCAGAGCTCCATGAGTCGGAGGGATACGGAGCCCCTCCCGGGACCTGTCGAGGGTTGGTAAGCTGACTGATGGCTGGCTCTGCAGGTGCCCCATTCGTCGTGGGCCCTGGGCGGTGAATTAGCGCTCATCCCGACTGCTACGGCATCATTAAGCCCTCTCGTATCCAACTCTCCGCAGTGTTAAAAACCCCGACGTAATGCTCTACCTCGGCCAGCCATCGAAACCTCCCGGCACATCCCGATGGGCTTTAAACTTCACGCGCTTGAAAAGAGGGTTGGATTACTCCTGTGTAAGATTAAAAACATGGAAAAAGTATAGTAGCCCAGGCTACTTACTTTCTGGACTGGCCAAATATAACACTTGCGATAGTAGGCATACAGCATGCGCAGACCTTTTGAGTTAGTGGCCTCCTGGGGAGTTATTTAGCTTACTGCGAATACTACTGTATAAATTGATTAACGTTAAAAGTCTAACAGTATAGGCTATATCATACCCCTGAAATAACTGTATATAAATAAATAAAAACCACACGCACACATAAATCAGGCAAGGCCTCCAGAACTAGGCTATATAAAGCAGCCTGCATGATGATGTGTGATGTGCTGCCCACGTATTTCTTGTTTTGATTTAATTGTGACTTTTTCCTCATTTAAAAAAAAAAAAAAAAAAAACTCTCCAAAATAGAATCCAAAGCCACAATTAGCCCTGCCAAGGCAGGACAGAGATGGACCAGAGCAAGTTTTGATTTGGCATCAGTTTTAAGGCAGGCGGGTAATTAAGCCTGTCCCTGCCTGGCCTGCTCTTTGAAGTCTCCTGTAGGGGGGATTATTCCCACTGAAAGAGAAGAAGAGATGGAGTGAGGGAGGAAAAAGCAGGGAAGAAGAAAAAATACAGACGGAATGAGAGATGGAAGGGAAGGAGAAGTGAGGAAGGCTGTGAAGAAATCAGATTCTCTATTCCTGTAAATTTCCAAAATTAGGGAAAAGTGGAATAATTCTGATTAGCGTTTAAACAATAAATACATCCATATCCAAACATGATAAAAACCCTTTGAAAAGTAGCAGTAATTAGCACAAATTCAAAGGTTTGAGTCTGGTAAGCATATATGAAAGAAATTGAAATAACAAGCAATAAATAATAATAATACATATATGAATATATATCTAATGGTTCTATTCCTTTAATTCTTCCCAAGCCATAATTTCCTTTCTTCCTCCACTATGCAACTGTCAAAAAGTTTATACAGTACTTTATTTATAAAAGTATATATACTTTTATATATACAAAAGTCTTAGGCACGTTAGTATTTTCACACTAAAAAAAAGGGTTTAAGCCAGTTATTTATATCTTTTTCTGTAGTGTGTCAGGAAATATCAGTTTACATTTCCAAACATTCCTTTTGCCATTAATTGTAATAATCCAGTGAGATTTTTATATGCACAATGAGTCTGACAACAGCCGGTATGGTCTGATCTCACCATTGAGTCTGTCTGTGATTACATGAAGAAACAGAAAAAACTGAGACAGACTAAATCCAGAAGAACGGCGACAACGTCTCCAAGAGGCTTGAGGAAACCGACCTGCAAATCTACCTGAAAAACTATGTGCAAGTGTACCTGGACAAAAAACGCAAAGGGTGGTCACACCAGATATTGATTAGATTTAGTTAATAGAAGTTAATTGATGAATACAATTATGACATTATTTTTGTAAGCATACTCAACTCTACAGCATTTTTACACAAGTGCCTTATACTTTTCACAGTACTGTAGCTTTGCAGGTCGGTTTCTTCAAGCGTCTTGGAGACGTTGCCGCAGTTCTTCTGGATTTAGTCTGTCTCAGGTTTGTCTGTTTCGTCATGTAATCACACACAGACTCGATGATGCTGAGATCAGATCTCTGTGTGGAGAATACCGGCTGTTGTCAGACTCCTTGTGCATATAAAAATCTTCCTGGATCATTACAATTAATGGCAAATACAATATTTGGAAATGTAAACTGATATTTCCTACCGACACACTACAGCAAAATATATACATAACTGGTGTGTTTGTGTATGTGAAAATACTAACCTGCCCAAGACTTTTGCACAGTCCTGTAGGCTATACATTTGCCTTTTTAGGTAAAATGCTAAATAATATATAATAAATATGTATTTTGAATTTTGAAACAAAAGTTTTTTATTAGACATAATTAAGAGCCTACCTCTGTGAGTTGTTAGAGGAAAGGGAAATGCCATTATCTATTTGAATGAAATGCCAAAAATATTAAAATCATCTTGATTAGAATGTTAAAGGAGAGAGAAGCAGTCTGTCATACACACATATCACTTTCATACCCAGATCCAGTCGCTCTCTCTCTCTCTCTGTGTGTGTGTGTGTGTGCGTGTGTGTGCAGGCCAGAGCTCACCCTCTCATTAACCTGTTCCTGCTTATTTCCATTACATAAACAGCAGCAGGATTAAAAGGCACGCTTGGGTTATTCAGAAGGTATGGAATTATTTCGGCTCAGTCTGACAGCGTGCCGAGACCTCCCCTCTCATTAAAAGGCAACTTCAAGTGACTTAAGCCACAGTCTTCACTGCTGAGCCAGAGTGTTGACAGGTACGGTGAGACTTAAGACTTCAAGATCAACATGGCTCTTCTTTCCCACAAAATCCCCCACCGGGCTTCAAGTGTCGGCCCGAGATTTTACTGTCGGATGGGGAGGGGGCAAATCCTAACTGCTAAATAGAGCTCAGAGTGAGGTGTGGAATCTTTTTTCTTTCTCTCTCTTGCTCTTTTTTTTCTTCTTTTTTTTTTTTTTGGACTTGTACCTGATCCAGGGGGAATTGCAGAAAATGAAAAGAGGAATGGTGCTCTTAATTATTGGAACGAAGGAGTCTCTGTGGAAGATAGCTCAATGAGGGAGTCATGGCAAATCAGGGATTCCCTAGACTTGTGTTGTAATTATTAATATTATTATTCAACCAACTTGTCCTTGTCCAATTGATTGGCATGGCTGTGTCATGGCTGTTTCCAAAAGCAGTCACTCTCTCCTCCTCTTCTCTTGCTCTGACAGACAGATCGGCATGACAAATGACAAGGAAACTAATCAAATATGTTTAAATCAATTTGAGGCTTAACAAATGTAGCACTTCAAGTCAGAGTCGTTCGGAATTGCAGCAGATGCATAAACATCGGCACTTGGCAAGAAAACAGCGCATTACAGATATAATATAACTGTAAAAAGAAAACAAGTTTTGAATATTTTATTGTAATTAGGGATGAATGAAACAATGTTATCTAGGAATATACTGACATACTAAATATTTGAAATAGTATAGTGTAAATAGTAAAACATAAAAACTCTTATTATCATTTAAACAATAAATGCATCCGTAGTTCTGCTTGAGAAAACACAAAGGCCTGGTTTCACAGACAGGGTTTAGATTAAGCCAGGATTTAGTTCAATTTGGTCATTTAAGTAGCTTTTATAAACGTCCTTTAAAAAAACTACTGGTGTGCATCTTGAGACAAAACAATGGCACTGATATAAAATATGCCAGTGCAAGTTGCTTTCAGTTAAAACAGCTCAAACATGCATTCTAGTCTGGGACTATCTTAAGCCTTGTCTGTGAAACCGGGGGGAATAGTCAGAGCTTTGATGCAGCAATTAGCACATATGTTTCAGAAAGGCTAACATGTGGTACTCATGTGGGCGATGCAGGTTTAAGTCTAGTTTATGACATATTCCCCCCAGTTTCACAGACAAGGTTCAGGCCTAGTCCTGAATTAAAATGCATGTTTGAGCTGTTTTAACTGAAAGCAACTTGCACTGACATATCTTAAAATATGTCACTGACATTGTTTTGTCTCAAGATGCACACCAGTAATGTTTGTTTCTAAGGCATGTTTATAAAAGCAGGCCTACTTAGATTTCCTAATTAGACTAGGGCCTAATCCTGGCTTAATCTAAGCCCTGTCTGTGAAACCAGGCATTCTGATCCAACTCTTTCCACTTTATACCTGTCTAAATCATTAAGCAAAAAATAAATAAATAAAAAATCCAATGAAACAAAGTTATCTAGAAATGATAGCGCCACAGGACACACAAACTTCAAGAAACATCAGTGATCCTGTCAGTTGTCAAACTTTTCTAATCAAAGTCAATGAAGAAAAACACTGTGTCTAGATGTGGATTGAGAAGGTCACTCTTGAAAAAAAAAGAGACTGAGACATTGAGACAAAGAAAGAAAATTCCTTTAACAGCACACCAAACCAGTCACTCAAATGTCATATTTCTGGGTTTTTTCTATACTTTTTGCCTTTCCTTAAGTGACAACAGGGTGAGTTCTTTAAAAAAGCAGTTCTAAAGAACTGAAGGCTCTGGCGAGGTGCGT